>NC_134479.1:24628940-24680658 GCF_964194025.1 Convolutriloba macropyga
AGTTGTCATTATGAGTAGCAACGGAGTATTTTTTAGTGAATAGATAAGGTTTATACTCCTTAACTGATACAGAAATGAATATTGTCTTGTCATTAAAATATCTGTAAAATTGAGGTAAAACCTGACACATTATTGCTGCCATTTCTATATCGGGATAACACTATAGAACCTAATATGGAAACAAAAATTACGGTAACGTAATTTCTATTTATAGAGGTAACAAGTTCTGTTTCCAAAAAAAACCCATTTTCGAAATGATACAGTCCAAGAAACAGAAGGCTAAAAAAATTCGTTGTTATACTTGTTCAAAATATTTCAAGCACTATTTTTCTTTAATGCAACACAGACGAGCTAAACACCAGGATCCGTTTGAAATTCTGGTTAAAAAATTTGCGAACCTCAAGATTTCCGAATAGGATACCCTATAAGGAATTGACGTCATTTAGCATACCTTTTATGGGTATACATGACGTCATTACCATAAAAGGAAATTTTAAGTTATTGAGAGGAATTGCGTACAAATAACTTAAAATTTCCTTTTATGGTAATGACGTCATGTATACCCATAAAAGGTATGCTAAATGACGTCAATTCCTTTTGGGTACCCTATTCGGAAATCTTGAGGTTCGCAAATTTTTTAACCAGAATTTCAAACGGATCCTGGTGTTTAGCTCGTCTGTGTTGCATTAAAGAAAAATAGTGCTTGAAATATTTTGAACAAGTATAACAACGAATTTTTTTAGCCTTCTGTTTCTTGAACTGTATCATTTTGAAAATGGGTTTTTTGGAAACAGAACTTGTTACCTCTATAAATAGAAAATACGTTACCGTAATTTTGTTTCCATATATAGGTTCTATAGTGTTATCCCGATATAGAAATGGCAGCAATAATGTGTCAGGTTTTACCTCAATTTTACAGAGATTTTAATGACAAGACAATATTCAATTCTGTATCAGTTAAGGAGTATAAACCTTATCTACTCACTAAAAAATACTCCGTTGCTATTCATAATGACAACTTTTGTCCATTAAAGACTTGTCGCTACCACATTATTCTCATTTCATCCTCAGTGAAAGAGATACTAGAGAAAATGGAAAATTTGTCTTATGTTTATCAAACAGTTGATTGCTTGTACACACTCTATAAACATCAGTTCTTTGGTTCCTTTATAGAAGAGTCAGGAGTGGTCTTTACTCAGTTAACCAGAGCGGTAGAGCACAACTTGGAGAATAAGTACGTGGAAAAAGTGCCCAGTATCTCCAAAAAACGATTGAGCAGAAAGAAGTTTAAGCGTCACCTTCTACGCGCTGAGCAAAGAAATGCGAGTACTCAAACCCTTGGATCATCTTTTCTAGATAGGGTGCATTCCCTTAGAAATTCAAAGTAAGAGAGTGAACTTATAAAGATTGTTGATTGTTTGTTAGATGGACATGGCATAATAGATAATCTTCTTTTGTATCTTGAAATTAGAAAATAAAGTATATAATTTTTTGCTTGTGATTTGTACTTACCTTTATATTTTAAATTAACTTCTTGTTAAAAATCAATTTTTCAAAAACTTTTCTTACAAATCAAAAATTCAAACAACTTTTTTATTAAATATCGAAAAATTTTTCAACCTTTTCTCTTAAAAATCGAAAATTTTTTCAGCAATTTCTGTTAAATATCGAGTTTTGAATTGAAAAGTTTTCTTGAATGTCGAAAAAATTTTCAAAAACTGTCATTTAAAAACGCAAAAAATTTTTATTTTTCTTCATTTTACGGTATGATTTTGCGCAAATAAAAGAAATTTTCTTTACATTTTAAAATGACAACTTTCGAACTTGTTTTGTTTCAATAAATATCAATTTTTAAAACAAAGATTTTTATTAAAAATTGAAAAAGTAATTCAGTTTTTTTTTCTTAAAAATCAATTTTTAAACGACCGTTTTTGTTAAGAAACAGAATTGTAATCAAATTGTTCTTAAAATTTTGACAAAAAAAAATTGCTGTGTTTTTGTTTTTTTCAACATAGCTTGCATAGTGTTTGTAGTAAAGAAAAAGTTCAACGTAAAAAGAAATGAATTCAAACAAAAGTATAAATACACCACAAGTAATTCAAGTATAAAATTTACAATATCAGGTACATTCAAAAAGAGTTCTCACAACGTGATCTGGCAAGTTTTGAATCTCATTGCCAAATGGACGGACTTTTTCAACGATTGCTGGAGGCTCTGTAGGTCAAACACTGATGGGGGTTACCGGAACCTCATCAGTCAGCACAATGGGGTTGTGAGCTGTTCCGTCCTCTATGGAGGGGGTTGTCATTGACGGTGTAGTTGACATATCAGTCGAACCATACTACTGAGCTGGATCGAAGTTTTCCAGATCGTTAAATGACCACGTGGTGCTAGTATCGACACTCAATTCGCTTTGTTGACTGCTGCCAGCATTGCTCACTATCTGGAGAAGGCTGCTTTGCTGCTCTGGAGTGGATACTTGACTTGTCTCGGGTGTATTGAACCAGTGGTTGGGAATCTGTCCTTCCTCCCACGGAAATGTGTACTGAATGCTTCCAGCAACGTAGTTGTCGGGGAAATCTGTTCCGTTAACTCGAGGGTAGTGATGCCCACTGATCACGGCAACTTCGTGGCCCATTGCGGGAGTTCCAAGCTGATTCTCCGTGATTGGAACCTGTCCCTGATGATATGTGTCAAACTGTTGTCGCTTGTGCTCAATAATGTGCCACACTGTGATAGGTAGGGTTACAACGGACTCGTAGAGACCATTCAACAGGTCTCTGATGCTGATCCGAGCAGGCTCTTCTGTGAAAGAAACTGAGTAGAGAAGGCTGTTATTCTGCACTGTAAATTCCATTTCTCAATGAGGTGAGATTAGAGTCAAAAGTAGTTGAGACAGAGGTGATGTTGTTTTTAGAGAAGAAAAAGCAAGTGATTCTGGGTGAATTTTTCAGCTCTATCTATACTAAACTCCAACCAATGAGAACAAAATTTCCAAAAAGGCTAATGTTTAGCAGAAAAAGTGACGTTGTTTTCCAGAAAAGGAAATGCCTCAGTTGTAAAGTTACCAAGGAATCAACTCATAGAAAATCTAACATTACTATCCGAAACACGTAAGCTCAAAACTGAATAGTGACCAAAAAGGTACTTTTTACACGTGTTATCCTAGTTAACAGCCAAAGATGGATAAGTTAGAGGAAATGAGCTGACGTAATTGATCAAAAAAGTCAAGCTTGGATAAATTCTCTCCATCTCTTTAAATCTCAAATCGATCTCGGAAAATGTTCCAAATTTGGAACTAAATTTTTGTATATAAATATTGGGGAGTCGTATTCCAAATCGTAGTCTTACCCACTCTGCATTGTAGTCCTTGTAATAATGAAAGAACAGCGCACTCTGCAGAGATGAAGTAATTGTTACTGGTTCAGGAATTGGGATATAATTAGATTGAGACAAATTTCTGTACTGTTCCATTATCTCTGGGACAGAATTCAATATGAAGAGCATTTCATACTTGTTGATGTGTAGTTCTGACGATAAATCGAAAGATTTCTTTGTTATGTAGTCATCATACTCGAATTTTTTTAAGGAAAAGGTTGCATATTGAAATCCTTTACTAATTCGGATAAATCTGTTGTTTTGAGTAAAAACGTCCAAAAATTTTTAAAAGAAATAAGAGTCAACATCAATTTCGTCTACTCTGTAAGCATCAGCGATTCTATTCCTTTCTTTTGTAAATTTTTTCCAAAAGTCGTAAGTGATTTTTGATCAACATTTTTCACAAATGAATACGGTATCAAGTAAAACTCTGTTAATATAAAAGAAAATTAAAATAGAAAAAGCAATGCATAAAATGAAATTGTTTATCTTGAGAATTAGAATTCTAAAGCTGAAGTCTGATTGGGCCGGAGGTTCTATTACAACAACATTAAGTTGTACAACGTAAACTTGTTCTTCAATAATAGATGGAAATTTTTTCTTGATCTCTCTCTTGTTGTGTTGGAAGCACATTCATTCATTAGTATCTATTTTCAGTAAAACTAAATTTGATCTCAGGCAGTAAATTTTATCAATATTTTTTAGATACAAAATTTTGGACTAAATCTATACAAAATACTGTAACAATCGTGAATTTTTAAATAATAGTTTTCTTGTTGTAATTTCTTTGGGGAAATAATCTGTATGGAAAAATTCAAATAAAGTTTAACAAATAAGAGTGAGAAGAAAATGAGAAAAAAATGTAAAGTTCGAATTTTTCGCCACGGAATGAATTTGTACTTTTAAACTGAAAGCTAGTTAATTATATGCAGAACTGTCGCAATTAGAATCATATCAATCTTCTAGAATGTTCTGACATGACGCCTGAATCTAAAAATAGAAATGACGTCAATTCCATATATGGAAGGATGAGTCATCATCGAATACCTCGAAGTTACATAGCAGCTTTAAATCATTATACTTTCTGTTTTTTTCAGATTCAGTTGCTTCGCAATTTACCTGAATTTTACTCAATTCATATTGAACTAACATAACAATGCCTGCTCTCGATAGAAATCTCCAGTGAAATGCACAGAGTGCTTTGCTTTCATTGCCTGTCTTGAGAAATTCTCGTGGAGAGTCACATTTCTTCACAAAATTTGTTTCCAATCAACGCATTTTGTACTAGTTGACAAGAAATTGTGTGCACTAGTCTTTCAGCTGTCTTTTTTCTGATCGCCTTTAATTTGTAACAGAATTGGTTAAAATTTGTGGGTGAAAAAAATTTTCATTTTGCATTCGTTTTTGTACAGAATTAAAAATTTTCAAGTTTGTTTCAATTTAGTAGAGATTATGCTATTTGATATCAATTTTGCGTGATTTTGACCCTTGTCATTGTATATTGGTTGGCAAAATCTGCATCACATAACAATTTGTTCACTCTGACGAAATTTATATTGCGTTAGTCGACTTATAAGTTGTTGATCAGTATTCTGTGGTCTTAATATAGTATTTTGCTCATATTTTAATCTCGCTATATCTGAACTGGTTTAATTCATTTGTTTCATGAAAGTCAGTATTTTCAACCAATCAGAATCAAGTACCTAACTTATTCTAGAACATATGGTGAAGAGCACTCTATGACAAAAATACATTAAATTGCTCAAAATATCCTTTTTCTAAATTTTTAGCATAGATTCTAACCAGTTAATCGACTAAGCACGTTTTAAAACTAGCATTTTTTTGAGTGCGGTAGTAGTTCTCATGTTTCGACGTAAATTGAGTGCAAGAAACAGAATAAAAAGAACATACTGACTAATAAAGTCGATATTATTTTTTTAACAATTGTGACTATTACTCAGTTAGCTACGCAAGTTATTCTTCATATCAACTTTATTAACCCACTCGGGTAATTGTGCCTCAGTTTTCAGTTTCCTGATACTTTTTCAACGTCAGTCTTAGATTGAGGATGTATTTTTATGTGTTTAGTTTATTTTGTGTTTGTGATTTTTTAAATTCTAGTTCATTTGCTTTTCTATTATTTGAGGTTTTTCCAAGTTTTCAGCGATAACGAGTTCACTAGTACTGTGACAATGTCAGATTAGCAAGAGGTAGTTTCGATCTACCGACCTCTGGGTTATGAGCCCAGCACGCTACCACTGCGCCATCTTGCTGGTTAATGTCGGCTATACGTCATCTTAAAACATCTAGGTTAAATTGTGAATTTTTGACTTCAGTTTTCAGTAAAACTTTCGTAAAGTTTGATTCGATTTAGCAGATTTTATGCTGTTTGACATCATTTTTACGTAATTTTGAGTTTTTTATTGTATTTTAATACTAAAAACTGCACCACATAGCAAACTGCTCACACTGACGAAAGTTGTATAGTACTAGTCAACTTTTAATTTGTTGACCACTTTTATTTGTTTTTATGTTGTTTTTTCGCTAAATGTGTAATCTGTTTCTGTTTATGCCCTGTTTCAACTCATTTGATTTTTTATACTGGTATTTTCAACCAATAAGAAGAGAGTATTGGTTGAAAATACCCCTGATCTTATACCTAATCTAAATACATGTCAGCGGCTATGAATAATCCTAATACACTGCGACGCCTATAACTAATCCAAATACATGGCGGATATAACTAATCTTAGCACATGGTGGCTAAACATAATCCTAATACATGTCGACCGCTATAACTAATCTTAATACATGTTGACCGCTATGACTAATCTTAATACATGGCGGCTATACACAATCTTAATACATGGCGGCTATACCTAATCTTAATACATGGAGATTCTATTCCTAATCTTAATACATGGAGATTCTATTCCTAATCTTAATACATGTACGCGCCTATGCCCTATCTTAATACATGGAGATTCTATTCCTAATCTTAATACATGGAGATTCTATTCCTAATCTTAATACATGCACCCTATAACCTATTTTAATACATGGAGCCTATGCCCTATCTTAATACATGTAGACTATACCTAATATTAATACATGTAGGCTACAACTAATCTTAATACATGTAGTCTATACCTTATCTTAATACGTGTAGAATATACCTATCCTTAATACGTGTAGACTATACCTAATGTTAATACATGTAGACTAATCTTAATACATGTAGACTAAACCTAATCTTAATACATGTAGACTATACCTAATATTAATACATGTAGGCTATACCTAATCTTAATACATGTAGTTTATACCGAATCTTAATACGAGTAGAATATACCTATCCTTATTACGTGTAGACTATACCTAATGTTAATACATGTAGACTATACCTAATCTTAATACATGTAGACTAAACCTAATCTTAATACATGTAGACTATACTTAATCTTAATACATGTAGACTATACCTAATCTCAATACATGTAGACTAATCTTAATACATGTAGACTAAACATAATCTCAATACATGTAGACTATACTTAATATTATTACATGTAGGCTATACCTAATCTTAATACATGTACTCTTTACCTAATCTTAATACGAGTAGAATATACCTATCCTTAATACGTGTAGACTATACCTAATGTTAATACATGTAGACTATACCTAATCTTAATACATGTAGACTAAACCTTATCTTAATACATGTAGACTATACCTAATCTTAATACATGTAGACTATAAATAATCTTAATACATGTAGGCTATACCTAATCTTAATACATGTCGACCGCCATAACTAATCTTAATACATGTCGACTGCTATAACTAATCTTAATACATGTCTACCGCTATAACTAATCTTGGTACATGTCGTCCGCTATAACTAATCTTAATACATGGCGGCTATACCCAATCTTATTACATGGCGGCTATACCTAATCTTAATACATGGCGGCTGCTATAGCCAATCTTAATACATGGGGCCGGCTATACCTAATCTTAATACATGGCGGCTATAACTAATCTTAATACTTGTCGACCGCCATAACTAATCTTAATACATGTCGACTACTATAACTAATCGTATTACATGTCTACCGCTATAACTAATCTTAATACATGTCGTCCGCTATAACTAATCTTAATACATGGCGGCTATACCCAATCTTATTTCATGGCGACTATACCTAATCTTAATACATGGCGGCTGCTATAGCCAATCTTAATACATGGGGTCGGCTATCCCTAATCTTAATACATGGCGGCTATAACTAATCTTAATACATGTCGACCGCTATAACTAATCTTAATACAAGTCGACTACTATAACTAATCTTAATACATGTCTACCGCTATAACTAATCTTAATACATGTCGTCCGCTATAACTAATCTTAATACATGGCGGCTATACCCAATCTTATAAAATGGCGACTATACCTAATCTCATTACATGGCGGCTGCTATAACTAATCTTAATACATGTCGACCGCTATAACTAATCTTAATACATGTCGATTACTATAACTAATCTTAATACATGTCTACCGCTATAACTAATCTTAATACATGTCGTCCGCTATAACTAATCTTAATACATGGCGGCTATACACAATTTTAATACATGGATATTCTGTTCCTAATTTTAATACATGGAGATTCTATTCCTAATCTTAATACATGGAGATTCTATTCCTAATCTTAATACATGGAAATTCTATCCCTAATCTTAATACATGGAGATTCTATTCCTAATCTTAAAACATGTACGCGCCTATACCCTATCTTAATACATGGAGATTCTATTCCCTATCTTAATACATGGAGGGGGACCCTACTCCGAAAATACCGCTATACCCTATCTTAATACATGGGATCCCCACCCCCCCCCCCCCCCTCCCGGGGACTATCACTCACTCTATTACTACTCTGATCAGAACCGGTTTGGAGCGCACTTCAGTCTGATCATAAATAGCTGCAAGCGCTACTGGGTCTGATCATAACTGCTTCGAACGCATTTGGGTCTGATCATAACCTCTTCGAGCGCATTTGGGTCTGAACATAACCTCTTCGAGCGCATTTGAGTCTGATCATAGTCTGATTAATTTCTGGGCAATGGTCTGAATTTGAGTCTGGACCATGGTCTGAAGATGGTCTGATCAGAACACCTTCGGTCTGAAAAGTCTGGTCAGAGACCTTCTGTGTCTGGAAAGTCTGATCAGAGGTCACTTGGGTCTGGAAAATCTGATCAGGGTGAATTTCCGTCTGGAAATTCTGATCAGAGATAATTTCGGTCTGGAAAGTCTGATCAGAAGCAAATTTGGGTCTGGACCTCAACCTGGGTTATTTTTGAAAACAGATGCAGGGCATAGAAACCTGTCGACACCAGATGGTTATCTTGCAAGATTCTAGCACAAATGTAGAAAGTTAGCAATTTGATTTTGAACGGGGTCTCTATCAAGAAAAAATGCGATATTTGAAAAAGTATTATAGTACATCTTTACTCGAACCGAACCCCCTCCCTCCACAGCATGGCGAGGTGCGGAACTATATCTAAACAGAGTAATTTTCGTTCAGAAAACATTTGGTGTTGTCAACTAATGCATTTTCTATGAGTGAAGTCAAAAGTGAAAAAGAATGGTCAGAAAAGATCCAAGAATTAAAATAATATCCGAAAAATGTCATTTGATCCCTGAACAACCCTTATCCATCGTTATTAACAATTGCTTAGTGAATCCTCTTCGGAGCTAACTATTTGAATTGAGGGTCATTTATGAACGTCAACGATCAAAAGTCAACCATATTAACCTAAATAAGAAAAATAGCAGGACAAGTACTGACGTACAATTCAAAGATTTTTCATTGACTAAACAAAAAACTAGACCTACAGCGGTCTATGAGTGTGTTATACGTTAATTTAGCAACTAGAATTGTAGTAGTGTGGCGAATACACTATTCCAAAATTATATTGGAATCGCGAAGCGAATACGGAATTTAGTGAGCGTGGCTAAATTTACTTAGTGGAATTGCGGAGCAAATCCAAGTTAGACTTTGGCGAGCGTAAACTAGAAACGTTTACTGAGCAACTTGAATTCAGATTGATAAACGAGATTATGATTACTTATAATAAAATATTATGAACAAAGAATGAAATAATTTAGTAGACTAGCGGGATATATATATACGTGAATATAAACTCATACCTTAGTTATGATATATTATGATTTCTATATAATATAGAGGGTAGATTGATAATTAAGTACACATACAAAATTTCGATATATATAATATATATATATATATAATATATATATATATATATATATATATATTATATATATATATATATATATATATATATATATATAGGTAATCATATGTATCACATTTCCCCCGTGACAAAAAATTGGAATTTAATTACAATCTTAAAATCAAACAACACCAAGAAGTAAGGAGTTAAACATAACTCAAAATAAGTTGCAAATGCTCAATTTAACTGACTATAAGAACGAACTTGTATATGCAAAGCATATGTAAAGAATTAGTGAACTGAGAAATAAGAGTGACCATTACAGCACATTGAATTGGAAAATTCCAATAAAGTTGAATTTGCAGGGAAAATACAATGAGAAAAGAAAATGTGTAAATGGGCAAGTTG
Source organism: Convolutriloba macropyga (assembly GCF_964194025.1). Taxonomy (NCBI): domain Eukaryota; kingdom Metazoa; phylum Xenacoelomorpha; order Acoela; family Convolutidae; genus Convolutriloba; species Convolutriloba macropyga. The sequence goes on from NC_134479.1 coordinate 24,638,997, forward strand.
AGAAACATAAATTAAATTGCATATATGAATATGAATGGATTCGCAGAGCGAGTACATGAATTAAATTAACATTGGAAGAGAACAACAAATTGAATAAGTGAAATTGAAAATTGTAATTACAGAGCAAATACATAATTGAATAACGAAATTGTAGTTTATTTCAGTTTTCAAAGTTTGAATGTTTTCATTATAGTTCATTTTCTGCATCCCACACCGACATTTCCCGTTCTTGCTCATTCTCAAAATATCTAATTCTGGGGTCCGATGGTGAAACTTGCCCCAATTGTAAGTCAGGTCAAGGTGGTGACGGGATTCTTGATTGTTCGGCGTTTTGGATAAGAGCTACTACCGAATGTTCTTGTTTTGGAGCTTTCTTGTCTTTTTTATTTTTTCGCTTCTTTGGTTTAGCTGAACTTGATGAGGCCAGGGAACTTGTTGGGGAAATATCCGCATCCGTGGATCCATAAAATTGGTGTCGGTTGCGCTTGCGGCCTTTTGTTTGATCGTCCTGTGCGGGGGTTATATGCAGTGATTGTGAGACTTGTGATGCAGGTACAGGTGGAGCCGGTACAATCGAAATCAATGGTTGGTCTGGAGCTGGCACATCTTCGTGAAAATCATCTGAGATAACATTATGTCGTCTTTTGAGCTGCGGTTTTGTCGGTTTTCGTACCATCAGCGCACGCGATACGTTTGAGTTTATAGACGATACTACCGATGTAGTATCCCGTTGACGGAGTCTGATTTTTATTTCGCCCCCCTTTTGTTTCTTAAGATCATTGCTGTGTTTTGCGATTTTAAATTCCGTTGTTTTCTCGTAAGGAGCAGGGCGTCGTTTGGCATATACCCACAAATTGGTGGATCTTTCGGCTTTTCTCCCAAATTTTGCGAGATCACTATCCCGAACCTTTACTGGGGATCTGCCAGGCTCGTTGATGATCGTTGTCGTTGGTGACGATTTCGTAACAAAAGATCCAGGCTTAAGTACTTCGTACAGACCCGCCAACTGTCTTTTTGCTCGTTTTTTGTTTGGGAGTTTTCGTGCCAGCTTGGCTTTAAGGGACTGTTCCGTTCTCGGTATAGGATCCGTAATTTGCGGGTGTGTAATGAAACGAGACTCTTTGTTGTCTGATTCCCGGTAGCGCTGGCCTGCATCTAAAGAGGCCTGACACATCTTCTGTTCAATTGCGATATCGCTTCTGTTAGCACTGATCCATCCAGCTTCGTCCAGCAAGTCCTCCGCAGAAACCGTTTCAGCATCTAAATAGTGATTAACAATTTTTTCATAAGTTAGATTTAAACTTGATGGAAGTGTGCTAATATTCCTTAAAGGAGTATTTGCGGGAGGGCCGAAATGAGCTTCAAAAGCTATTTGGAATAACGGTCAATACATGTTAAGAAATAAATATCTTTATCTTTATCATTAATTATCGGACCCCCAAAATCAATCTGTATTTCTTCGTTTGGTTCTTGACAAGCTTTGTGTGGGTGCCATTTAGACTTGGGTATGATAGGTTTTAAATTCTTACCAATATCTGCACATGGGACGCAAAGGGGATGTTTTTGCTAAAATTTCTCTATGCATATAGGGCCACCATGCACATTGGGAGAGCGAGACCATCCCCCAACTACCAGGGTGCGTCATGTGGATGGATTCGAGCACCGCCTCCTTAATAGAATTTGGAATGGCCACGCGTTGATCAACACACAGACACCCAGATTTTACATGTAGATCCTTCCAGAAGGAGTGGATGTACGTGCTCACTTCTTTGCAACGGGCCTCATCATCCAGACACAGTCGCGGATCTCTTTCAACAGCGCGTCCTTACTAGTGAGGACCGCCAGGAAAGATTTAGTGAAGAGCTGGTTGAGGTTATTTTCAAATATCTCCTCCCGGGATAGCTCGATGTCATATACCTCGGGTGATGATGATGCTTGGGTGTTACTGGGTCCGGCTCTTTTAGATGAGATGGGGGTATATTGAGTGCGGAATGTCACTCTCGGGGTTTGTGGTGAAGTGGGTGGATTATTTTGCGATGCCTCTTTTGCTGACATTTTGATGTGGAGTATTTGCTGTGTAGAATTAGCTATTAAATGGCAATTAGAATTTTGCGACTGGATTCGCGATGCGAGTGTAGTGTCAGATTTGAGCAAGTGATTTGCGTGGCAATTAAAGCGAGAAATGAATTTTCGATTGTAATTATTTGCTTGAGCTGGAGTAGTGAATGAGTTATTTGAGGCATTTGAATTATGCGTGCTACATTTAGCAGGTTTGCAAGAGTGGACGCGCGTCTTGTGTACTTGTGTTTTGTGTTTATTGTTTATGTGCCGCTTATGGAAAGGAATTTTATTCGAGTGACTAAATAAAGATTTAATTGCGTCGCGAATACGGGAAATTGTTGCTACCATAAATTCCTCATCATATTGAGTGACGCTTTTTGCTTTTTGATTTGGTTGGCGTGAAATATAATCAACTAAACCCAATCCAGTGCCAGGAATATGTTCGATATTAAAATCGAAAGGTAACAGGCGATCGATCCATCGGGTTAATCTACTATTGTAAGATTTATTCGAACGATGAGATTTTAAGACTGAAAGAAGTGCTCTGTCGTCTGTCAATACAGTAAAATTCTTCCCAAAAAGATAGTATTTAAAATATTCAATAGCCCAAACCACCCCAAGTAATTCCAGTTCATTTATACTATAACGTTCTTCATTGCTATTAAGGAATCGGGACGCAAAAGCTACCGTTTTCCACCCTTCACAATCCAATTGCTCAAGTGCGGCGACTAAACCTTGACGGGATGCGTCTCATTTGATTCGCGTTTCCAGTGTCGGGTTAAAATGAGTGTTTTCAGTAGCATTCGCAATAACGTTTTTATATGCTCGAAATGCGTTTGATGATTTTCATTCCAATTAAATTTTTCGTTTTTCTTTAATAATGGCCGAAGAGGATGACATATCTTTGCAAGATTAGGAATAAACTTACTTAGGTGATCGACACTACCCAAAAATGATCGTAATTGTTTCAGTTCTTTTGGAGCTTTGATTTCCGCAATTGCTGCTGTTTTAGAAAATGTGAAACCAAGCCAATTTGTGAAAAAGTGAAACCAAGCCAATTTATCTGATGTTTAGCAAAGTGACATTTGCTTAAGTTAATTCGGAGATTATCAGCCTCAAGTTTTCTCAAACAATCGTAAACGTATTTGAGATGCGATTCCTTACTACCTTTGCTAACTACAATTATGTCGTCATGAAAACAATATGTGTTAGACAAACCAACTAATGTGTAATCCATCGCCTTTTGAAACTCCGCTGGCATATCTGTAAGGCCATAAAATCCTGTTTTAAAACGATACGTACCTGTTGCGTCACCACAAATGATATTGAAATTACAATGAAGTGCGGTATCTGGATAGAAGTTTAGTTGACTATATGCGTACTTTAAGTCGATCGTTGAAAAATAAACGTTTTCGCCCTGATTAGAATCGTTAATGTGCTGTGAAATTGAATCGATAAGACTGTCTATGTTTGGCATTTGGTATTTATTTTTATGTATTGATTTGTTTAAAATTTTTGAATCGAGAGCTAACTTTACAGATTTGTCCTTCTTGACTGTAATTACGATAGGGGAAATAAAATTTTTATCAGAACATTCATGTAACTTTTCAATATGTCCTTGTTGAGAGAGTTTTTTCAATTCGTTTGATACTTTGTCCAACAGATTTATAGGAACGCGACGGCCTTTTTGGTGTAATGGAGTGTAATTTTTATGGAATTTTGAACGAACAATATGTATTTTGGACTTACCGACTCTGGAGATTAAATCAGGAAAATCATTTGCAATTTGTGTCTTGATTGGACAGTATTCTTGTTCTACCTGATTAATTGTCGTTTGATTATCTGACTGTTGAATTGAGAGTCCAAGTACAGAAAACAAATCTCTACCTAACAGTGGGCGGTGGCCATCCGTCACGACTTGAATTTCTATTGGATTCGCGTACCAATTGTTATTTTGAATTGAAGTTTGAAGAGTGCCTAGCGTATGAATAGGTTCGTTGGAGAAAGTTTTCAATTGTTTAGGATTTGCCTCGCGTATCCACTTTGAATTTGGGTCTTGGGAGACATTTGAAGTTGCCAATGATTCATTTACTATCGTGCACACGCTGCCCGAATCCACCAAAACATTTGTTGCTGTATCATTACGGCGAGATTGATTGCCTCCACTGAAGTTGTGAATTCCGTCGAAGATACTGTAGCCACGCAATTATCTTCATCCGATGAATAAGTCGATTCCAAATCAGGATCAAAATCAATCAAAATTTGATTAACGTCTTCAGCTTTGTCGTCTTTTTCGACATTATTAACCCGTGGCCTGGGTTTTGGGTACGAATTAGGGTTTTTTGGTTTCCGACAGACTTTTGTGAAATTATTATTAATACCGCAATTATTGCATTTCTTTCCTCTAGCGGGACATCTATTGCGATGCTCAGGAGTCCAGTTCATTCCACAGAAATGACAAGTTGTGGGCTTTTTCCGTGCCGTAGTGTTCATGGTAGAAAAGGGGGTAGCATTTGCGATGCGCATCAGCTGCACTTGATTGACGGTTGAATTGAGTTCATTTTTATTTGCATTCATTTTGAGCTGGTTGAGAGTACCCATTTCGATATTAATTGCTATTGCCAATGCTTTGTCAGGTTCTACCGTTTCTTTAGGAGCTCTTTTTGGATATCTTCATTTGCATATTTGCGATAAAAACATCTCTAATGATCGTATCCCCTTTTTCTCCTAAATCGCAATTTTCCGAAAGTTCTTTGAGATGACCATAAAATTTTTCAATTGGCGCTCCCTTGTGCTGTTTCCGTGTAAGGAAGAGATATCGATCGAAAGTGATGTTGTGAATTCGGATGAAAGTTGTATTCAAGACATCCCAAAGATTTTTTGTTGAAATTTCATCCAGAACAACAGTCGAGTTTTTTTAATTGAATATTCTCCGCCCTTCTGTTCCCAGACTCAAGTACATCAATGACGATGCTTTTCGATCGCAGAGTTTCCACGGTTTGTCTCCGCATAATATGCCTACCGCTATAATGCGTTGACAATTATTTTTCCATGCTGTTTTTGCCTGTTCATTACGGGTGCGTCGATCTCGCTCCGATTGTGCTGTCGGATTTTCAACTGCGTCCTCGTAGGCGGGTTCAAGAGGTAGAATTACGTTTTCGGGGGGATCAGCTAATAGTAGATCCACTTCAATTCCTTCACGGGCAAGGATTGCAAGTTTAAGCTGTGTCCTCCAATGTTCCCATCGCAGTGGAGGTTAAAGAGTTGCCTTTTCCCAGAAAGGCTGTCTTCCGAGTGGAGATTTGCCACTGTCCTTTAATGCTGACTGCGCCATGTTATACGTTAATTTAGCAAATAGAATTGTAGTAGTGTGGCGAATACACTATTCCAAAATTATATTGGAATCGCGAAGCGAATACGGAATTTAGTGAGCGTAGCTAAATTTAATTAGTGGAATTGCGGAGCAAATCCAAGTTAGACTTTGGCGAGCGTAAAGTAGAAACGTTTACTGAGCAACTTGAATTCAGATTGATAAACGAGATTATGATTACTTATAATAAAATATTATGAACAAAGTATGAAATAATTTAGTAGACTAGCGGGAATATATTTATACGTGAATACTAAAAAGTCATAACCTTAGTTATGATATATTTATGATTTCTATATAATATAGAGGGTAGATTGATAATTAAGTACACATACAAATTTCGATATATATATATATATATATATATATATATATATATATATATATATATATATGTAATCATATGTATCACAGAGTGAATTGGAAAAGCCTTTTCCGAAAAAAAAACAGATCAAAAAACTAAAACAGCAAATCAAAATCAAATGCCAAATGTGAACAAAAAACCACAGGAGCGCTATAATAGCCAACTGAGAAGCCGAGTTGGCTATTAATCAACATTTTCAACTTCATAAAAAGTATTTACCATTTATTTTGAGACGATAGACCTTAAACAGACTTTGAGTGAATTGGGAAAACTCTTTTTTTAAAAATTAGATAAAAATAAAAAAAATATCAGAAAATGAATGTCAAAATGCCGCTAGCGAGTACAAAATACCACCTGCGAGAAAAATAAATTTGATTCAAACAAAAAAAGGCCTAGAATGAACTATGAATGGATTGGGAAAACCATTTAGAAAAAAAATACGATCGAAAAATTGAAAAAAAGAACAAGAATCCACCAGCGAGAAAGCGATCTTTTGTTCAAACACTGTTTTCTCACTCTACTTTGAAAATAGAGCGAAAAACTTTCACGCCACAAAACCACTCGCTTATTCCCTCCATTTCCTGTTTCGGCGTGACTAAAATCACTACTCGAATTTCACTTCAAAAATCATGAAAATGAGCGAACAGATCTTAAAAAAGGCGCAGCTATTAATTACATGTTGTTTTGTAGCACTCTACTATGTAAGAAAATAACACATGCGCCAAGAAAGGTTTATGCTCACTAAGCTGGGTGGAGGGAACAGAAAAAATCCAGTAATTGATTGGGTTAAAATGGATTGTTGCATATAAATCCCTCACAACACTGACTGCAGGGTAAGAAGACGGTTTGCAAGTTCGCACCACTTATAGCACCCCACATGATAGCCCAGGTTTCTCATTATAACCCCTACCCCCGCCACCATCTTAGTGTTCAGATAATCTATAGTCCGCTATCGAAGTACGTCTAATAATAATAGAATGGGGGGCTGTGGTTTCACGGGGCTTTAATGGGAAAGACCCCACATACATCTCACATCAACATACAAACCACTCACAAAAACATACCACAACGCACATCTACACAAACAAATTTACACACACACCAACACATTCTGTCTGTTTTGTGTGACCAAGTCTGTTCGGTCCACTCGTAAACTGGTACCAGTGTCAGCGACCCAATTCGGTCCGGACAACTCCTGTCTTGGGTTGTGGACCTCATCTTTGGTATCGCCATAAAGAGGTTCGATTAACTACATTATACATTTATAAAACACAATCAACTCACGACATTCGAGTGGTGCTGGCTTGATTGGTGTGTCATAGCCACTTGCAACCGCCACTTGCCTACTCGCGAAAAGCACTTGCTCCGAGGAAACGATTTGCACTTGTCGGAAACTCATGATGTTTTGAGGTTAAAATCTCAACAACAGACCTGAAACTGCAGATATAACATTTAACTTAACTCTCAAAAAACCATACTTTTGGTCAATTTTCATGTCCTCGGCAGCTAACACCTCAACCCCTCTACCCGCCCCACCCACCGGTCCTGTCCCGTCCCTCTGTCCATGAGCACTGAGTTGATTGGGGGGGGGCTCTCATCGAATCTGAGCTCGGCCGTTCATTTAGATTCTCTATATTAACAAAGGAACATTCGCAGGTCAATCTGGGAAAGACGCTCTGACCAGTTGAGTCTATGTGGTACAATGGAACGATGATGATGGACACTCTGCCACGTTCACGTTCTTGTGTTGAACTTCGAAACGCTTATGTGGGAAGGGATCGCCAGTTCTGAAGTAGGAATAATTCATCGAAGGTCATAATAGTAGGGGGCGGTTCATATTGAAATGATAGAGAATGCAGATTGAAGGAGTGTGCAGATTGAAGGGGGGGTTTGTATTGAAGTTGTTGAATTTGGGATGTTTGCTTCCTTTCAATCTGCACCTCCCACTTCAATTTCCAAATGTCATTGCACTCAATCTTCAACGCAGAGCAAAAGACAGGACTGTTCAAAAACATCAAATGCTCTAATGTACAGAAATCAATGGGTTTCCTTGCGTGGTGGAATATATTGAACGTTATAATTCAAAACTTTGGTACTTTGATTATGTAGCAAAAATAGCGAGAACTCGGAGTCTTTATTTGGGACTTTGTAGACGCATTTCTTTTTTAATTACCCTAGACGGGTAGGGGGTAGTAAAACGCAAATTACATTCAAACTACCCCCCTAACACACACACAAACACACACACGCGCGGCTTGTTCTGTTGTCGTTTTTGCTAAACGCGATATAAAACGCTATATCATGCTCCTAGCGCGTCATATAAGAATTTCCACTTATTTCAAAATTTTCAAGTTTTTTATAATTTTATTATAGACATTGAAAACAACTGCGTTCCTTATGTTCATGATAGTTTCATTTAAAAAAATGGTTCTGCATTTGGTCTAAACATATAATGCAAAGTAACTTTACCCTTGTGACACTATGATTCAGTACTGATTTAACGTTCTACTATTGGAATATGATGAATCAGTACTGATTTTCTATGACACTTTGGTCCGGGGGCCCAGTACTGAAACGCACTTGGAGTAAGGTACGGGTTTTTCCATGAAACTAATCTAAAACTGCTTGAGATCTTCTATGCTTTCCATGTCTTTAGGCTCTCTCCAGTACAATTTCTATAGTTTCAAAAAACGACGATTCTCTCATAAAACATACGCGAAAAGTAAGCTAAATTATGAAAAGCATTCGAGTTTTCAAAAGTCTATGAATCCTAAGACAGAATTCGAAAAAAAGATTGGCAATAAATTCTAAAATTAACTGCTTTCAAATGATCACCATTATACAAACACATCTATCGGCCTAAATCGACTTAACCAAAAATATATGCTTGTCTTGAAGTTTATTTTGCCTAACTACCCACGAAACCAACCCTGACCACTTCAACGTGGGTTCAGTACAATTATACCAGGGCTGGACAAACATTGCGAAAAAATCTTATTATCATTGCTGTAGAAGAAAAGTTAAAATTAACGTCAAAATTTTTATAACCATTCTTTCCAACATTTTTCAAGCTTCTTTTTCTCTCCTACTTTCTCGTTAACGTCTAACTTTCGATAGTTTCTGTTTTGAAGGAGAAATGACTGGCACAGATAAACAAGTCTTCCTGGCTTCGCATGACCTGTTTTCCTAGCGGCATTTCTTTCTTGGAAAATATATAACTATGGTTTTTAACCAGATCAGGAACGTTGTTACCGACTGCATAATACAGTTTCCGATCGAAGTATTTGAATGGTTAAAAACCGTATGTAGATTAATTGAACGAGACACATTTCTTTCAAGTTTGAACACAATTGAGCGGAAATGACGATAGCACTAAATGATCTTCCATAACCCGGCCGTGATTTGTCTTCACATGTGCAAAACACTGTTTTAGCTCACAGTTAACGCTGTTTCGTTTGAATTTTGAAGTGTATTGATCAGATTTTTCGCAGATTACTCAGAAATTTTTCAGGATTTCATTAGAAGAGTTGTTTTCCAGCTAAAAGAAATCAAATAAATTGGTAAGCTTCTCAAATTTTCAATTGAAACACACGTCCTTTTATACACAGACTCAAAACAGTTTATTTTAAGATGGCTTCGTTCTTGTGAATATCTCTAATCTTTTCATTTTCTGTACAATATTTACGAACGTGTATTGACACCTTAAGTAAGGTATAAATGTTTAAGAACCAAAGTTTTCTGAAAATAACTGCAACTGAGATCAAAAGGAATAGATAACCAACCAACAAAAAATGGGCGAGGTTCAAAAAACCATCAAATTGGAAACCAATTAATTTCATTAGTAACAAAAACCAATAGCCTTTAACCTAAATTCCTGATAGTTTAAAAATAAGTCCTCAAGGAATATGTCTTTGGTGAGAATAAGTCATAGGACAGGATTAAAAAAATAACAACAGATAGAGAAAAATTTACGAACATTGCCGAAAACACAAAGTATGGAAGCCATTAACAACATCACTTTTTATCGGAAAATTATTTGGTTTTATCATCATTTATTACTTTTATTAGTTCAGTTAACATATGAATGTGAAACTGTATATGCTCACTTGCTTTTTCACTGAAAGTCAATTTAAGTTGCAGTGCAATTTTTAAGAAAACGAAGAGTGTCCAGGATATAAAACATCAGCCGTAAAAACCATTAAAGAGATTTTTTCCATGCTGTTTTTGCCTGTTCATTACGGGTGCGTCGATCTCGCTCCGATTGTGCTGTCGGATTTTCAACTGCGTCCTCGTAGGCGGGTTCAAGAGGTAGAATTACGTTTTCGGGGGGATCAGCTAATAGTAGATCCACTTCAATTCCTTCACGGGCAAGGATTGCAAGTTTAAGCTGTGTCCTCCAATGTTCCCATCGCAGTGGAGGTTAAAGAGTTGCCTTTTCCCAGAAAGGCTGTCTTCCGAGTGGAGATTTGCCACTGTCCTTTAATGCTGACTGCGCCATGTTATACGTTAATTTAGCAAATAGAATTGTAGTAGTGTGGCGAATACACTATTCCAAAATTATATTGGAATCGCGAAGCGAATACGGAATTTAGTGAGCGTAGCTAAATTTAATTAGTGGAATTGCGGAGCAAATCCAAGTTAGACTTTGGCGAGCGTAAAGTAGAAACGTTTACTGAGCAACTTGAATTCAGATTGATAAACGAGATTATGATTACTTATAATAAAATATTATGAACAAAGTATGAAATAATTTAGTAGACTAGCGGGAATATATTTATACGTGAATACTAAAAAGTCATAACCTTAGTTATGATATATTTATGATTTCTATATAATATAGAGGGTAGATTGATAATTAAGTACACATACAAATTTCGATATATATATATATATATATATATATATATATATATATATATATATATATATATATATGTAATCATATGAATCACAGAGTGAATTGGAAAAGCCTTTTCCGAAAAAAAAACAGATCAAAAAACTAAAACAGCAAATCAAAATCAAATGCCAAATGTGAACAAAAAACCACAGGAGCGCTATAATAGCCAACTGAGAAGCCGAGTTGGCTATTAATCAACATTTTCAACTTCATAAAAAGTATTTACCATTTATTTTGAGACGATAGACCTTAAACAGACTTTGAGTGAATTGGGAAAACTCTTTTTTTAAAAATTAGATAAAAATAAAAAAATATCAGAAAATGAATGTCAAAATGCCGCTAGCGAGTACAAAATACCACCTGCGAGAAAAATAAATTTGATTCAAACAAAAAAAGGCCTAGAATGAACTATGAATGGATTGGGAAAACCATTTAGAAAAAAAATACGATCGAAAAATTGAAAAAAAGAACAAGAATCCACCAGCGAGAAAGCGATCTTTTGTTCAAACACTGTTTTCTCACTCTACTTTGAAAATAGAGCGAAAAACTTTCACGCCACAAAACCACTCGCTTATTCCCTCCATTTCCTGTTTCGGCGTGACTAAAATCACTACTCGAATTTCACTTCAAAAATCATGAAAATGAGCGAACAGATCTTAAAAAAGGCGCAGCTATTAATTACATGTTGTTTTGTAGCACTCTACTATGTAAGAAAATAACACATGCGCCAAGAAAGGTTTATGCTCACTAAGCTGGGTGGAGGGAACAGAAAAAATCCAGTAATTGATTGGGTTAAAATGGATTGTTGCATATAAATCCCTCACAACACTGACTGCAGGGTAAGAAGACGGTTTGCAAGTTCGCACCACTTATAGCACCCCACATGATAGCCCAGTTTTCTCATTATAACCCCTACCCCCGCCACCATCTTAGTGTTCAGATAATCTATAGTCCGCTATCGAAGTACGTCTAATAATAATAGAATGGGGGGCTGTAGTTTCACGGGGCTTTAATGGGAAAGACCCCACATACATCTCACATCAACATACAAACCACTCACAAAAACATACCACAACGCACATCTACACAAACAAATTTACACACACACCAACACATTCTGTCTGTTTTGTGTGACCAAGTCTGTTCGGTCCACTCGTAAACTGGTACCAGTGTCAGCGACCCAATTCGGTCCGGACAACTCCTGTCTTGGGTTGTGGACCTCATCTTTGGTATCGCCATAAAGAGGTTCGAACTACATTATACATTTATAAAACACAATCAACTCACGACATTCGAGTGGTGCTGGCTTGATTGGTGTGTCATAGCCACTTGCAACCGCCACTTGCCTACTCGCGAAAAGCACTTGCTCCGAGGAAACGATTTGCACTTGTCGGAAACTCATGATGTTTTGAGGTTAAAATCTCAACAACAGACCTGAAACTGCAGATATAACATTTAACTTAACTCTCAAAAAACCATACTTTTGGTCAATTTTCATGTCCTCGGCAGCTAACACCTCAACCCCTCTACCCGCCCCACCCACCGGTCCTGTCCCGTCCCTCTGTCCATGAGCACTGAGTTGATTGGGGGGGGCCTCTCATCGAATCTGAGCTCGGCCGTTCATTTAGATTCTCTATATTAACAAAGGAACATTCGCAGGTCAATCTGGGAAAGACGCTCTGACCAGTTGAGTCTATGTGGTACAATGGAACGATGATGATGGACACTCTGCCACGTTCACGTTCTTGTGTTGAACTTCGAAACGCTTATGTGGGAAGGGATCGCCAGTTCTGAAGTAGGAATAATTCATCGAAGGTCATAATAGTAGGGGGCGGTTCATATTGAAATGATAGAGAATGCAGATTGAAGGAGTGTGCAGATTGAAGGGGGGGTTTGTATTGAAGTTGTTGAATTTGGGATGTTTGCTTCCTTTCAATCTGCACCTCCCACTTCAATTTCCAAATGTCATTGCACTCAATCTTCAACGCAGAGCAAAAGACAGGACTGTTCAAAAACATCAAATGCTCTAATGTACAGAAATCAATGGGTTTCCTTGCGTGGTGGAATATATTGAACGTTATAATTCAAAACTTTGGTACTTTGATTATGTAGCAAAAATAGCGAGAACTCGGAGTCTTTATTTGGGACTTTGTAGACGCATTTCTTTTTTAATTACCCTAGACGGGTAGGGGGTAGTAAAACGCAAATTACATTCAAACTACCCCCCTAACACACACACAAACACACACACGCGCGGCTTGTTCTGTTGTAGTTTTTGCTAAACGCGATATAAAACGCTATATCATGCTCCTAGCGCGTCATATAAGAATTTCCACTTATTTCAAAATTTTCAAATTTTTTATAATTTTATTATAGACATTGAAAAAAACTGCGTTCCTTATGTTCATGATAGTTTCATTTAAAAAAATGGTTCTGCATTTGGTCTAAACATATAATGCAAAGTAACTTTACCCTTGTGACACTATGATTCAGTACTGATTTAACGTTCTACTATTGGAATATGATGAATCAGTACTGATTTTCTATGACACTTTGGTCCGGGGGCCCAGTACTGAAACGCACTTGGAGTAAGGTACGGGTTTTTCCATGAAACTAATCTAAAACTGCTTGAGATCTTCTATGCTTTCCATGTCTTTAGGCTCTCTCCAGTACAATTTCTATAGTTTCAAAAAACGACGATTCTCTCATAAAACATACGCGAAAAGTAAGCTAAATTATGAAAAGCATTCGAGTTTTCAAAAGTCTATGAATCCTAAGACAGAATTCGAAAAAAAGATTGGCAATAAATTCTAAAATTAACTGGCTTTCAAATGATCACCATTATACAAACACATCTATCGGCCTAAATCGACTTAACCAAAAATATATGCTTGTCTTGAAGTTTATTTTGCCTAACTACCCACGAAACCAACCCTGACCACTTCAACGTGGGTTCAGTACAATTATACCAGGGCTGGACAAACATTGCGAAAAAATCTTATTATCATTGCTGTAGAAGAAAAGTTAAAATTAACGTCAAAATTTTTATAACCATTCTTTCCAACATTTTTCAAGCTTCTTTTTCTCTCCTACTTTCTCGTTAACGTCTAACTTTCGATAGTTTCTGTTTTGAAGGAGAAATGACTGGCACAGATAAACAAGTCTTCCTGGCTTCGCATGACCTGTTTTCCTAGCGGCATTTCTTTCTTGGAAAATATATAACTATGGTTTTTAACCAGATCAGGAACGTTGTTACCGACTGCATAATACAGTTTCCGATCGAAGTATTTGAATGGTTAAAAACCGTATGTAGATTAATTGAACGAGACACATTTCTTTCAAGTTTGAACACAATTGAGCGGAAATGACGATAGCACTAAATGATCTTCCATAACCCGGCCGTGATTTGTCTTCACATGTGCAAAACACTGTTTTAGCTCACAGTTAACGCTGTTTCGTTTGAATTTTGAAGTGTATTGATCAGATTTTTCGCAGATTACTCAGAAATTTTTCAGGATTTCATTAGAAGAGTTGTTTTCCAGCTAAAAGAAATCAAATAAATTGGTAAGCTTCTCAAATTTTCAATTGAAACACACGTCCTTTTATACACAGACTCAAAACAGTTTATTTTAAGATGGCTTCGTTCTTGTGAATATCTCTAATCTTTTCATTTTCTGTACAATATTTACGAACGTGTATTGACACCTTAAGTAAGGTATAAATGTTTAAGAACCAAAGTTTTCTGAAAATAACTGCAACTGAGATCAAAAGGAATAGATAACCAACCAACAAAAAATGGGCGAGGTTCAAAAATCCATCAAATTGGAAACCAATTAATTTCATTAGTAACAAAAACCAATAGCCTTTAACCTAAATTCCTGATAGTTTAAAAATAAGTCCTCAAGGAATATGTCTTTGGTGAGAATAAGTCATAGGACAGGATTAAAAAAATAACAACAGATAGAGAAAAATTTACGAACATTGCCGAAAACACAAAGTATGGAAGCCATTAACAACATCACTTTTTATCGGAAAATTATTTGGTTTTATCATCATTTATTACTTTTATTAGTTCAGTTAACATATGAATGTGAAACTGTATATGCTCACTTGCTTTTTCACTGAAAGTCAATTTAAGTTGCAGTGCAATTTTTAAGAAAACGAAGAGTGTCCAGGATATAAAACATCAGCCGTAAAAACCATTAAAGAGATTGAAGTTTGAATCACAAGCAAAAAAGAGACCTCCCATTGATGAATTTTATGATGACAGAAAGGGGAACAAAAAAAATTGTACAAACTTGAAGGCAAGTAAAAACATCAGCAAAACTACCAGCTGACCGCATTGAATAGGTTAATTGGACCAATAAAGGAAGCTATTGAGATCTGTCATCAATCAGAAAATTTTTTAGGACTAATAAACAACAATTACGGGGACATATAAGAGTTTTAAAAATGCTACAGAGAAGTGTCAAAGTCTTTTAGCAATAATGTATTCTGGGAAAATTTTGGGTATATTAATTTGTTTTTTTTTCAATACCAGTAAATCTCTCAGTATTTTGGTGAAGTGACTTAAAAAAAACAACAAAATTGAACTGATATACAAAAGTAACTGAATTTGAAAAACAAATCGATGAATCATGGCTAATAAAACCAAAAGCTTTTAACGGAAAGCATTAAACACGTTAAATTCCCTGGATGCCAATGATTGGAAGCTAATGAGATTGTTCATTAACATAATTATTCAATAGAAAAGTGACAGAAGAAAGTGAAAAAGCCATAAGTTATTCCCTGATAAATTGTTTTTGCTCACCTTTTTTCAACGTCAAGCGGAACTTTCAACAATTTTATAAAATGACAACACTTTGAAAAAGAGCCAAAATTTTGATTTACTATCCAAAAGTTTAAAAAAACGAAAATTCATATCATCAAAGTCATAAAACCAATAGTTATGAGATTTAAAACACTAACCAAATTGTTTTTGGTTCAATATTAATCAAAATGGACTTGTTATTTGTGGGACAGACCTATAAATCCACAGAAATTAGATCAGAAACGGATAACTTTCAAATTCTTTTATCGAAAATTATTTTCAAAGTCTCAACAAAATCTTATGTTTGTATTGAAAGCATCAAGCAGGAACACATATTCTGATTTAGAACGCATATAGCTTTTTCAATTAACAAGGCTACGTGGTAGGACCAGAAAAATGCAACAAATTCAGGCAAAATGGAAAACTCTTTAAAAATTACAAAAACAAAATACCAGAGTAAAGAAACCATAAGCCATGTCTCCCTGAAAACAAAAAAACTGAAAAACAAACTTTCAGTCGGCCACCCTGGCCATAGATGGGGCTTTCCAATAACAGAACTTCGATGTGAAAAGTACTTGTCAAAGGAGAAAAACAGAAAAAAAGTGAAACGGTATTAAAAAAGTGCTGTCCAGGAGATATCGGATCTTCAGATGAGCCCAAAACTAGCCGTTTTCTCGCTACTCCTCTTTGCAAAGCGCAAAATTTTTCCTTTCTTAAAAACAGTTTTGAATTAAGATTTTGACACGAAGAAATCTAAAAATTAGCAATGATGACACTAGACGTGAACAAAATCACACCCTATTATCAAATAATCGCAAAAAATTTAAATCTGAATAAATTTTCGAAAAGATCAATGTTAAAAAAGTGTTTTGACTTTCAAATTTGATTCTTGAAAGACTTTGTAATTAAACAACTCACGATTACCTACCATGGATGTATCGATCCGCCAAAATTGACTGAACCAGAAAAAAAAGAAAACCATTTGAGTATATGGTTCTTCCCCCCAAAAGTTCGAGTCGGGACGATTAGGCTACCTTCAGACAATGTGGCTGCGGCTAAGAGACAAATCAAAGTATTAGGTTTATCTAATTGGATTCTACTATAACAGATCCCAGTTAGAAGACTCTGTTATAAAAAGCTTTAATTGTGCAAGAACCGTGATATTACCGTAAAAATCTGCCTTTCCAGAACTCATTAAAACTTATATTATCTATTTGTCAACGTTACGTTGTAATTTCAAGCTTCACTACATAATTAAAAAATTTGTTTTTTATTACTTTCAAAATAAATTACTTTCTGAGTTTTCAAAATTTTTCACGAATTTCCAATGAACTTCATGCGCAGCAAAAATTCACTGTAGAAACTCGGTTTATTTTCAAAAAGGAGGCTCGGTAATTTGCGTTTGCAAATATTGTTTCGACCCCGCTTGTCCACAAGTTTGGCTTATTTGACTGCCAGATGAGGAAAGAGAAAAACTTTCAAGTAATCTCACATTTTGAGTAAGTAAGTAAACTCACAAAAATAGTTGTCGTAATAAAAAAAGGTTGCTTCCATCTCAAATCACTCGGAAGAAAGTAATTATCCTATGCTAGGCCAATGACCTGCCATTATTAAGACTACGCCACATCACAAACAGAAAAATCAAATAACAACAAAACTCAAGGTATTGTTTGAAAAAAAGCAAAATCAAAAATAAAACTGAACTAAACAAGCTATTTTAATCCTCACTGGAAAAATACAAAGGGGCAGGTCTTTGATGATTACCAGTAGCAAAAAAAAAACAAAGTTAAAAAATATGTTTATTTTCATGAAAACAAATATCTTCAAATAATGAAAAGCATTAGATATCAATTGAAATCTTTGAAGGGTTTTTGTTCATTCATACCACAATATGAATGCTTTGAGACCCATCACTATCCAGAATCTTTCTATCATCTACAAAAATAAAGACAAACTCAGCCAAAAAAATCCACTAAAATTTTCAAGAAAACAGCGTTAAAGACCTTAAACAAACAAAATAGAATCAACTGCGTTTTCTTTGAACACTGTTAATCAGATTTGTGACGTTTGAAAACTGGGACTCGGAAACAAGTTTTAGGAAAAGTACAAAATTTGAACAGTCAAAAAATACATTTAAAGTTTTCGAAAACAATTAACTTTTGAAGAGATAAAAATATTATCTAACAAAAAAACAATAAAAGTTCTTTATTTTTTTATGAATAAAGACATTTTTCATCTTGCTGAAGATTTCATACATCTACTACAAAACGATAAACAGAAAAATATCAAACAAACTAATATGCATTTTGCAAATAACTGTCAAAACCATTAAACCACTAAGCAATGAACTGCAAACCCTGGATATGTTCGAATCCTTTCATCAACATCGATACTTTGAAATGCGACCAGCAGTTAATGAGACTAGGTAACAACTAGGCAAAAAGAACAGCAAAACGGAAATAGAATTACATCTTTTTTCAAAAACATTGGATTCCAAAGTCGCGAAAAAATTTAGCAGACATCATAAAGAAGTCAGTTGATAGAGACCTTTATTGATCTAAACGAAGTCACTTGAACTATATTTATTCAAAACATGTCAAATGAGTACAGACGAACGCCAGAAAATCTCCCATAAATTCAGCTAGAAGACGGCGTCGAAGGAGTAAAAGCCATAATCGATTCTCTGAAAATTAATGTATTATTTGTGCTTTCTTTTAATTGACAACAATGTGATAACTGGCCTATCAAAATTGCGACCACGGGAGAAAGAGAACATGAATAATGAAAAAAAGTGCAAAAATCAAAAAAAAGTTTGTGAAAACTCATTGTAATGAAGCAGAATAACCATTACTTAAGGCATAAAACATTAAATGTTTGTTCCTATTGACTTGACCTGTCGTTGCTTTCCTTACGCTAGTAGGTCGGAAAAGAGAAAAAATCGCAAAGCTCTATAATCCATTGTTTACTTCAAATGCATTTTCAAGAGTTAAAACGACAACAAGTTTTCGACAAAAAACTAGATAGGTTTCCTTAAATCTCCGCAGGACGCAAAGTGAACTTGTCATTAAAACGCTTTTACACAAAAATTATTTTTATTTTTAAAAAAATGTTCCAACCTTCATTGAAATGGGCTTGGAACTTCCTGCTATCATGTTTTTTATTCTGTTGAGTCATTTTGCCTTTTCAATATTTTTTGCGTATAGAAATTTAAAACTGGTACCAACATGAAGATCTTGAAAGACTGAAACGATTGTCTGGAAAACGTTTTTAATAATTTGTTTCTGAGAATAGAATTATGAGCTTCTGAACTTTTAAAGTTTTCAAAAGAACGTTTTAAAAAAATCTGATTCCAGGGAACCATACTGGTTTCAGAAAAAAAAACAAAAGAACAAAATCTCAGTCTGGAATTTTCGCTTATTCAAAAATTGTGGCAAAAAAACAAAAATTTCCTAAGAGTTCAGCTAAGAATAGCTTACATTGGAAAAGCTACTAAAAATTTTTTTACATGTTTTGTACCAAATGCTTTTCGAAAAATCCTAAGATAAAATCAGATGGCTGACGACCTTTCCAACAAAACACAAAAAAATTGAAAAGCGTCAGTTTAAATCTACATGGAAAACAATCTGAACAATTATGTTTCCTTTTTCAAAAGCTTGTTTCGAAGGTTAAACTGATTGATTTCAATGAAACAACTTTGCGGTAAAGGAGGTTTTGATTACTTACGAATTTGAGGAGCAGTCCGATAAATACTAGAGCGTTTTGGATGTACCAATGGTGAGGTTTTCGTTTGTCTTGATTTATGACAACATAGTTTTTTAAAATGAGCAACATAAAGGCACCAGTACTTACGGTCGAACCAAAGTCTGTCCCATAGATACACTAACCCTGCAACATAAATGAGCCACGTTCAGCGACACAGGCCAGCAAAACTTCCTCATAGGCGAGCTAATTTCTGCACAATACCCTGCAGCTTCAGTTAATTATTTTTATTGCACAAATCAATTAACTCAAATATACTTCAGAATTCAAAATAGAAAACTGATATGTAGCAACATCCACTGCCTAAACACCAAACGTTCAAGTAAACTATATGTTTGAATTGGAAGATTTTTTTGATCAATTTTTTTTGGCGAAATGGAGACTAATTTTAATTTTTCTGAGTTCTGTTACCATTCGTAGATCCATTATGAAGTTCTGATTTTGGCCCCTTTCATAACCGCACAGGTTGAGGTCCATGCCCAAATTGAGTTATGATCAGACTCACTAAAACACACATCCGTATGTTCCCAGACTGAAATTATAGGGTCTGGACAGCAGATCGAGCGCTTAATGATCTGGACAATGGATTGGGTTTGGTCTGATAAGCGGTTACATTGGTCTGAAAAGTTTTTTCATAGTCTGTTTATAGTCCCAAAAACGGTCCGAATTCGAGTCTGATCATAAACGCACTATTGTCTGGACCAAGGTCTGGGTTCGATCTGATCAGAGGTCATTTTGGTCTGGAATATCTGATGAGAGGTCATTTTGGTCTGGAATGTCTGATCAGAGGTCTTTTAATCTGGAAAATCTGATCATGGCTATTTTAATCTGGAAAATCATGGCTATTTCCAGCAACCGGTTATGCTGGTTTCAAGGGCAAAACATTTGTTTGTTGATTGACAGTCAAATATTTTGGAAACCGTTGGCTTAGCTAGAAAAGGAAGAACAAAATGTTTTTTGATATAATTTTGTGAGATTTTAAGTTCAAAAATTAAATTACTAGGGACTCACCTCCAAAAATGATCTAACTTTTGTTGTTTCTTTTCACAAAAGTATGCTCAGCTTAAGCTTATTGAAAATTTTAAAGAACGCTCCTTCTGGTAAGCACAGTGGAGGTCAATCACCCTTATTTACCCCAACATTTAAGGTAATTATATGAACAATAATATGAAAGTAAAAGAGCCAAAAATTTTGACATAGGTAATAACCAACCATGGACATCAAGATCAAAATTTCATTGTGCATGCTTGTGATCGTGAATTGCGCTTTTGCAAACAAAAAGTACATGGATCAGAAGGAGAAAATTTTGTTTCAACTTCCAACAAAGGGAGAAACTCAAGAGGTGACAAATAAGTGCATCGAGTGCATCGAGAACAAAGTGGATGCCTGGGATGACGAAAATCAAGATCCAGTACCCAGACGTCGGCTCCGAGAAATACGGAACGAGTGTATTGTAGAGGAAGATGCGCAAGCTAAGAAAAACGCCTGCAGGCGGCATTATCGCTCAGTGAAGGAGACACTGGGTTATAGTGGTTGAGGTTTGGTTATGGGGAGAAACTAATTCTACGGATTACTGTTGAAAACTTTTGTTCACAAAATAAACGAGAACTATTAATCAAGAAGATGATTTTTTTTCGAAATTTCACCAGCTATATTTCCATTCGAATTCGTATATGAATCATTAGATATTAAATGCTCCGATAAAATCCGCTATAATGGAGTGAGAGGCAGCTCGAATTCTTAGTCTTCCGGTCCACTTTAGTAACTATATGACGGAGTAGAAGTATGCTGAGGTGGTTTTTTTGTTCAGTCAATTTCCGTCGATCGATATTTTCATTGTAGGGAGTTGTCAGTGGTATCATTTGAGAACCCGTAGGGCAACGAAGATAGAATTCAAACCATTTTCTTTTGTTTCGATTTTTTTTCCGGGCAGTTATCGGGGTGTAAAGTTTTGTGAACATTAGAATGATATCAAAAACTTCTAACTTTCCAAAAGAAAAGATGCAAGAAATGCGAAATTTTTTCCAATAAACTCAAACAAGCGGACTAGTTTTAGTTACTCTTATAACTAGTTTTTTAAAAAGAGGATTAGTTTGAGTTCCCCTTTCTCTCGAAAAAAATCTTAGACAGTTTAAAAACAATCATTATCCAAAATTGATGATTTATTTTTTACATATTGAATTTTTGTTTCAGATTCATCCTCTTCGGTTACAATTAGAACAATTATCGAAAAGTTAGCAATAACAGGGCTAATTTAGGTCACATTGTGTTTTTTGGAAATCAAAAAATGTTACTACTTCATTTATGACACGAATAGTTATCTATGAAAGATAAATTATTGGCAGCTCATATTTAGATGAAAATGGAACTCTTAACAGTGTATTATGTTTATAGATAGTTTTTAGATAGTTTTTGGATAGTTTATAGTGCGTCCACAATATGTAATCGTTTTTGGTTTGATTACTTGTATTATGGGTCAATTTGTAGTTTGTGCAGTCTGATGATAAAGTATCATTAGTAAAAGATCCCCTTTGCTGCGTAAATGGTGTGATCTATCTCTACACTGCTTTCTGTTAACAAATAACAGCTCGTCTATCTGTGAATAAAATTGTTTAATAGAGTTCTCATTTTGTTTCAATTGTTGCCAGTTGTATTTAAATTCTTTCAGCTTTTTGTTTAGTCATAGTAAAAACAGGTTGCTTTTTATTTCTAGAGAAAAGGGTTGTTCAGTCTTTCTTGTCAAATTGCTTATAAGTTTTAATTCAATGTTGAGATGATGGCTTCGATACCATGAGTTTTCACAATTTTTTTTCAAATTATATGCGTTTTTATGTTGTTCTTCTGTTGCCTCGTCAGAGAATCACCCTCTGATTTTCCTGTTTGCTTGAAGAGAATTTATAGTTGAAAAAGTGTTTTAATGAACAGCATCTGGTTATAAGGGCTTTGAAACAATTCGTTGAAACCTTTAGTGGATTTTTTCTTCTGGCCTGACATTATCGTCTTCTGGCGGCATAATTGAGCCTACTTAACTATAAGAATTTCCAATAACAGTTATTTGTATTGAAGACATTGAAATTTTTTTCAAAAATTGACCAATTTTTCAAATTTTTGTATTTTTGTTGATCTCTTTGACATCATGTAACGTATGTAGTCTCATTAACGAGATGTCCATTCCACTTTTTGGTGAAACCCGTTCTAGTTCTTCTGAAATGTTGTTCCCTTTATTCTCATTCTAGTTTTTAGTTTGCCGCTGAAGTTTTGTCTTATGGCTCTTACTATGTGTTTTCAAGGACAATTTCATTTTTTATACTTATCAAAACTTGTACTCATATTTCGATGTCTTCTTTCTTATGATTGTTATGTATTTGTCCCTATTTTCTTGTGATTCCTGACTTTGTACCAAGACTCATTAAGGAGGAATCACATCTGCTTTAAAGTGAAATAAAAATTGGCTATTTTTTAACAGTTTAGGTTTCATTTGATGCTTTTTTGCCTTTGTTAGGGATCCTTTCAACAAAACAAATTGATATCAAAGTTAATTAATAATTTTAATGTTTCGTTGTTTTTCTTGTCTTCAAGTCGTCTTAATGGCAGCTACCATCAACTCTCCAATGCATCATTATTCATTTCATTTAAAGGTTTATGTGAAAAACTTATTATAAACCATTAGCATATGAATTTTCAACAATATTTGTGTTTATAAAGGTTATTTCTTCGTTTGGTAGACAAATGAGTTTAAAAAAATGGAGGAGCAACGTCGGAGCATTTTTTTCCTGCGCAATTTATAGAGCCTCTTTTCTGCATTTATAATCAAGCTAATATGCATCTAGTCCATTTTGTGTATCACCGATTTGTACAATGAGTTTTTTACCACAAAAAATTTCTTTTGCTTTTCTCAAAACATGTATGACGGTTTTTCTCACAATTAATTGTACTTCGCTCAAAAGGTTACTGAATTTTTAATCTGGCATAAAAAAACATAGAGTCTTGTAAAATTAAACTTATACTAACCCAAGTTTTTAAAAAGTGCTTGTGTGGGATATTTTGTCATATCACGCGAAGAGCCATCTCACGCGTACTCTGAAAGAAGCAAACAATCCGATCGGGGCAAATACGGGAAAAAAAACTGACTAAATTTTCCTCTGGTGTATAGGTGTTTCAAATTTTTTAATGGTACCTCTGCAAACATGAAGACTATCTTTTTTAACAGTCCATTGTAATCCAAGCACTGAGGTGCCAACTTAATGAGTTCAATCGAGTTCAATTGCACTTTTCGATTTGCCTTGCTTGTGTTTGGCTGTTGGCTCGCTCGCGTTTTGTTTCGTGGTGCCTTTCGCCCTATCATCATCAGATTGGAGAGCCATTCAATCTCTGCTCACCAGGTTGGCGTAACAAAAATAAGGGAAGGTCTCCTGTCAAAGTCAAGGAGAACTTTGCACAGCCCAGTTCATTTCAGCGGCATCAAATTTATCCGGACATTTTGTCTTTACAGCTGTTTTTTGTGAACTTTAAAATCCGCTTACCGCAAGTTACCGTTCCCTTACTTGATGCGGGAATAGTCCCATTAACTATCCGTTTATGTTTGCTGTGCAACAATTTTCCTTGGCAAGAATTTCAAGTAGTTGAGACTTAAGACAATCAAGTTTAGCTTGAGCTTTTATTAAAGGTCAAGTTATAAATTGTGATTTAGAAAGTTCCTAGCAAGATGTGGTGTAAGGATTCAGAAGAAAAGATCGAGTATTTCGAAGTTTCTTCGTTTATTCAACAAGTGAAAATCGATCAGGCAGCACAGTCACTAACTTACATACAGAAACATGACACAGTAATAAAAACTATATTGCTCAAGGAACTGCGCTTTTGTGCGCACTATCTATGTTGAAGAAGAAAAACTGAAGGAGCTTCAATTGCAATTTGGTAGTTTTTCACGTTCCCTTTGTGCTGCTAGTTTCTTTCTTTAACTCCCCTCATTCGGTCAACGTCCAATTCTTCCAGTCATCTTTTGCATTTTTTGAGCAGAATTTGCGGCGGACACCTCAAATAGAAAACTTGTTTTTTTACCAATAATTCATTCCAACTCTTATAGCTAGAATTGAGTGCGTCATTTCTAAGCTGAGGTTGACTGAGAAATGGGACACTCGCCTACAAGAAAAACGCAAGCTCACTGTTAAGGCTTAATTTATGAACCATCTTTCCGAGCAAATTTGCACTGTGAAGTCAAATTAACTTGGTTTTGACGCTGTAGCTGCTGAATAATTTTTTCCTCTATGTTTTGAACAATCTGTTGGTAGAGAACGTTTAGATTGTTGGGGCGAATTAAAAAGTCATTTTTGCAGGAATTTTTTCGTAGTTTTAACTTCTTCCTCTAAACCTGGTTATCTCTTGTCGTTTTCGTTTAGTGCTGGTTTTTAGTATAGTGAGAGTGTACACATTTTGCTGATTACGCTCGAATTGCTAGTGGTTAGTGTTCGCTGGCTTCCTTTGCTTGCTCAATTTAAGCAGGGTCTGCACTTCAATTTCGTTTTTGTATTGCACTTTTCGACTTACCTAGCTTGTTTTTCGCTGTTGGCTCGTTCACGTTTTGTTAAATGGTGCCTTCCGCACTATCTTCATCAGAATGGACAGCAGTTCAATCTCCTTTGTGCTGCTAGTTATTTTCCTTAAACTTGCACTTAAAATAACTTGAAAAGCAAAAATCACGCTTTATTCAGTCAAAGCCAAATTAATTTGTTCACTTTGTTAGAATAAATATATATCAACTATGTGATTGTCATACATGAAGTAAAACTCAAACTCGAGCAAATTTACTATTTGCAAAAAAATTTTGCGATATATTTAAGACTTAATCAATTCATTACAAAACCCCATCAGATGCCTTGAACAGGAAAAAAGCAATGAATGCGCGGAACTGGAGCGGAATAACAAATGCAAGACAGGAGTGAAAGGGGGCATGAAAAAATGCAAGGAATTAGCGGGATTTGGCCAAAAAAAGAAAAAATGACCAGAAATTCAGTGGGAAAAATGCAGGAATGTGCCGAATGTGACCGGAATGAAAGAACTACGTATGAGAGGATTTCCAGCGGCATAAAACGGCAAGAAATGAGCGGATTTTGACCGAAACAGAAAAAGTAGGCAATAAGCGGAAATGTTAAAATTTAGCCCCTAAAGAGAAAATATAGGGCTGTAAAATCATCAATTTATCCAAAATTTGTCTAAGATAGTATTAAATGTACACACAAAACAATTTCAATGTAAATTTACCCTTACGGTGTTAAGGTCAAGTAGCGTTTCCTTTATCTTAACTCTTTTTGGAGTCCCAAGGGATATTTTTTCGGTCATTTCTTGTTTTTTTCCTGCTCAAATTGCGCTCATCTCTTTCTTTCTTATTTTGGTCAATTTCGGTCATTCCTTGCACTTTTCCACTCAAATTCTGCTCACTTGTTGCTTTTTATTCCGGTGAAATTCCGCTCATTGCTTGCAAATTTTTCCGCTCAAATTCAGCTCGTTTCTTGCATTTTTTTTCCGCTTCTTGCAAGGAGTAATCGAGGTTTAAACAATGTGAATAGTAGACGATATTCAGTTGTTTTTTTCTCACATTTTCCGTACTTTTGACCAAATTTTTCGTCAATTTTAGGTAATAGGTCAAAATTGTTGGCGTTAGTGTTATTAATGTTATCTTTAAAGATAGATTAGGGTTGCAAAAGTGTTCGATCCGAGTTTTTTGGCTGGAATTTATGCTAATTTTTTCAACAATCAGACTTTGCCAAAACGGGGAATAAATACGCATCTTTAGCTCACTTTCGCAAAATTTGCTGGAAGTAGACACCTTAAAGCTGCAGTCTTGTTTTTTGTAAACTCAAAAAGAGAGGTAGTTGTAATCCCGCTAGCTTTAAGAGTCTTCTGGAACTATAATATTGCCTAATTTTTCGCAATTCTGGTCTCGAAGTTTAAACAAAATGCATTTTTTTATTTTGACATACTGAAAAAATTTGTTCGGAAATTGATCTATTTCGCAACCATTTCTACCAATGAAAATTTTGTGAGCCGTGCAGCAATATCAACGCTGATCTTGATCTCAACATGGATCTCTATGGTAAATTTATTTAAATTTTGATGAGGCTCGTCCTTGTTTTTAAACATTATGCCCAATTTGTAGTTATTTATGCAAATTAATAACAAGAAATTCAAATCAGGGCTCAATTAACAACAGATATGATTTACAAAGAATGAGGCCATATGAGCATATAATTTAAGTTTTTATGGCTTTGACCAATTGTTTTCCAAAACCACTTCTTACGTTTTGCTCTGATTTTTTTTTTTACTTTTTGTAGTCCAATCTCCGCAATCAATGATCCGATTGGTTTTTTGAGAGGTATAATTGAATCTAGACAATGCTTTCAGTTGTTATCTAAAATCTCCATGACTGATAATTTAATTACTTTAAGAAATTTTTGATTAATTTTTTAGCTTTGCTAGTATTTTGTCTTGTTTCTCTAAACGTCTGTGGTAGTCTCAGTTAGAACGGGCGCAAATCTATTTTCGTGACTGATAAAATGATGGATGCAACAGTTTTATATTTAGCTAATGGTTTCTTGCTTTTAATACTACGAGTTTCAATTTTTTAGTTTTGAGATTAATAGCGCATTTTATAGGTTCATTTTTTCCTTGTCGAATTATCACAATATTGATAGGTCTCTTCGAAGAAAAGCATAGTTTAGAAAAACCAAAGCGTTGAACAAAGGCGGATCAGAGTATATTAATTTTTAAGGCTGAACAGTTTAAGCTTTTGGGCTGGAACACAGTTCTCTCGACATTTTTGTTGGATTTTTTGCCTATTATTGTTTATCTTTTTGTTGTTGCGCGACATTTACCTTGTGATATGTCTCAATTGCCTCCCCAGGACTTATATTTCAACACATTCGAAGATTTCTGTTTAAAGCTGTTTTTTATTTTAATGACCTTAAAAATAAATTTTTAATAAAAAAAGACTATTCTTTTCAACTTTGTCTTTTTTGCTTTCATTTCAGTCATCATTTAACTCAATCTCGCTAATAAAAAGTCTCAAATGCGTTTGTTGTGTCGAACCTTATCTAGTTTCATTAAGTTTTATTTAAAAATTTCGAGATTTTACTGTTCATCTTTTGGGCTTCTTTTTTGTAGTCATTTCAATGTAGTCCTCTTATAAAATTAAAAAGACCCGTTGATGTTCAGAAAGGCGGCAAGTGAAGGGTTAGTGTTCATTCAGATAACATCTTATAATTATAATACCTTGAAGACTGCTGTGTCGTAAAATTGTTTGTAATTTTTTGGCTTCTCCCTGTATTTGTTGTTATTTGGTAGCCACGTGACTTAATCTCAATGATAACAGGCCCAAGTAGCTTCCTGAGGTGTTTCAAATTAATCCATCTTTTTTGTTGAAATCTTATCTATATTATGACTTCTCGAAAAAAATAGGTTTTAAAAAACGTTTTGGATTTTTGAGCTTCGCATTTTTTTAAAAGAGGAAACTTTTTCCGGTCGATTTGTCGCTTCGTAACTGCAAAGGTCACAGCCCATTTCCAGTGAGCTATATTTTAAACTTTAAAGAGGTTTTATTCTGAAGCATTTGTTTCTTGGTTTTGCAATAACTGTTAAGCGATTGCTTAAAATGTTTTGGATGTCTATAAATTAGTAGACTTTAAAGGAATTCTGTTTGTTTTTAAATTATAACAATAATGCAAGTTCATATTGACTTTGAAATAATGCGCAATTGAACATTGTTAACGCTCCTAGTGACAAGATTGTGATTTTAACGGCTTCACTGTCATTTTTGCGGAAACTTTAATTAAATTTTTAACATTGCTGGTATTTGTCTTTCTTTTTGTAGTTATATGACGTACACTGGTTAATGACAGGTTTCAATTGCTTCCTATAGGAATATAAAAAAAAACATTTTATTGATTTCAGTTAACATCTATTGATTTTAATCACTTTGCAATAAAATTTTTCCGTAAATCGAAAGGTTTTTCGAGCTTCGCTTCTTTTTGCTCTTTTTAATCGACCTGTTACCCAGTCGCATTGAAGGCAATTACCAAAGCTTTTCTAATGAAGAATATGTTAATCTTTTTTTAAAGTTTCATCTGATGCAAGTTTTATTTTTTATTTTGAGTTTATTCAAATAGAAATAGATTTTTGATCGTAATTAATTTTTGTCATTTAATTTTTTTTATTGTTTTTTCTAATAGTCTTATTAAAAACAAACTTTATTGGCCCTCTAAAACTTTTTTATTCCATAAATGGTTTGTTGAACCATATGTACGTAATGAAAGTTTTCTATCTCTTCATCTTTTGGTAGCCAATTAATTCAAGAAGGCGGAGGAGCGGGTTCGGAACAATATGTGCCTAGGCACATTATCGAACCTCCTTGTTTACTTTTAAACTGCAATGAACAGATTTCCGTTATTATTTCGCTCCATAAATGGACAAACGAATGAGATCTACTTTGATGAAACCGAAACTATATGGTTTCACGTTTAATATTTTTTTCTAGGGAAAATGTTACTACTTTCAAAAAATTCAATTTTTTCATCTTAAAATCACAAGAGTTTTCCGCAGTGCACTAACAAAATCAAAAAAAAATCATTCGTATAGTTTTATGATCGGTCAATATGTGATCAATAGAACCAAATTGCCAATTGTTTTCTACATAATTCAATTAGGGAGCAACAACATTTTTTCTTAACTTGCTCACTAGTAGGGCATTGTTTTTTCTAAGATTGATAAAAAACAGTTTGCTTCAATCAATCTGCATTTTTCATTTTTTAAGATCTCTGTAAGATTTTTTGGATGGTCAGATTATTATCAGACGGAAGAGTCCTCTATTCAGACCACCTCCAGACAGAAGTAAGCTCTGATCACATTTTTGTGCGAACGAAAGTGACGCCTTATCAGACTATTTCGAGATTTGATCTCTGATCAGACAATCCCAGACGGAAGTGATCTCTGATCAGACCAAAATGAGACCATTGTCCACACTCTTTTCCACTCGTTGCAATTCCCAGACACTGAAATTTTAGCCCAGAAACTTGCCTTGTGCGTTCTACTTGGGCCTGATCAGAGGTCACTTCCGTTTGGCATCTCGACCTGGGAAGAAATCATATCGACTGCTCATTTATTTTTCCAAAAAGATCTAGTGGAAATTCGAATTTCTATAGCCTTTCAAGCACTAGGAATGTAGTTATTTGCTCTAGCTTTTCTAAAAGTTCTCGATATATGGTTTCTGTAGTCCGTACTTGCTACGTATTCCAATCATTTGATCACGGTGATACATTCTGCATGCTTTTGATAAGTTTCACGCCTGCTTAGGTGGGTCCTTAGATATTCGTCAAAACATGCAGCGGTTTTTGCTGTTTTGTTATCGCAGTTTTTTCTAGCATACTTCCACCTTTGCAAAACAAAATAAAAAGCAAATGGGAACTTTTTAAAATTCGACACAACAATTCCAAACAAAAACGGTCGAATTTGAATGGCATTTTATTTTCAACTGGTCTAATATTTGCTAATTAGTTTGACCCAAAAAGCTCAACCAAACAAAACTTCTCAACTCCAATTGTTCGTTATGATCGCAATTCAATAATGAATTTAGCTTTGTTTGCGCATTACAATGGTAAACATTACGCGGCATCAGGTTAACAATCCCACAAAATATTTCAAAGTTTCATAGTGAATAAAAGTTCAAAAAACCAATTACGTTGAAATTCCAACAGTTTTCTGTGATCTCGTCAAAAAGTACTGGAATGCAAATTTGGCTCCTGTAAATGGCTAAATTATCACTTATCGTTCCAATTCTTTGCATATTTTGGGCGAACCCAAACTCTTGTTATCTACAAAAATACAAACAGCTACTTGCAGATCGACTTAATTTTTATCAGACAGCTGATTTTAACCATGGCGATCTCCCCGAATCTCTAAAAGGGATCTTGATGTCATTTTTTGAAGTAAATTTAATTTAAGTAAGTTATAATTGGTTGCTGATATTATTTTAAAATAACTGAATAAGATGGCCGGCTGAATTTCTTAGAGAGGCCAAATTGGGTTGAACAAAACAAGCAGCCGAAATGAACCTTTTTTGTAGGTTTCCATTTTTTCGTCCGCTGTCTGGTTGATAAGATTTCATTAAAAACCGATGGTGGCATTTTATGATTAGCAAGAATCTTTTGTTAATCAGCCCAGGAATAGTGATGCCGTGGGTCAAGTTCCCTGCCTGTTCTTACCTCTGTATCCAAAAGTTTTCGAAAGCATGAGAACTGAATACTGGGTTACATTTTATGAACGGGAAAATTAAACCTTCGTTGTTGGGCCAAGTCTTTTATGATATCTATTTACCTATCTATTTATGCCGACATGACCACGTTTCTTCATGAAAAACTTTTTTTTTCCAAAGTTGCTCATCTTCAATGCTAGGAGGACCAATTATTTGTGGTCATGAAAAAGGATAACGGATATCAAACAAAATCAAAACTCAAATTTAAACGCATGTTTGCAGTTTCCCAAGCAATTGATAACAGTTAGTTTGTAGAAAACATGTTAAAAACCAACATTTTCCTCATTAAACGGAGACCTTCTGGCATATTTTTTTGATTAAAAAACACTTTTTCAATTTGATTTGAAAATAATGCGCTCATCTAACAAAAAATAACACAAAAAATTGACAGTTTATGTTAAACCACCCAAAAAGTGCTTGGTTTAGTTTCTGAAGGCGATAGCCAGCTAACCACAATAGCAGCTAAATCAAAATAAATGGTGCCCCTAAATTTGCATTTTTTTTCTCAAATTTTTCCCTCGAAGCTTGTAAAGCAGCAGTTCCATAACAACCATGAACCTTTTATGCTTGGAGCACAGAAAAAAAGATGAAACCTTACCTCCCTTTAGTTTTTATTTTCCCTATATTTCACATCAAATCACTGCTCAACAATGACACAGATTACATTTTTCAGTGTTGAACAAAAACTGCAAACAAAACTTGTCTGAGTTTGGGAGGATTTCATCGTCATCCATAGACAAGGCCAGCAATCTCTCAGATATCTTGCAGCAATCTCTCAGATTTTGACAGATAGGTGGTTATCTTCCAAAATCTGGCAGAAAAAAATGATAATCTTGCACAATCTGGCAAAAAAATGATTATCTGGCAAAATCACTATGGTTATTTGGCAAAATCAAAAAAGATTATTTGTCAGAAGAAGGTCTATCTTGCAAGATTCTGGCAGAAAAGTGGCTTTCTTGCAAGATTCTGGCAGAAAAATGGTTACCTTGCAAGATTCTGATAATACGAAAAGTTTTTTTGTCAGTTGAGCTGCATTTAATTTTCTGTAATATCCAATCTGCTCATATTAGTTTTTTAGAAAATTGTTTCCAGTACAGCTGTTTTGTTGATCTGACAAAAGTGCATGAAAAAATTTGAAAAGAAAATTTTAAGCAGTGCTTAATTAAAAGTTGGTTCATATGATGGTTTACCAACTTAATCTTCCAAAATTTAAATGTGTTTATGTTTCACCTGGTGTACATGCTATACTTTTTGTGCTGGATGAAAAACAAAAAAAATTTGTTTACCCATTGGAACAGTTTTTCAAATATGAAAAGATGGCATAGTTTATTTTGGCGAGAGTACATTGAATTTTGCTTAATTACTGTTATGTTATAAACTTATCAAAAGGGAAATAAGTCTTATACAACAGAAATGACACAGAAAAACCCGTTTCGAAAAATTTTACCGGAATTATTTTCATCTTATAGGAATCTGACAGAAAAATTGTACTCTTGTATGTATCAGGCGCAATAGTTGTTAGACTGTTGTAATCAGGCAGAATGAAGTTTATCTTGGAGGAATCTGCCGGATTTTTCTTCCAGAATATGTCTCGTTTTGTAAGATATTGTCAGAAAATGCCGGATTCCTATAAGGGATGATGACGTTTGCTCGAACCAAAGTGCGGTTTTTTTATACTTTTGCAAACTGTGATCGAAGATATTGATGGTCTCGTTATTTGTCCTCATTCAGCAATTAAATTGTTTCTTCTTTCTATTTCTCGATCAAAAAAAAATAAACCATGAAAGAATTTGAATTTTAAAAAATTAAAAAAAGCTTTAGCTACGTCATATATAGGTTGAGGGACAAAATTATTTTTTGGGTCTGCGGGAGTTCACCTGAGCAATATCCGCTCATCACCTGCACTTCAGTCAATTTCATAATATCATGGCCTAAGTATTACACACCCCCACCCCCACCCTATTTTTAATCGAATTCAAGTCAGTGCCTGGGCTCACATACTCATATTCATATATCGAACTCCCTCATTACGTACACTCTAACCCACACTAACGTCTAATTTACCCCAATAGCCACACTCTTAAACCGAATATAACGCAGTCCGCTGATTACCGTGTTGTATAAAAGGAATCAGTAAAAATGTTCTGGAACACTAATTAACCAAATTTCTCCATTCTTTTCAACCGAAATGAGAATTTTCAATTGGACATAACACAATTTTTTAATTAAAAAACTAACAGCCAAACGTGGATCTACCCTTAAAATTTAAACTTTCAAATGATGCTATTTGATTTGATTCGTTTAGATTGTCTTGTAAGCGTTTTACCTTCCTTCTGTTATCGTGAATTTTTCAACTTGGAATTATCGCAATCTCAGGCATCGCAATCTCAGAGTCGCACGGATTCACTTTCTCCATAACATTCAAAATGACAGAGATTTAAATTGACCTAAATATATATACCACGTGTTAGTGCAGTTTCTATACATCTGACTTACGGTAATCAAGACCCCAAAATCAACTTTTCATAGATATTCCTCAGTTCCTGCAAGAAAATCCTGATGTAATCGAGAACATTCTAGAACTCCGCAATGACAGTCAGTGTTACGATGATTGGAAACTAATTCTGAGTTATGAAAGTCCGTTTGACATTTTCAAGTTCTGGGATTCTTACGGAGTGCCTGGAACTGGAATCCTCGAAGGCAGGGTTTTTGTATAACATGTCCAGATTTAATAAACCATTATTAGAGAAACATTTTCTGAATATTTTTCGTTCAATGGACAACCAATACAGGAAAATTGACAGGTAAGATCTATAAAACTCTTTTGATCTCGTTGGGTGCATATTATGAATTCCTTGGCACAAGGTTTATAATAACTCTTATGAAGAGCTATGAATTACACGCATTTGACAAATGTGGGAATTCATAAAATGATTTTTAATGTGATCATTAAGGGGACTATTACAATTAAAATTGGGATTATTAATGAAAAAGGTCCATTTTTTTTATAGATCGGCAAAAATTTTATCCACTAAAACAATCCCGATTTGTGTCTATGATGATCATCTGCAGGAAAAGAATCCACAGAAAGAATTTTTTAAAAATTCCTGCTACAAAGAGTTCTTAAACAATTGAAAAAAAACCCTGCTTCCTTACCATGAAGGTCATATTCTGTCACCTGGCCAGTCACAGGAATGTTTCGACACCAAAAGTGGATACTCTGGAATAATCAACAATACCTTCCCAGACACTGAGATGTTCCTGTTGATGTTTGACTTTTTACACATAGGAGCTTGTAACCCTTCAAGCTGCTCCGTTGAGGAGGTCAAATCTATTTATGAGGTAACAGTCTTAACTGTTCAATGTTTGAAGCAAGTGTTGAGCTTAGTTTTCTAAAGTACGTTTTACAGAGAAATAATTTATGACAAAAAACGGTTGAATTTTTTCATAGGCTACGAAATAATGTAAGACGCGAAGTGTGTTATGGTTAGAAGGCAAATGTGGTTGAACGAACATAAGGTAAGACGCAAAGTAAGAAGTAAAATCAAAGATAAAATATCATGTACATAGATTAGGAACTTTTATTTATAATAATAATAATAATAATAATAATAATAATAATAATAATAATAATAATAATAATAATAATAATAATAATAATAATAATAATAATAATAATAATAATAATAATAATAATAATAATAATAATAATAATAATAATAATAATAATAATAATAATAATAATAATAATAATAATAATAATAATAATAATAATAATAATAGTAATAATAATAATAGTAATAATAATAATAATAATAATAATAATAATAATAATAATAATAATAGTAATAATAATAATAATAATAATAATAATAATAATGATAATAAAAATAATAATAATAATAATAATAATAATAATAAAAAATAATAATATTAATAATAATAATAATAAAAATGAATATTTCAAAAGGCTGAAAATACAGTCAAAGTACATATTTATCAAAATTTACAACCTTTTGAGAGAGCATCAAAAAGACAGTTAGTACCTCGAGTGATGTCTCTTAAGGAAACAACTGATTAGTCTCATTCTAGTGAAAAATTACAAAAAAAACATTAGGGACTTTTGGTTATAAACAAATACGCCAGACCAAAAATGTCTCGATTTAGAAGGATGCACTTTAATAGAACTCAGTCCACTTCTGACCTTCCTAAAATTGGAAAAAAAGCGAGTGGCTACGTAATGAAGTGCCGACCTCTCTATTCCACAATTTTTGTAACCAATCTAATTTTTCTTCAATGCTCGAGTGCAAAGAGCGGTAGGCATTTCAATTAACTTAATATTCCGTGGCTTTGAATGAATCCTATTTCAATAACTTATCTCAAGCAATTTTCCGACATCATCAGAAGTTTTTACACTCACCAAATTGTTTTCTGCTTATATAAATCTTAAGCAGTTGCAAAAAATCGATTATTACTGCGACTAACACGCTCATTCAAACGCAAATCAATAAATTTGAAACAAAATAAGAAGTTTTTTCTTTTTTAAATCTAAGTGGCGTAAAATACATTTAACACTGTAGCTCTATTTGAGGACCCCCAGAAAGGCAACCCGCTGTTGATTAAAAAGATCAGCAATTAAAATTCGTAACAAAACTAGGAAACAAAAAAGTTAAAAAATTTTATAATGAGTTTTCTAATTGTTGTCGAACAAAGCGTATCATTAGCTTTGTATTGAGAGAGCTCCAGCTTTGAGTCCATGACTCACTAGAAATAAGGTCTGATCGATCAATAATACAACCAAGGGAAAGAGTAAAACAAAAATGGTAACCAGCCGTTCTTTAAATACGTTTTTGTTGTTACTTGACGGTACCCACAAAATATTCACATCGTTGGTACTCCAACTTTTCAACACCACCTACCACCTAAAACCACTTATAAACATAATCTCATTAACCACCCTTGTTTTGTCAAGGTTGATATAATCATTCAATGGAAATTCACTTGCGGTCTTATCAAAGTGCTTAGGAGTTTTGGTTATGAGATTAACTAAATTGTGAAAAATGGAGTCAAAGGATTATGTCGAAAGGAAGGTAAAAAAAACTTTTATGGGACAATGCATCTGATGATGGTTGCAGCAAACATAAATTAATCAACAGGGACCAATAAAATTTATAGAATGAAACCATTTTATAGAATGAAACCATTTTAGATTATAGAGTTTATAGAATGAAACCATTTTTTGTCGAAACATGCAAAACCGAGGCTTTTTCAGCACGAAGAAAACAAAGCTGCAGAAAAACAAATAACAACCTCAATGAAAGAAATAGAAGAAAGAAAAAAGCTACTGTAGAAGCAAAACGTTTTCCCCACTGATACCTATCCATTTCCCACGTAATTTTTGTTTGTCTCAATAACGTTGCAGAAGTGCTTAAGCTGATTTTTATGATTAGCCTTCAGAAATTCTAAAGCTACGGCTTAACGCTCGGTGGAGCTATGTCGAGGAAAAGAAGTGATAGACGAAAGACTCCGGAACCGACTCCAAGTACACAATCCTTTAGGCCCTAGTCCACCACCCAAGGAATAAAATCAGCTGCTAATTACCAAAACTATTATTACCAAAATAACCAACAACACAAATATTCTTTATTCAATAGCTGAACAGCCTTTGTTAAAAATATAAATCAAAGAAACGTACAGAGAAAAAACCAAGGACATGGGAAGAAAAATTTAAAAAAATTTACACAAAGTTGTTAAACATGTAACTCCAAAAAATTGAAAATGCTTCCTCTCGATTGTTATTCTGGGAACATTTCAAAAAAAGTTATCTGATCGATCGTTGCACTACGCAATTTCAGTCAGAGAAATGCTAAACAACAACAAAAAAAATGATAACAACAAAAAATATCGGAATGAAATTATAAATTTGTTTAGCAAACAAAACTCAAAATTAAATCTATTAAATTGAATGATCTCCTAAGCCACAAAGAGAACTAAACCACTAAGAAAACATGACTTCATGGCAAAATTATCTCAAAAGTGCGCCTAAAGGTCTATTTTTTAAAAAATTCAAAGAGGCTTCCAAACGCACTGATAATAGTTTATTTGATTGACACAAACACCGTTCTCCAACAAAACCAGGTTAAAATTAGTTAAAAATGCGTGATAAAGAAATGCTTATTTAGCAAAAAAATCACTGCTACATTTCTTGCTCGCCCTCCCTATTGTGCATGAACGAATAATTTTTCTCTCTCTCTCTCTCTCTCTCTCTCTACGAAAGTTGGCCTAAATACTTCTTTTCACGTGCGTCATTTGACAGTTTCGAATATTCGGGGAGTTTAAAATTAATTGAAAATTGTTTTGGTTTTTAATAAATCAGATTTTACAGCGACAGAAAAATTCGTTTTTAGTGATTTGTCAAAAGTTTGTCAAAATTTTGGAGGTGTCCGGCAAAATTTATCATCAGTTCCTTGTCAACTGAAAATTATAACAAATTTTTAGGTTCTCCGTAGGTACTATTTTATTGTACTTCAACAAAAAGAAATGAATGCGATCAAAATAGTGAACATTAGCCAAAGTTTTCAAAATGTCGAAACTGAAAAAGTTTCTGATGATAAAGGTATTCCACTCATTTCAGACTTTTTAATGACACCTGACCCAATTTTCAACGTCTAATAAAGCTACCAGAAGCAGAAGTCCAATTTTTTTTAAAGATATAACGAAGCAGTTTTTTTTCCTCTATTACGAATGAGCTTAAGTTTTTCGAAGTTGTACAGAAAGAAATTGAGCAATTCGAACGAAGAAACTACGCAGAAAATTGCTCCTACCAGATTACCTTGTCAATTTTACCGGTTTTTTACCAAGTTTTGGAACTTTTAAAGTATTGCTGTTTGTTCCTAGCATTTTACACCAGATAACATCATTTAGACATGCATTTTTTTTCTACTTCATACATACTATATAGTCCACAAGTTACTCTTTGCCAGTTATTTGTATCTGTGGTACTGAAAAACATTTTTAATTATAAACGCTTGTCTCATTTCAGATAATTTCTGACTCTTTCCTTCATGGATAAGGTAATGACATAACATTAGTTAGTTCGCCGCTGTAGAACATAGAGAATTGTCAGAATTAGAAACTGCGAGTAAGTTAGATAATTTAGGTCAGCTTAGACTTGTTAATTAGGCGTTTGAAATAAACTTTCTTTCTTAAAGGGTTATCGTTTCGAAGGCGCCAGAGAGGGGCGTTGAGTGATATATCTTAAGCAAACAAATTGATGAACAAAAGCATATTGAGTTGTCGATATATTCGTTTGCTTAGCAAAATTGTATTTGTGCATCAGGAAAAAGTAAAATGAATGATATAAATTTAGAAGTAAACTGGAGAGAGAACATTCGAAGTGAATTGGATACTTTGAACAGAATTGGAATTTCATTTTGAAGGAAATAAAAAATCGATTTCAAATTTGCAAATTATGTTGCTCACCAAAACCTGGTACACTCAACTCTTTCAACAAATTCATCATTGGATTCTGCAAATTTGTCGGATGTTACCCTAATGATTGTCCATATATAAAAGGGATGCGAGGCCGGTTACAAGTTTTCGATCTAAGTTAGTTGAGTTGAGTTTTTTGTTGATTTAGAGTAAAAAAGGCAATTTATCAGTTTTTGAAAAACCCACCTAACTGATCTAAACCGCAACCCCCCTGGAGGGCTATTTTGAGCAGGCGTTTACCAAATTTAAATGCCAGGTACATCCAATGATCCTTTCAGGCTGGTATACCTTTTAGGCCAATCGACCACCCCACCCCGAGCTATTAAAACCGGAATTGGTATAAACATCGTTCTGTGTGTGTGTTTGTGTGTGGCTGTGTGTTTATATAAAAATGATATCCGAAACATCAGTTAATTACATCAATATATTTATTCATTTATTGTTCCGCCCCAGTTTTGTGGGGAGCAACTATATACTCAAATGTGTTTTTTTTCAGACAATTTTGGCCGATCGATATATTCATCGCAGAGAAATTTGAGTGGTATCACTAAAATGCTCGTCCAGTGTAGAGTTCAGATTTCAAAAGATTTTTTTGATTTCGTTTTTTATGAGGAGTTATCGATGTTTAAACTTTTGAGTGAACACGTGATGTTTGGCATGTTTTGTTCACTTTTAGCAAAAATTCTGTTCAAATTATGATTTTTTTCTATAAAAAAATTAATTCAAAATTAACTTTTATAAGACAAGAGAAACAAATTTCTGTTTCTAACAGATGAAAGGCCATTAAAACGCTAGTTTTTGTCTATAAGGAAATTTACTATCAAAAAAATTTGATTTCTTTTTGAGAGCTGTTATGCAAAAACCAAATTCATTTTTTTCAAGTCACCTAGAGACTGGTCTTTTTTCAAATCCAGGTTCTGTTGATGACAAATTACATTTAATTGATGCCCATTGAACAAATGATTCGTTTTCAAAGAATCGTTCATTTTTTTATGGCTCCGATTATGAGTTTTCGTAATTATTATTTGAAGTTTGATAATCTTTTAGAGATTTCAGTAAAATTTTGTATTCCTATGGCATAGAATTGCTGCATAAAGAGCAGTAAGCAAACCTATATAGACATTTGAGTTGCTTATGGCTGTTAAATCTTTAAATATAATTTTTTCGAAAATTTTTTTTTGAATTTTAACAGCTGTTAAACTTGCTTTTGTGAACTGTAAATCAGTCTCAATTTTGGCAAGGCCCAGTTCTTTTCTAATGCAATCAAAACTAATCTGGCTAGCGGTTTTATCTGCTAATTATTTGGTTTATGACTCCAATGCCACGAGTTCTCATAATTTAAGAAAAAAAAAACTTGAATGTTTTCTTTCGTAATTTTGGTTCTTTTTGAAAATTATTACATTATACTAATATTGATATTACCCATTGGCTTTGAGAAGATGTTAGATTGATCATAGGTAAAGTTTTCAGAGAAATGCTTATGGTTTGAATTCTTCGACCTTTTTTTCTCGCAGTTTTCTAATGAATTTTCGGTTTTTGCTTGTATTTGATTGACATCTTCATAGTTTTGAGACGTAACGTGATTTCTTATTGATAACCTAAGAATGACAAACAATCTTGTCTTCCATCGAGGCATAAATTAAGGTGCTTATTGATTTCCGTTGGAATATATTGAATATAAGGACTGCTTAGTCTTTAAAAATAATTTTCGAAAAATTTTGAACATTAACCGATCTTAAACTTAATTTGGTGAATTGTAAGTCAGTTTCAGTAATGGCAAGACGAAACGCCTTCCGTTTCTACTGAAACCAAAATTAATCTGTTTAGCGGTTTTTGTCTTCTGGCTATTATCTTTATGACTTCGATGTTGTTTCTCTTCAATATTTTGTTTTAGTTTTTGGGTTTTTTTCCGGTTTTTTTCATAATTTTGGCTCCCTTTGAAATCTTAGCACTTTATCATAATATCTACAGTTCCCATTGGTTTAAGGAAGACGTACAAATGATCATTTATACGTTTTTCAGAGAAAAAAGTCTGGTTTTATTGGCCTCGACACTGTCAATTTTCTACTGATTTTTAATAGTCTTTTTCTTATATTTGATGTCATTCTCATATTTATACGACTAATTGTGATGACCTATTGATGATATAAGAATGCGACAATTTATTGCATTCTATGGAGACATAATTGATTATAACTTATTGTTTATTGACTTCCATTGAAAGCTTTTGAATTTTTTATGGCTTTGATATTACGGATTTTCGCAAAAGTTTCGTGGTATTAAATTTTAATTTTTCAAATTTGCTGGTTTTTTTGAAGTCGAAATGTTACAAAAAAATTTCCTTTTCTGTCGAAAACTGA
Source organism: Convolutriloba macropyga (assembly GCF_964194025.1). NCBI lineage: Eukaryota > Metazoa > Xenacoelomorpha > Acoela > Convolutidae > Convolutriloba > Convolutriloba macropyga. Next base: position 24,679,408 of record NC_134479.1, read on the forward strand.
TTTTAATAAGAATTTTTTTTTACTGAATAGTTGATTTTTTAACGGCTTCGACACATTTCTCTCTCAATTTTCTTCATTTTGCTGTTTTCATGATTTTTTCCTGATTTTTATTCCTTATAGAGTCATAAAATGACGAGAGGTCTTATAAGCTTCTACGTGAGGGTTGAACTAATGAAGCTGCTAGATGCATTAAGTTTATAGCAAATATTCCTAAAGTTTAAGATATTTATTCCTATCAAACATTTTTTAAACTTTTTTAGTTTTTGTTAAAATATTTGTCAACTTGTATCTTTTTCTTATCATCGAGAGGCCCTATCAATTTCCCTGTAACTCAAATATTAGCGTGTCTATTGATATTATCTAGTAACTGTTGTTTTGTATGTTGGACAATATGCGTTTTAAAAAGAAGTTTGGTTTGTGTTCAATTTTATGTTCTGTTTCTCTTCTTTAAGCACATTTGGGTAATACCAGATTCCAATGATTCTCGAATGAAGCTCAAGTGAACATAATTTATCTATCAGTTTTAGTTTACTTACATATTTCAATTAGTTTAAATAACATTTGTAGTAAAAAATAAAACATTCAGATAAAAGCGAAAGCTTTTTATGGTTTTAAACGTTTGTGGTTTAGAAAATTGTTTGTAACCTTTTCAGTTTTTATTAATCTTTAGTCAGTTTGTGTAGCTTCTTCTAACCAAAGACAGGTCCCTGTGGTTCGTTATTGACTTCAGTAAACGTATCGAAAATTTTTTGTTGAAAGCTTTTGGTTTTCAAGAAATTTGAAAATATTTGTTTTATATAATATTAGTTGATTTTTAAATTTCGACTCAACATTTGTTCATTTTGTCAACTTTTTGCCTAGTTTCTTTAATATAAAGTCCCATCTGCTTTGTAGTAACGCAAAAATTAATTTGTGTTGTAAAAGGTTATCTGAGTGTATTTTCACGTGGTTACTATGTGCTTTTAAGTTCAGATGTTGAACATTTGCCATAGAAAATGTTGTTGTTTTTGCTGATTTTGCTGCTTGTTTTTCCTTCTCCCGCAAAACTGTTAATGGCCGTTTTTGTGAGCGTTGTAAAGGGGCATGCCATTATTTAATTCATCTAGTCGTTTGTGTAACGATTTTTTAAATTCAAAGAGATATTTTTGATTTTCTCTTCATGTGGTTGACAGCTAAGTCAAAACCGTAGATGAGCGCGGTTCGGAATACCATTTGCTAACGCACATTAACGAATCTTATAAATATACATGT
>NC_134479.1:24680858-24762528 GCF_964194025.1 Convolutriloba macropyga
AACGAGTTCAACGCAGATGCCGGTTTCGTGATTGCCGTTCTGGTGTTTGGAGCCATATTGTTGCTTTGTCTGATTGCAACACTAAGAGGAGCTCTTTTGAAACTGTCAGGTTAGTTGTTTTAGTTGGCAACAACTACTGGCCGATACCTTACCCCCATGCCCTGGGTTGTTGAGGCGCCAGCGCCATTTCGGCACACTTTTCTGTGACAAAAGCGCTAACTGCGCTAAATTTGTAAGTTCTTATTGTCTCCTCCAATAAATCAGCTCTCTTCTGAACAAAAATTCAATGCTTCTTCTGAAATTTAACAATTTTCAATGCTTCTTTCATAAATTTCCGCATCAAGTTGGTGAAATCTCATGACAATTTAATACAAAACGCTCGATCTTGTGTCCGATCTGTGGCTGTGCGCGTTTGTGCCATATTGATGAGGAGACTAAAGTTTGGCAGAATTTTTTTATGGGAAGGCGTGAATGTGTGGAAAACATGTAAAAAATGCGCATAAAAGCGCTTAAATTGCCTGCAATTCACTCAAAAAGCACAAATCATTATGTAATGAATTGGACTCAGATTGCGTAAAAGTGCGCTACACTTTCTGCGCATTGCTTCTATAGCTCCATAGGGCTTTTTTGTTGACCCTTCAATGCAATACAGATTTCGAATTAAAGCTAAAGGTTTCTGTCCAAAACACGATTTGCCAAAAACCGATGATTCGGTACTCGATCGCGAAAAAAGATGTATAATTGGCTCAAAATGTGAACTATGGTTGCAAAATAATTGTCTGGAAGTTGCCTTACTTTTATACCCCCAGATTCCACAAAATGGTTAATTTGGCCATTTTTCGGAAACAGGTGAGAAGGATTGTCCCTCAGATTCCGAACCCTGAAGTCACGATATTCCACAGTTTGCGCTTTTCTGTTTTCACAAGCTAGGTCCCATAGCATCTACAAAAAAGCAAGTGATTATTGTTCATTCAAGTAGCTACCAATCCGACTTCAAAGACGCTTTGAAGATAAGAAATTGAGCCAACAGTGACAACCCCGACTTTGGTGGCAGAGTAAATCAGCGCTGAATCAGTATATTTATTAATATTAATTTATTAAATTTATTAATTATTAATTTGCCTCTTTTTATCAAAATTTTTTTAAATCACAATGGGATTTGTCATAGCTGACGTCAAGGTATCTGCTAAAATGCTATTCAACTAAATTTTTTGTCAGTATTCTAAGCGCAAGTATTATTATTAGAATTAAAAGACACCATTAGCAAGAAAAAAATGTTCTTAAAAGTTTCTATTAGCTGTAACGGGTATCAAGTGTGCTGGCATTTTTAATAAAAGCACCCCTGTAGTTTCTTTACAAATTATGCGTGTCCAGACAAAACAGTCCCAGACAAAACAGTCCCAGACAAAACAGTCCCAAATTGCAAAATATTCCCAGACAAAACAGTCCCAGACAAAACAGTCCCAAGAAACCAGACAAAACAGTCCCAGACAAAATAGTCCCAAATAAAATGTACCCAATGCCACTATACCCAATGTACTTTGAAATGTTCGTTCAATAATACGACAGCAAATTAGCAGTCGCTATTACCTGTTTGTTTTAACATACTTAATGGCCATGGCCATGCCTCAGCGGCCCGTGGGACTTGATATGAAACTATCACAACCGAACATGGGATTAAATTATATCCGCTTGTTAAATCATACGTGTGAGAGCTATTGGGACTATTTTGTCTGGGACTGTTTTGTCTGGTTTCTTGGGACTATTTTGTCTGGGACTGTTTTGTCTGGGAATATTTTGCTATTTGGGACTGTTTTGTCCGGGACTGTTTTGTCTGGGACTGTTTTGTCTGTTCACCACATATGTACACAGTGAGATTATTCAAGTCCTTACACAACTGAACCAGTAACAGCTGAAAATAGTCCTCTTCTCTTCTAATGCGGCTTCCTTGCAAAACGCCATTTTTTTTATATTTTGGAAAAAACTTGATGCGACTTTTAAGTCTCCTTCAACTTTGGCTGTAGCAAAATAACCATTGTGCAAAATTGCTTGAAGATGGACAAGGTCGTAAGCTGGAACCCTGGTGTCATAAAATTTCTTGCAATTCCAATATCCCCTGAAGCAGCCTGAAACCCCTTAATCTGAAACCACGTGTCCGATCGAGCTCAATTGGTCTTCGGAACCCCGTTACCTTCTGTCCTTACCTTCAACAATGGGTTTGGTGGTAGTGCTGTGTAATATGCATTGAAGTAACCCAATTTTATTTCAGGAATTTTAAGCAATATGACCAATGATTACCGAGCTAGTCAACTTGGCAATGATTTCAACTTACAAGAACAAATTGACAAAGAGCCAACAGGGAATATAAGGAAAAAAGACTCTCTGCCGGTACGAATGTTGATGTGCTTTGATTTCTACGCCAATATCACCAAAATTCTGTGTAAGTTCCTTTGACCAACAAAGTTTAGTTCTGCACTATATTTCACTACATTGTAAGGCACATTTTCACTAATTGGTTGTGCAATTGGTTCCACGTGACTTTTTTGTCATTTATAATAAACATCTGAACTATTCTGTCGATATGTGAACAATAGAGGTTCTTTTTCCCCATAGAATAAATACTATTGCTAAGGTTCTTCTGAAAAACCAACTGTTGTTATTTAACAAATGATTTGGTTACTGATTTCAGCTATTCCGAACTCAGCCAGCGTAGACCAACTATCAGTTCTGAATGGAATGCGAGTTATGAGTCTGGGATGGGTCATCATCTGTCATCTTATACTCGTTCAACTAGGAATCAATCTGTTTCCTTTTTAAAAAGAACCAGTTTGACTACTTAACAACTGAAATCTACAGTACTGAATTATTGAAATCTACGACGGAAGCTGAAATTCGCTTTGGTCATGCCCTATTAACACTATGTTACAGTAAGTCAACAAGAAAACCCAAAAAAAATTAGATCAGAAGAAAATTGAAAATATCTGTATCAATTGTTTTATTAAGTTCGGTAGTTTCTGATAAAAGTAGCTGCCACTAATCAGTGAGTCATAAATCTATCAAATATTTAAAATATGTCACCAAGGAAACAGATTTCAGGCGTGATGGACAATACTGTATACGCAATAGAACGGAGTAGTAACATGTTGTTCCAGACATTGGCCAACGCGTTTGCCTCTGTTGACACTTTCTTTGTAATGAGTGGATGTTTGGTCATGCTTGGCACTCTTAGAGCTTTGGATAAGTTCAAAGGTTCAAACGGAAATGTTGTAGAAACTTCGCAAAATTAATATACAAACGTTTCATTTTTTTTTTTCGTTGAAGAATCGCGGGTTTTTCATCAACACAAAATACTCGCCTCAAAAATATCAAGAGTAAGCCTTTTTTTCGGAGACATCAATCAGAGCAATTTCAAAAATTGTTATTTCGATGAAAAAATTAAGATCGAATCATTTTGGCAATATTTAAAAAACAAACTCTTATTTTCTATTTGTTATGACTCGCCCACAGACTATCAATTTGGAGAACAAGTTTAAAATTGTCAAGTTAAAAATTAAAAAATTCTAGTCGAAAACAAACAAAACAGCGATTTGGCGAAGAAAAATATTTTGGCGAAGAATTAATTTTTAATTAATTTTTTTTTTGGTGAACATCAAATAAAGGCAATCTTATAGCGTCTGAGTGCAACATGTACACGCATTTTTTTAGCTAAATTTGTCTGCTGATTGTAGCAGATAGAAGACTACTCTGTGGGTTCTCTGCCACGCCAATCGCAGACCGATAAGACTTTATTTTTTAGCGATATCTTAGTTAGTCTTATTTTTGCTCTACCACGTCTACACCATTGACTTCGCCAGTGTTAAACTATATTGTAGTATTAATTGAACTCTTACTTCGGTTTTTTTCGGAGTCATTTTTGTCACTTTAGGTTGGTCTGTATTGTGCGTTGAAAAAAGTAGTTCTACATCTAAAAAACTTAGGGCAAAAAAGAAAGCACAAATCGCGTCTGCTTGATTATGTTTCCTTCTTTTCAAGTTGTCGCCTTTTCAAATATTTCCGATTTCAAACTCATCTTTTGCTTCGTTATTTTGATTACATTGCATCCTCAGAACATCGTTCAGAAAACTTCTCTAACCGTTACATTGTCATCGCATAAAAGTTTTCTAAACTTGTTATCTAAACTTGTTATCAAAAAGCAGGTTTGAATCTGCTATCTACCGTAAAAAAATCAAACTAAAATCTTAAACAGGGCAGCTCCAAAAAAGATCAAAATCAAACCAAAACAAACTATGAAAAATAATTTTCAACTCCTTCATTTTCGTAAGAACATAACTTGCAACAACTAATAATTTGCCTGTTATTATTTCAGAAAACTATCGTCTCCCATATATTAAAAATGCCAGCGTCGACGTTCAGTTGAAATCCATGTGTTAAAGTGAACTATGAACATAGAGGAATCATTTGTGCAACTGCAAAAATGAGAAAAAAAACAGTAATCAAATGTTGGTTGAGTCATCGAAAGGTGTTTGAACTATCTAGAAAAACTAAGAACAGGCGAATTAAGTCCGAGTAAACTTAGATGGCAAGAAAGGAACAATATGGATATACAAAATCCTATTGTAATCCATAAAATATTTTTCCACTAGGAGTTCAAAACCAATAAAAGAAAACATTTCCGAATTCTGAAAGACTCCGGCAGCCCGAATGGTTCCTTTAAATTCTGGGTTATGTTCTACCTTCATCGATTGATCCGATTATGGCCAGCGTTACTTCTGACCATTCTGTTCGTGGCTGGAATTTACCCAAACCTGGCTCCTCTCTTCTACAGTCCTTTCTTTCAAAACGACCTCCCAACTGCATCATTGGCATACTTGTGCAAAGGAACACGATGGATGTCAACTGGATTCTTCTACAACAACTGGATCAATAATCCAGACTACGCATGTGTTGGTAAGAAATGTGTTTTTATGGCTGACTTCTAGGGTTTAGGCGCCAAAATGAATTTGTTCGGCATGTAAAAAGTCTCACGCTGCAAGGCTTCTTGTGTTGTTTCATGCTTCGTATGTTTGTCCAAAGTAGGCCAATCAATCAAGACTTGAAAATCTGAATTATTAAGCTTGTAAATTTTCTATTTGGCAGCATTTTTTTCTTCCTCTTCAGAAAATAAAATCTATTCAATCATTTCACTTTTATTTATGACTCTAGCAAAGAAACAGAAATTCAAGTAAGAAAGATTTTACAATTCATTTGTCTACATATAAATTTTTTGGCTAATTTCGTTTAGGTTGGAGCTGGTACATTTCTAACGACGTTCAGTTTTACATCATTTCCCCTATCTTCATTGTGCTGGCAAGGACTAGCTGGATTGCATCAGTAGGAGCAACTGGCATCTGCATTCTGGTCAACACTATAATAGTCCTGCTAGCTTCTGGACTAGAGGACGTTCCACCATCTGATAACGTAAGTAGGGCTAATTATATTCTTGTAGAATATAGTTTTTGAGAATTTAGTTTTTGAAGTAGTCAGATTGTTGCAATCAGGTTGACACCTGTTAGGGGGTCTTAGCAGGCGCAACTACAGTAAAAATGGAGCAGTACTGGATTTCAACCAGAATCTGTTACTTGCCCATCTAGTGTGCGGACCATTACGCCAACTAGTCTTAAGCTCTCGAAGTTGGGCATCTCTTATAACCCATTCTCACGTTATTTCTTATTCCTCGTGGCTTTTAACATGGGGTAAGATTCCTGTAAGACATTTGCAAATTTATGCATAAAAAATCCAGTTTCCTGACGGAGAGATAACTGTCTTTAAGGATCAAGTTTTTGAGAGATAACTGTCTTTTGTCAGAATTTTACAGAGAACCGTCTTTCATGCAAAAATGGCTGGTTTTAAATTAGAGACTTGTACTCGATCATCAATATGGAACACTATAGGTGTCATAAACAACTGAAAAAGAAATCTGGAGAACAGGGTTTCCTTATTACAATTTAAGCAATCAAAAAGAGCTGGATTGCAAAGTCAACATCTTGCAAGACATCTGCAAGCATCTTACATGTTAATTTTCATATCACAGGGCGATAACAGATAACCGTCACTGACAAAGATCATCAAAGGAAAACAGATTTTTTGTGGAAGATGGGGTAGGGAAATTCAAACTGCTATTTGCTTTATGGGAGTGCTTACCAGGTCTCAAACCATTTAGGCGCTCAACCAGCACACCTAAAAAGTTGAAACGTAATTCAATTCTGAAACATTGCATCTCCAGAATTTTCTAGTTTTTTGGAGATCTTAGAGTTCGCCCGGGTAAAACTTATGCAGTATATTCTGAAAATTACTCATGACAAAATTTAGGTCTCAGCAGAGTCAGGTCTCAAGAGACCTCTTATTGAATCTCGTTTAATATTTATGTCTTCTCAAGATAACTGCCCTGTCCTGCAAGATCCTGCAAGATTGGCACAGGTCTTGAACAAATGGGCACAGTAATTGTTGCTGCTTGACCAGGGTCAAACAAATCAAAAACTGTTTGCTTCATCTTTCTTTCAATTATCATTTTTAAGCATTTCGTAAATGAAAGTCCAAAACCACTATTGAGTTTTGGCACAATAATAAAATTTAAAGAAGTACAATCAGTTCTACTGATTAGACGCAGTCCAAATTTGCTTTATAAAATTTACTCATCAGTTTAACGTGATCCGAAACGCATCGAAAACCATTAGTTGGTAAAATTAGTTGCTCTTTTATGGAACAAGTAATTTGACTTTGCACAAAATCCAATAGGCAAAACATCTTATGGTAAATTTGTTTGTATCCAGACAAATTTTTGCCCAAAGGTCTGAATCATAATCCCATGTTCGGTTGTGATAGTTTTATGTCAAAACCCACTGTCCATACAATTATATAGCCCTTTGAATTCGCACGAAGGTCCGGTTGTGATAGTTTGACATCAAGTCGCACTGGTCATTTCATAAAATGGTCGACTGAATAGTTGTTTTGGTAATTTAACAATAGGTTAAAGTTGGCATTGATTAAAATGGGTGACGTAAAACAATTCCGACATACAGGAGTGCCGATTATAAGAGTGCCTGCCGAAAATTTATTCAGTTTTTCCACCGATTTCATAACCAATCAGATCACTTGAGCTGAAATGAGCGCATAAACTCTGAACCAATCAAAATAAAGGATTTCAGGATACTGGCTTTTATTTTTTATTAGGAAAAGATAATTGGAGCGAGATCAGTTTAAAGCAAAAAAATTGCGGACCATGGCCAATCCTCAGAGGCCCGTGGGACTTGATTTGAATCTATCGAGCTTCTGGTCAGCTTGCCCTGTTTGCTTCGAAAAAAAATCCGCTAGCATTTATTTGATAAATAATTGGTATTGGCAGTTGCAGATCCTTTAAGATCAGTTCCAGTTTCGGTACTCTTAAACCTCGGCTTAGTATTACGTCGACAGAGTTTTACGTAATCGTTAAAATCGCATTAGGTAAAATGGGTAAAATATCATTGGGTAAAATGGCCTTGGGTAAAATGAAATTGGGTGACTTGTCGTGACACCATAATGTTGCTACTCTAGCTGTTTTTGCGGGAGAAGAGAAATGCATGAATGAACATCAGAGCAATCTCATGAGTCGGTTTGACTCAATATCTTTATATTATTACACAATATCGAGTTACACAAGTTTCTTTATCAAATGGCTATCAAAAAAATTGTTCCGATTCAGAAACTTATCCGTCTCGACTTTCCAGCCTTTTATTGATAATCTGTTTACTATTGATAATCTGTTATTGATATTCTGGTTACTATCTTCCGTAGTAGAATTTCCTGCTGTGACAATTTGCACGAAATCAAAACAAAAACACGAAATCGAAATCAATTTGCTTACGAAATCAAAAACAAACTTCTGATTTTATTCCAAAAATGCGCCAAACATTTTCCATATTTTCCAAACAACACATAAAAATTGCAATCGAATTGCTCATATTAATATGGCGATTTTTCTCACTTCGTATTAAATTGAGATGGGGACAGAGTTTTAAATACTTTACAGGTGGTTATGGGACAGCTGTTTCGAACACACTCTTTTCATAAATAGGCTTTTCCTTTTGTTTCAGGGTCTGCCAATTATCGCTCTAGCTCTTCAAGACAGCGCTTTGTTTGACGATCAGAGTTCTTGGTATATCAAAACTTATTTCTCATTTTACTGTCGCTTTCAAGCATACGGAGTTGGGCTTATTTTGGGCCTCGCAATCTACGAAAAAGAGAAAATTGCGCGCATTCTCAACCGTTTTGTATACTCAGCGCGACTATCTCTGATTAGTTTTGTTTGGTTCATTGGCTTTGTTGCGGGGATTGTCAACATTTATGGTTGCTACTTTTGGGCAAATGGGTACCCAATGGGCGCTTGGGCAGTTGCATTTTACAACTCAACAATGCGACTCTTGTGGGGTATTTTTATCAGCGTTATCGTTTTAATGTCCTCAATGGGCTACGGGGGTCTGATTGACAAAATTTTGGGCGCTAGATTTTGGATCCCCTTTGCCCGGGTCAATTATACGACTTATGTGATACACTTCGTATTGCTGGAGCTGTATGTTCAAACTATAGAAACAGTGGTTCATTTCACGACCATCGAATACACGTTGATAGCGTGTGGAATGCTAATGTGTATAAACTGCGTGTCTATTGTCGTTAGTTGTATCATCGAAGCTCCCTTTATTCAACTGGAGAAAGTTCTCCTGGGAGGGAAAAAATGATAGGAAGCCAAAAAATTGGTTCATTTACTGTGATTAATGTGAAGAGAAGTATTAACCCACCTGTTATCGGACACAGCTCAAGTAAAATTATATTCAAGTTAATCAGTTAAAAAATTTGTTTTCAACTAATATTCTCAAACTAACTGATATTAGCTACACCAATTTTGACACATTCGTTAAAGCTACCCAGGCCTAGACCTCGACTTATGAAAAGACTTTATAATTCTAGTAGGGGGTACAATATTGAATATAAATACAAAGTCCAGCTCCTGACTAAAGTCGAGGTAAAATCATTTCATGGTACAGATAAGGTCTTTTCATAGCAAATAAAGGTCGAATATGGTCCTTTAATAGGTCGAGCGTGGTCTTTTAATAAGTCAAGGATCGAGTTTTGAGGGATTAATAACAGCTAACTTTTCTATAACTCTTTTTGTAGATGTGTAATACCTACCGTCAGCATCAAACTAACGTTGCAACAGGCAGTCCACCTTCGAAAAAGAGAAAGAATTTCGCAAAAAGCTTTAGAAATTTTGAGTTCTTACGACAATTTAGTTTTCGCAGTTAACCAAAATAACGAATTTGTTCGGCTGAATTCAACTAGTTAACAAAATTTTTAAGAATTGATCTTTCATCAGCAATGATCAAAGAGTCCTATGATTTAGCTCATTTGGTTTCAAATTTGTTTCTTCAAGTTAATTTATATTAGCACAGTTCGTATTTCGAGAAAATATGAGAATCATTGAAAAATTCAATCTGTGAAACCCGTTGACTACGTTATAACCAAAACAAAATGTCAGTGCAAATGTAATTTTTTTTTGGGTCCAGCCTTAACATTTTAGGCCGGGGTAAAGTCGACCATCGTAATTAGGTCGAGCTGGAGTCCGGCATCAAAAGTATTTGTGGATTCAAAGTCTAGCTGAACAATTAGATCCAGCTAAATTCTCTTCATGGGCTGTTTGAAACCATAGTCTTTTCAAACCACATTTGGTCAAGCACGGTCTTTTCATATGTTGAGATCTAGACCTGGGTAGTGATACAGCTTTTAATTGATCCAGAGCTCTGAGGACTGCTTGAGTTTCTGTTCAATCACTTGAGCCAAATTTTCTATTTACGGAAGGTATTTTGCCTAGAACATCTAGAGGGAAAACAAGTTGACATCTGGAAGCGCTAAAAAATGGCCAAACTAGTCGAAGAAGAAATTTTTCCAATTTGTCTGGATAAAAAACCATTTTGTATTTTTTATTAAAAGTGGACGTTTTAGCCCCTCAGCAAACTCTTCTTTTTATCAAAAATTACTGTGAAATTCACAAAAAAAAATTCAGAAAGACCTCAAATAACTGCATTGTGGGGCCAGAGCAAATCAGTGCTGAACCATGATAAATGAATCATGTATACTCGCTCGAACGAAAGTCTTTTCTTGGCAATGTATACACTTTCAAAGAATTGATAAGCCTTCAAGTGATAATCAATTCTAGTGTTTCAAAACAAACTACTCGAACATCAGATCAGAACATCACCCGAACTTGAGTCGCACAGCTTTTCAATGCTGAACCAGCTCATTTTAAGGGTAAAAAACTTAATTCAGTTCTGAAACATTGATTCTCCAGAATATTTTAAGTTTCTTTATGTAATGGATTTCTTCATTTTGATTTTTTTGAGGTCATAGAATTCGCCCAGGCTGATTTTATCCTGTATGGTCTGAAAATTGTTCTTAGCCCAAAATTAGGTCTGAGCAGAATAAAGTCATACTTTTCTAGCTAATAACTGGTAATTACAAGAGTAGTAGAGACACTATTTTTATGTAACCAGGTTTGTAATCAATTATCACAAAGCCCATTTAGATTCAGCGCTGATTCAGCACTGATTTGCCCTACCACCAACCTCCGGGCAGGACCATAACGGGGAGGGTGGGGAAAGGCCGTTGCAGTGGGTTCAAAATTACACGGCCCAGGATATTGATCTGAATCTACCTAATATTGATCTTGGCCAATTTTGAACGAGACAAAGAGAAACGAAAAATCTTTTTGGGAAAAGAGAATTTTCTGACGATTTGTGATAAATTCAGCAGTGGATTTTTTTTAAGATTTGCTAATTGTGACTATTCTTCAGACATTTCGGGTCTTTCCTATTATAGCCCCCCCCCCATGAAATTGTAGCTCCCCATTATGGTATATTTACTATGATTGGGGGCTGTAGGTTATCTGACCGCTAAACTGGGAGGGCTATGATGGGAAAGACCCGAAATTTCACGACAATCATCGTAATGGTTGTTCTAAAGGCACTCAAAATTTGAACGAGGTTTAGACTGATCATAAATAATTTTGAATGATCCAAAAAGGCACCCAGTTTTTGGGTCGAGCCGAAAAAGCGCCCAAAAAAGTTTGCCTCGGCAAATTTTACAAAGTGGTTTTGAAGAAAACTGGTCACCGAATTTGAATTTTTGATGAATAATTATAAGACAGATACAAACAAGAAACCAATTAAAAGCAAGCCAATTTCTACCACCCAATGAATTAATTCCATCCTATATAATCCAATTTGTCAGACTTTTTTGCTAGAGGATCAAAGTGAAGAAACGATGTGTGTGTTGTGAGATAGAGGTTAATTAAATTGTGCTTCTTCTTGTCTCGTCCAATAAAAATGATATTAGTTGTCAAAATGATTGTTGTTTGCTATCAATTGCGAAGCACAATCTTCTCAGTAGCTCCGTCTAAAACATGCAATCCAAATTTTCTGGATAGTTTCATCTTATGGGCGATTATACAAAATGATCCGATGGTTCTCCTCAAAAATTGGTCAATGGCTGTTGGTCAAAGGGGGAAAAAGAGTGTCAATATTGTAATTCTGCAGCTCATGCACCTTACTTTCAAGTCCTGCTAATATTTTACAAATGATGGTTTGTATTGGTGAAAACAAAACTTAGAATCTAACATGAGAAAAGTACGAGTCTCAGCGCGGTACGGTAACATAAATTTTCAGCAACCCCTTGCACTAGAAAAAATTATGTCCATAGTTTTCTTTTTTTAATACAATAGGTTTCCCAAAAAACGGTATGTAATCAGTGAACATTTTAGATCAGTTATTTGAAGCTAAATTCATGGCATTGTCTCCAAACTTCGCAAACTTTAGAGCGGGAAAATAAAGGTTTTATAATTGGCAAAAATTGATGCAAATTCATTTTTTTTTTTCGAAAAACACGGTTTCGATACCAAACTTATTAATGACCCAAAGGTTGTGCCTTAAAGGAAGCACTTCCAGAAGCAACGTTCTCGAATTCAAAAGCATGAAAACAGTTAATTTAATCCGAACATCATGTGACGTAAAATTGACTAGACGAGGAAAGAGACCTATCTTATCTCGGAAAGTAATTGGAATTTCACAATATTAAATGTGTTTTGCTCCCTCTTTAGTAAGTTTATATCCGAAGAAGTAGAAATAACTTCGCGATAGATTGGAGAGCTATCTAGGCACTAGAAAACTCAAGCGCAAATTCTTCTATCACCAGATTCTTCCTTAAGAAAAACAATAAGAGTATGTTTAAGTCGCAAAATTCTGAAACAATTGATGCCCTGCTTTAAATAAGAAAAGTTTTTTCGTTCTTTTTATTAAGAAAAGAACATAAGGTTTCTGAAATAAACGTCAATTTTAAAATGAAAAACGGTTACAAACAGAAAACTATTTACCTTCCTATATAAAACGAACTAAATTTAACTGAATTCGGTTGAACTAAGTATAGTTGGATTAGTGTCAGATACAAATTGATGTATTTATTTTAATAGCAAATAAACATTAGTCCAAAATTGACAATCAATGTGAAAATCACTTGTCTTCAAGTCGTTGCCCGCCAAACAAAACCTAACCTAAAATGATATACTTGAGCCGCTTCTCAATGGGAGAAAGGGTCAAAAATTTCTGAGCTTTCAAACACATATATATTTCTTTGAAGCTTCTGCAAAAATTTTTTATAATGCCAGTGTTGTTAAAACTAGCAAGAATGCTGGCTGAAATGTAGCAGATTGGAGGATGCTAAATCTTTTTTAAACCTATTCTTGTGAGAATGTTTCTGATTTTTTTTCCCGCTTTCGTTGTGGGTTTAAGATTTCTTGAGATGCTTTTCTATTCTTTTTATAAGTTGGGCATTTAAATGAACAACTTTATCATAGCTACCGTCTCTTTTTTTCTAATAACTCACAGAAAACCGCTAAATCATGTTCTTCGAATAATGAAAAGGTCTTGTTTTGAACAAACATTTGTCATGTTACAGCGTTGAATTTTTAATGAAAAAATCGTCCCTACAGTTCGTTTGAGAATATTTAGGATATTCTGTAGGTATGACCATTCATATGTACAGCAATAGATTAGAACTCCGAAGTTGATGATTGATTTTGCAAATGCGTTGTAAACAAGGAGAAGGTGTTCGCGTTGAAAATGACAAGATATTCGAATGTATCTTACTGTTTGACAGAATCAAAACCATTTGCTGCATCATTGCTGACTCGAAAGCATTTGGTTTCGTTTTTGCCTGCATTCAAAGTAAGTTTATTTTAGGATAGCCATTGGTTTAAAATTTCAACATTTTTTTGAGATTTTCCCAACTTTTTAAACAGAGCAAAAAACTAGTATCATTGACTTAGAGAGCAATTCTGCATTAGGCAGGTCATTGATGTACAAAATGAACAAAACGGGACCCAAAAATGAGCACTGTGCCATATGTTAATGATTTTTGCTTTGATTTCGAGTTATTCCATAAAATATAATGTTTTTTGTCACTCAGCTGGCTTTCCATATAGCTTTAAACTTAAGATTTCAAGATTTTTTAGGAGAAGGTGATGATCAACTGTGTGCTATTTTTTTTAGATGAAGCAAACATAAATTTCATGAAAATTTGATCTCCAATACTGATTGGATTTCCTCTGTCAGGTCTTTGAACGCGTCAACACAATTCAAACTTGGCCGAATTCCAAATTGATATTGGTTCAGAATGTCATAATTTCTAATGAATCTTATCGTTCTTGTGTTTTTTTAAACATTCCTAAATGTGATGGTTAGGTATTTTTGTGGCAAAAAAAATTCAGCACTTTTCTGATCACCAGAACTCTTGCCAATTTTCAAAAATTAGGAAAAATAAGCTTCTTCAATGCATTGGTTAGTTTATCAGAAAAAGTCTTTGCGAGGATGGGATTTGAAATTTTGCAAACTTTATAGCTTATATCGATTAAGCTGACGTTTTTTGGTAAGATTTCCATCAAATTCCTCGCCTCATCAGGTGTTATATTTTGTATACCAAAATATGACTAATGTTGTGACCAGATAATGGAATAAATGTTGTTTAAGGAAAATTTGTTGCCAAAGCTGTTCGCATGTCTGCAAAGAGTTCTTTCAGATTGTCTGTAGTTATTTTTTGATTATTTCCCTCATTATCATCACAGGAAAAGAAGTATTACCATCACAAGAATCTGAAAAATGACCAGCCCAAACACAGTACTTTTGGTCCAAATTGCAAATTTTTTTACCTGTTACGTAAGCTGGTTATGATTTTTCCTGAGTGACCTAAAATAATGCCACAAAACTGTCTCCCTACCTTAAAAAAACGGTTTGGTACTAGTTGTTAGGTTTTCAAGCTTCAAAAAGAACAATTTATGCCAGAGAAACTGAGGTTAAGAAAAGTTAAGATTCAGTAAAGATTCTTAACTTTAGAAAAGATTCTGAGGTTAAGAAAAGTTGAGAGGTTGAGAGGTTAAGAAAAGTTAAGATTCAGTAAAAATTCTTAACTTTAGTAAAGATTCTTAATTAGGAAAAGAACATAAGGTTTCTGAAATAAACGTCAATTTTAAAATGAAAAACGGTCACAAACAGAAAACTATTTACCTTCCTAAGTAAAACGAACTAAATTTAACTGAATTCGGTTGAACTAAGTATTGTTGGATTAGTGTCAGATACAAATTGATGTATTTATTTTTATCGCAAATAAACATTAGTCCAAAGTTGACAATCAATGTGAAAATCACTTGTCTTCAAGTCGTTGCCCGCCAAAGAAAACCTAACCTAAAATGATATACTTGAGCCGCTTCTCAATGGGAGAAAGGGTCAAAAATTTCTGAGCTTTCAAACACATATATATTTCTTTGAAGCTTCTGCAAAAATTTTTTTAATGCCAGTGTTGTTAAAATTAGCAAGAATGCTGGCTGAAATGTAGCAGATTGGAGGATGCTAAATCTTTTTTAAACCTATTCTTGTGAGAATGTTTCTGATTTTTTTCCCGCTTTCGTTGTGGGTTTAAGATTTCTTGAGATGCTTTTCTAGTACATATTCTTTTCATAAGTTGGGCATTTAAATCAACAACTTTATCATAGCTACCGTCTCTTTTTTTCTAATAACTCACAGAAAACCGCTAAAACATGTTCTTCGAATAATGAAAAGGTGTTGTTTTGAACAAACATTTGTCATCGTTTCAGCGTTGAATTTTTAATGAAAAAATCTTCCCTACAGTTCGTTTTAGAAAATTTAGGATATTCTGTAGGTATGACCATTCATATGTACAGCAATAGATTAGAACTCCGAAGTTGATGATTGATTTTGCAAATGCGTTGTAAACAAGGAGAAGGTGTTCGCGTTGAAAATGACAAGATATTCGAATGTATCATATTGTTTGACAAAATCAAAACCATTTGCTGCATCATTGCTGACTCGAAAGCATTTGGTTTCGTTTTTGCCTGCATTCAAAGTAATTTTATTTAAGGATAGCCATTGGTTTAAAATTTCAGCATTTTTTTGAGATTTTTCCAACTTTTTAATTAGAGCAAAAAACTAGTATCATTGACTTAGAGAGCAATTCTGCATTGGGCAGGTCATTGATGTACAAAGTGAACAAAACGGGACCCAAAAGTGAGCACTATGCCATATGTTAATGATTTTTGCTTTGATTTCGAGTAATTCCATAAAATATATTGTTTTTTGTCACTCAGCTGGCTTTCCATATAGCTTTAAACTTAAGATTTCAAGATTTTTCAGGAGAAAGTGATGATCAACTGTGTGCGATTTTTGTCAGATGAAGCAAACATAAATTTCATGAAAATTTGATCTCCAATACTGTTTGGATTTCCTCTGTCAGGTCTTTGAACGCGTCAACACAATTCAAACTTGGCCGAATTCCAAATTGATATTGGTTCAGAATGTCATAATTTCTAATGAATCTTATCGTTCTTGTGTTTTTTTTAAACATTCCTAAATGTGATGGCTAGGTATTTTTGCGGCAAAAAAATTCAGCACTTTTCTGATCACCAGAACTCTTGCCAATTTTCAAAAATTAGAAAAAAATAAGCTTCTTCAATGCATTGGTTAGTTTATCAGAAAAAGTCTTTGCGAGGATGGGATTGGAAATTTTGCGAACTTTATAGCTTATATCGATTAAGCTGACGTTTTTTGGTAAGATTTCCATCAAATTCCTCGCCTCATCAGGTGTTATATTTTGTATACCAAAATATGACTAATGTTGTGACCAGATAATGGAATAAATGTTGTTTAAGGAAAATTTGTTGCCGAGCTGGTCGCATGTCTGCAAAGAGTTCTTTCAGATTGTCTGTAGTTATTTTTTGATTATTTCCCTCATTATCATCACAAGAAAACCAGTTATAGAATCTGAAAATTGATTTTATGGAAGCGTTTCTGCCTAAATTTGATCCGTCAAATTTTTCCGTGGCTTTGCGTAGTTTCGATGTCGCATCGTTTGTTTTGCGTTGAGAGACCTCTCGATTTTCTTATTTTTGGTTTTTCTTTGCAGCGCTTGTAATACTTGTTATGAACAAGAAAAGCTGTTTTTGCCGTTTTATCTGACCATAGTTATTTCTTGTTTGTGATTGATACAACGGATTTTAGTGGCATCACATCGTCAAGACGCTGTTTTAAGATTTTAGACAGATTTTCAACCTTACTATTTTGGTCAGATGCTGGCAAATTAGAGATTGGATGACCTAATTTAAGAAGAAACTTTGCGGAAACAATAGGATCAACCAGATTCGTCTCGTGTTGAATTCATTCATCAGTTGCTCTTGGCTCTGTCATTTTTTGTACATGGAAGCCCTTTTGAAACGGGACAGTGGTCGCTTGTCTTGGTGTTTTTTGTTTGACTTTTTAATTTTTTGGGCAAATAAGTGGTGAACGCATTATGCGGAAGTTGGTTTTACTGTTGTCTGCTTAAAACTGCACTCTTCAATCCTTAGGTTTGATGATTCTTTGATGACTGACAATCTAGTGAACCATTATTGGAATCTCCACAGCCAATCGAATATCCATTTAAGCTGATTGTTTTTTTTCAAATTTTTCTAAAACTACAGATAGTTCTGCAGTTGGAGGTTTTCATGAAAATTTTCAAAAATAATTCCTTTTATGAACTCTATCAAGCAAACTTTCTATTTCTTCGCTCAGCGTTTATAATTTCAGAATTTTAGTTTTTCTCTGCATAAATTGAAATACCTCCATTTGATTATGTTATCTGTTCAAAACTTGTGCGGAACAGTATTCGTTTATCTTATGCCCTTCAACTGCGTAACTATCTTTATAGCAAGACCAGCCCAAACACAGTACTTTTGGTCCAAATTGCAATTTTTTTACCAGTTACGTCAGCTGGTTATGATTTTTCCTGAGTGACCTAAAATAATGCCACAAAACTGTCTCCCTACCTTAAAGAAACGGTTTGGCACTAGTTGTTAGGTTTTCAAGCTTCAAAAAGAACAATTTATGCCAGAGAAACTGAGGTTAAAAAAAGTTAAGATTCAGTAAAGATTCTTAACTTTTCTGGCACTATATATATGTTTACTTTATGTTTACATTTTGTTGATATTTGTGTTTTTGTTTCTCGTTGCAATCATTCAATCATTTTTAAAAAAAATTGATGGAAGTTTGACTGCAATCAAAGTTTCAAAATACTTCCCCAGGTGAGCTTCATGGGCACCTGAGACTTTTCTAACACCAGGAGCGTAAAAACTATCCCGACTGCTTGGCTGTTCTTTAACTGCAAGGTTTTGAATATCATCAACTGATCTTACCACGGCTGAGCTTAAATTATTGGCGCTAATTGTGAACACTTTGACGCTACAAATTTTTTTGGTAGTAATCAAACCACAACGTTCTGAATTCTTCTTACTTGCAAGCTGATGAGGCGGTAAGCGCTCATTCTTGTAAATTGAGCGTCCGTAATGAGGAAGCATTGGACTTGCCAACCACGACTTTGTCCATAAATTTCATTTTTTTTGCAACAAAACTCAATAAATTTTGAGGGTGAAACACTTTCCTTCTTTCCAACAACATGGGTTGCGTTACAATTGCCTGGTGGGTCGAATAGTTTAGGTTTTTCTCGGAAAAATAACAAACTCTATCTGCAAGTGGTACAATGCTGTTTTTGAGGTGTATATTGGTCAAAATAAATTAATCTTTGGGCGAATATTTTTCGCAATCGAATTCTGTTTTTCCACATCATCATTTCGAGTTGTCAGAGCTAGGATTTGCTCATCTTTATTAGATAAATCACTCGTTAATTGTGACTGTAAATCAAGAACAGTAAATTTTTGATGTCTTTTCTAGCCATTTTTGGGACAAAAAGTTCAGAGCGAAAAAAAATACGTAAGCAGTAGTTAAAACAACGCAAGACTGCTCTACAGCTGCTCATTTGCTTTCTCGTTTGCCTATTTTCAAAGCTTTGTATATCAAATTAATTTTAAGTTCCTCGCAAAAACTAGTCAGATGTTTTATATCTAACGCGGATTTTTTTGCTAAACCAAGTGGAAATGCACGTGCTTTTATGGTGCTGTTTTTTTGTAAATCTAAATCTCGTGTACATTTTTGGTACCTCATAATTACTACTTGTTGCTGATCCAGTTTCTGTAATTGGGTTCTTGCCCCGCCATGCTGCTTCGAATTGAGTTTCAGCTATCTAATGGAATTGTTCAAATATTGTTTTCAAAAAATAGCGTGAGTTCAAATTATATAAGAGTGAGGTGTATGATCTGATTCAACTTTGGCTGTTTATTCTGTTTTTTGTTGCTTTTTGTCGCTAAATATAAATCTTCTATGTGATGGATGGGTGAATGTCTGACCAGTTTGTTCCAGACAAGTTTGAAATTCCCCTGGTCAATCGGTAGTCGTTTAGTAACATCAAACATTGTCGCTTTTTTAAACAGGTTCTTTATCAGCGTTTCGGGTCAGAATCCTTTACATTGTTCATTTATTCAAAGTAATTGGTTTTATTTAGTAAGATGTCCATTAGTCAATCATCTCCTTTAAACTGTTTCAGGAATTCTTCCGGCTGCGTTTTGAACCTCAATTAGATTACCACTATTGCGATATAATAATTGAATTAGGAGGGAGTATATTATTATGTTTTAAGAGCAATAATGATTCTTTCTGGGATTGTTTCTTAGGAAATGCAAATTCAGATGTAATATTTCAACCGCATTTATCGCAATGCTCGTTTTTATCTGTGACAGCAGTCACACCAGTTACTTCAAATTTTACCATTTTCACAGCTTTCAGCTCGCCTCGACTATGATGCGTTAGTAGCTTCCTTGATCGTGGAAGTTTTGTCATTTTTGCGTTTTGACTAAAAGAACGATTTCCCTCAAAAATTCAAATTGTATTGAGGAAATGTATTAAGCAAACGAGGTATGTTTTGAAGACATTCAAAAGCATTGTGAAAACATTGATTTACCCCTGTTGCTCTATTGTTCCATGATAGTGTATGTTAGTGCCTATTTCTCCGAATATTGGCATCGCTCTCCCGAGAATCCTTTCGCACACCTAAAACAATTGATCAGTTCAAATCATAATCAAAAAAATTTAAAGAGATTTATCATTGCGAAAAGCGATAAAGAAGCTGAGCTTAGAGTTATTATCATCAGCATCAAAAAAAATTATTGAAGTTTTCACTATTCAATATTTCTGTTTCTTTCCAGGCTCCAGATTTAGGCTTAGGGATAAGCAGAATAAAATACTGTTAACGTCGTCTCTGCAAAATCTGATACGTAAAAATACTGCTTTGACGTCTCTTCTAACACTCGTTGAAGTTTTTTTGCGGTTTTACCGAAAAGCCTATTTTCGTCTGAAATATATTTTTGTATTGACAGCATCCAAAAAACAGAGATCCTATAGTAAAATCCTACAAGAAGGTCACACTCCTAAATGTAAACATGTAAGGCGTAGTCGTGTTGCCTCTTTGCACGAACAAAGCGAACAGGTTTCTTGATTTCTTGTGAACGTGCGTATTATAAAAAAAATATTAAAAATGTCTAATAAGTTGTTCAGTATTGTTTTATAAAAATTAAACAAGAACTGAGCACCAAATCTTAGCGAGCCCAATAATGTAATGAGAGGGTTTTTTCGATAAAAGATATATTTGTAAGGAGGCAATGTCAAAAACACCACTTAGAATTGTTTTGATAAGACCCAATTTGAATTTCTACCGAAACACTTGACAAATCCATGTCAAGTGTTTCGGTAGAAGGAATTGTCGCTTAACTTATGCAAACTGATTTTTTGTTTGAGATTCAGTTGTACCATTCTCCAACTTTTTTTCAATTGCAAAACTATCTGATCTTTTTTAAAAACGTTTTTTTTTTAAGTTTTTTTTGTAAGTATTCTTTGTTGTTGAATCTTAAAGTAAATATACGACGATTCTAGCTCCTTATCTCATTTGATATTGAATTTTCTGATACTTCTGCTGTAATATATTTTTCCTACTACACGTTGATAAATCTGTGTATGAGCTTGCGCTAAAAATTTGATAGCTCGTAACAATGTAATCAAAAACATATTTCTATTTTCTGTTGAATTTTTGGGTTTCCTACTTTTTTAAATCTCCGTTTAGAAATTGATTGAGATGAAATTTTCCTGTTATGGTAAAGATATTTGGTTTGCGCCGTATATCAAGACGCTTATTGATACTGTGATTGTATGTATATTTTTCACGTTTTGATTAACAGCTTCAAATCGAGATTACACCTCACATTGTAGAAGTCTATTGCCTTTATTTTCCACAGCAGATCTGAGCTCCTAATTTTGAATTCGGTTTCACTTTTAAGCAAACATTCAAATACATGCTAAGTTCATTCTATTGAAAGGGCATCTTCATTGTCTAGTTTGTAGCTGAAAATAATTGTGTTCCTCTCAAATTATAATTAATTTGTTTTGTCCATCTATTTTGATATATTACAAACGTCTGATTACACGCGTGTAGTTGCACACGTTATGATTGCTCGTATTTCCCAAAACAGAAGTTACTATCAATGTCAATTAGTAGTTGTTCTTAAGGCGCGTTAGATTCATCGTAAATATAGACGAAGAACAGCAGTGGACCTAAACCTGAAAAATTTGCGTCACTGAAAATAGTACTTTTGTGCAGTTGAACACTTGGTTGTTTTTTTGAAAACAAAACTGTTTTGTAACAAAATCTCTTATCGAACCAATTTTGCTTCTGTTTATCTGACTTTTATAGTGAACTTTGATGATCAAGATTATCAAATTTTATTTATACACCTTATAGCGCGCAATGTGTACTGATTTTTGGCTCAATCGACAAAACGATTCTCCGGAGTTTTGACAGGTGCACGCACAGCGGAAACCTTACTGAGGGAAGCCATTTATTTTGAAGATATGATTATATATTTCAAAATCTACAGTAACTGCTTTCTGCAAAATATTCGTTTAAAGAACTTTCCGAAGACAATTTGAGCTGATTTTGGTGTACTATTAGAAGCCTTGCTTTTACCTCATGACTTGTACAGGTATCATTGCAGCACTTTTCAATGCACCCGTTATTAAGCAAAAAAATGCGTCACACACTACAGGATTGATGCTATAGATTTCTGGAACCAAATTTTTTCACATGAAAGTTTTTCTTTATAACAAACACTTCAATAGAAATTGTTTCAGAAAAAAAATTGAACCGTGCTGGCCTCGACAATAGAATGACAAGCACAATACTTTACGTTTTTGCCAGGCTTAGTTCTAATTAAAAAACTGTTCAATTCCTCTCTTTTTTAAAAAATATGGATTCCATGCAATCCCCTTTATCTGTCGCTTGTTAGAGCTATGAATTCTCAGTCGTTATTTTTGTTGAACTAGTTAAAAAAACTGCTTTAGCTTCACTCACAAAAATTATACTCAATTGTTGTGCTTGAACATGTGTTCTATAGCTTAGTTTTTTCTTCTTGTTTTTCCAAAAGCGTTGAGTATCATGATGCGCTTGCATTTCCTTTCGTTGTTTTTTTTTTCATTTTCTCTCATCTTTTTTTTCCAACTATTGCTGTAGCACAAAATTGATATGGCTTCAAGTTGCCTCGAACTCATATTAAAATGAATAATAAATCACTTGCTGCTCTTCTTCTTAAGTTTTTTCCGGAGTGCTTGAAATTTAATTCCATGAAACTGCATTTGATATGCTCTACGGGAGTTTATCTCTGTTAACTGAGATTTTCCCAAAAAGATTTTTACTCTGCGTTGACAGAAGCTTGCATTTTTTCTCTGCTGCATTCAAAAAAGAGCAGCAAACTACTCTAGAATTATCTCAAACTGCTGTTTGAGATAATTCATCTCTCAGGTTTCATATATTTTCATGTTTAATAATTTTTAAAAAACGGTTAAATTTGTTTTCGGAAAAATCATATGTCAGAGCCGACAAATTTTGTTGAGTTTGCAGTGTTACCGTAAAGCAGATATAGCTCATAAAAGTTTTCTGCCACTGACAAGGCGCTCTTTAACAGAATGGTTTTCTGCATCAGTGATCCGAGAACTTTCCCTCCGTGTCAATAACCATGATTATCGTTATCTGATTTCTTTTTTTGCTTCAACTTGAATTTTGTTTCCAGTTAATTTCTGTCGCTTTTAGTTGAATTCAATGACGCTATGAATAAAAAATCATTGTTCCTATCAGAAAATGTTTTTGAAGAAATCTAATGAATCCAACGTCCGTTTGTACAGGGGCAAATCTGCACTTGCTGAGCTGATAACTCTATTAAGCAATCAGTTGTCCATTGCTGACAAATCTTGCATTGTCAAGTTGTGCAATAAAGTAATTGACATCACGGTACTAACTATTTGTTCATGTTTTTTGTTTTCATCTCATTGATTGGCGATAACAGAAGCGAAGCCCTTTTCAAGTACTTTTTTATATCAGACGTATCAGTAAAACTTTGTTTCAGAAAAAATGAATCGTGCTGGCTTCGACATTAGAATGACAGCAAAATGATTCGTGTTTTTGCCACGCTTCGTTCTATTTAAAAAAACTGTCCAATTCCTCTATTTTCAAAATCTTGAATTCCGTGATATCTTCCCTTCTCAATAGCATGTTAGAGTCATGAGTTCTTTGTTGCTATTTTGTTGAAATACTTTTTCAAAAAAACCTGCGCTAGCGTATCTCATTAAATTTATGCTATTTTTTGTGTTTAAAAACATATGCTCAATCTCAGTTTATTCTTCTTATAGTTTTTCTAAAGCTTTGAGTTTCTATTTCTTAATGCGCTTGCATTTCTTTTTGATTTTTTACCCTTGTTTTCTTTTTTTTAATAATTTAACCCTTGCTCTGGTTGAAAAAAATTGTCTCGACCCTATTTGATCTGGATTCAAACAGAAGCGTTGATGCGTTGACAGAAGCTAAGCTTGCATTTCTTCTCTTCTGCATTTGAAAAAAGAGCGGAGGTTAAAATTACACTAGATTTGTCATAAAATATTGTTTCTGGCATATGGGTATTGTATTCCATGCCTTTTCTACTTACCTAGTACCGTACGTTACTTTGATCAAAATTGTAAGTATCAGGTATCTGGACCAACCAATGAGTTTCTATGCATGTTTTGTTTTTGCTTCCACTTAAAAATCAAAAGCTTTTATAACATATATACTGTGTTCGCTTTTCGGAACATTCGAAGCATTTAAGAAGCATTTGGTTCATAATACCGTAAAAACTTTCTAATTTGGTTAGTTTTTACAAAAACTGTTACCAATGAGAAACCATTTTTTTGTTAAAGCTTTAGCAGTGACAAATTGTGAAAAGTTGGAACAATCATTTTTTTAAGTTTACCTCTGAATTCCTTTCCGAAAAACTCAGGCCACTACTCTTTCTTTCATTTCATCTGTCCGATTTCATATATCATAGTTTTGTAATAATTTTTTTTTTAAAAAAAAGAATAAGGTTATATTTGTTTTTAGGAAAAATCATACGTCGGAGCCAACAAATTTTGATGAATTTGTAGTGTTACCGTAAAGCAGATAGCTCCTAAAAAGTTTATGCCAATTAGGAGGCGATCGTTGACAGAATAGATTTTTGCATCAGAAATCTGAAAGTTCTCCGTCCGTGTCAATTGTATGCCCGGGCCGAGGATTTTGCCCAAAAATAACGGGGAAAAGAGTGTAAAGAGTGTATAAATAAAAAATTACACCCCTATTTCTCCACTTAATTAAGAGTGGAAGAGTGTAATTATAGGAGTGTAATTTTAAAAAATTACCCTCTTTTCCACTATAGATAGGAGTGGAATACGCATACACCCTAATCCCCGCTAAATAGGTGTGGATTAGGGGTGAAAACTCGGCCCGGGTGGACAACTGTCTGGCGTCTGGTATTTTCGGTCTGGCGAGTGGTCTGAAAAAAGACTGTTTAGTGTGGTCCATATCTATCTTTGGGTTTTGTCTGTCTGGATCCCGCTTTCCGGCATCAATTCGGTCTGGCCAACAACTACCCTGGTCGCCCAATTCATCCTTGGTGCTGACTGTTCCTAAAAGTCTGCTGTTGATAACTTTATGAACTCGACAGATTTTTCGCAACCCACGTTGTCGAAGAGGAGTTTTTTTGCACGTTCCAATGAGGCCTTCCATCGGCTCAACGACATGAGGTTCCCCACGTGAAGTGTAATTTCGAGCAATCTTTTCCGATCCATATATCAATTTCCATATATGGAGATGTATCTCAATCTCAATCTCATTCTCAATCTCTTACAAAATTCATTTGTACTGAAAAGCTCTACTCAGACTCATCACCACTTTGTGGATTAATTGCTCATACAGTTAAGCAAGTGAACGAGCAACAATAGATCTCCTTGTAAGTGTCATTTTGGTATGATACTTCTCCCACTCGAACAAGTCCCAACCGGTTTTTTGCTGGCAACTGGATTGACTCAACCTGTATATCAAGTCGGTTCTGATGTTGTAGGGTTGCAGTTTTGCTATATCTGTCTTCAACAATCGTAACATTGTATGAAAATGTTTTTCATTACCGTTTTGCTTTGAAGAACCCAATAGATCTTCTTAATGTCATAAGCTTCTTTTCGATCTTCTGGGTGACAGTTGATTTTGTGCTGTAGCTCCAAAAGGACTCTGTAAACCCCTTTTTTTGCCTGCGATAACCTGTACCAGCCCGGGAAAAGCTGGATAAAAATTGTTGGCTTCTTCGTTCTGTCGGTCCCGTATTTGAGTTTTATCACGCAATTTGAAAATGTACCATTACAACAACTCTAAATTCACACCAGTAGCCAAAATTAGTTGCGTCAAGGATGAAGCTAATAGATTTCAGTGGTTGGCAATCCGCATTTGTTTTGTGACAAAAAAAAACTTAATTACGTTTCTGAAAAAATGTTTTTGTAATTGTTCTTCATATTTCATACTTTGTCTGATAGAAACTTCAGTCCTTGCAACCAGTGAGTTTCTTCAAAAATTCTGGTTGCAGCCCATTTCAAGGATTCCGCACAAATTCCGCTCAAAATGGAAGTGACGACCCCTATGGGCGAAATTGACCGGAAAGAACTGAATCGTTGAAAAAAGATGCAAGAAGGGCGGAGAATTCGAGCGGGGACTAAAAGCAAGGGATGAGCAAGTAAGAAAACACTCCACAAGTAGTTCCCTGGCCTTTATAGTGAGACTTTTTTTCGAAAAATTGATTTATTGATGAATTCTTTTGGATATGGTAACATTGTCCAAATTTTTGCGTAACTCTACTCGCTTGTGTTAATCATGAAACTCTAGCAACACATGTTTGTTCTGAGTCTTTAAGTGAAATAAGTGTTCTATATAATAAGAGTTACAGAATTTTCTGGTAACTCAATTTGATAAACCAATGACGACATCACGCATTGAAAATGATTTGAGATTTAATTGATAGTAAGGGCTGTTGTTGCTAGATTGGTTACATGAGCTCCTAAAGAATGTAAATAAAAAAACTGTCTCAGAATGACATCTGTGAAATTAGTACAACTTTTTTTTAAATAATACCAATTATTTGGAGAATATTATAGTTGTGAAGCAACTTATTTTGGTTTCTCATAAATTTCAAACAAAAATTGGTGAATTTTTTTTTATGTTCCTGGGGGAACCAATTGATAAAATCAGGTGCATATCACATAAAATCTCGCTCGAACCCACGCGCAAAACTAACGTACGCTCAGACTGAAACAAAACGGCCACTTCGACGGAAACCGCCAGCATGTTTTCCCCGGAACCTTTTGATGGCACGAAAGATGTATCGGCACATATCACTCAGTTTTAAGTTATTAGGTAATTTGTTAAACTCGCTGGCGCTTCGTACAGATGCTGATGAAAATTTTGAGTTGGATGTTGATGATCACCTTTACACTGATAAGAGCAATTGGAGTTTGTCAATAAAGTAGAGATCTGGTGCAATAGAACACGATTACTCGCTGGATCAATCGAATAGATTCTATGCTGAATAGAATGGCTGTCAGTCAAATTAACTATAGCTCCTGGAAAGGAAAGAAACCGAAGGAAAAAACCTGTTCTTCTCCAGTAGCAATTCAAAGAAGGTCCTTTCTAGGTCATTTCGCAAACATCCTTCTAATTCATCTCGTTCACCAAGCATCGGTATATGCGTTCACCTTAATAAAGACATCGTCTGTTATCAATGCAACGGTAAGTTGTACATTGAAAATAAATGTCGCAGTTGTTGTTCATGTTGTTCCAGTTCTTATAATAGAAAAAATTTTTCAGGAACAAAAACGCATTCAATAAATTGACGTAGAAAGTACTTTGTCTTTTCGTGTTTACCAAATGACACAACTGGACTCAATATATGGGATTCAATCCCACCTTTCATGTGTTAAAATTTTCAATGCACTCTCAACCTCTTTAATAGATACTGGGACCGTTATCAGTTTTATAGGCAAATCAACACTGGAGAGGATGATTTTCCCATGGTTGGAGTCAGCTGACATACAATCCGCCCCTATAAATGGATTCAGCTTTGTTTTGCTGGAAAGAATTGCTCATTGTGTGAATTGTTTCATGGCAGAGCAATTTAGTAGGAACTTGTTTTTTGGCTCTGGTTATATATGTCCCATCACCTTTAGGACCGGCTTTCCTTTGACATTCAAATTCAGTTTTTTGGTTCAGTTAGATTTAGGCAAAAGAATTTTATAATGTGTAAGTCCGCCCATTGTGACGTTGAGTAGACTGACTTGAAAATTGGTATATATTTTTAACGCTACAAAGCTTACGCCAAGAAGAGAAAGTCTTAACTTATGTAGACCCACGTCACACACAGAGTCAATGCAAACCCAACCTGTGCTGCTTTATTGCTTATAATGAGAGATTATGTCGACTTAGTTGGTTTGGTTGAACTATTAGAAAATCAGAGTGAGACTTACATAATTGCGTCAGCGCTTGTGTTTATAAAAATAATAGAGTTTGTAAGAATGGCTGTCATTCAAATTAACTATAACTCCTGGAATGGAAAGAAACCGAAGGAAAAAAAACCTGTTCATCTCCAGTAGCAGTTCAAAGAAGGTCTTTTCTATGTAATTTCGCAAACATCCTTCTAAGTCATCTCGTTCACCAAGCGTCGGTATATACGTTCACCTTAATAAAGACATTGTCTGTTATCAATGCAACGGTAAGTTGTACATTGAAAAAAAATGTCGCAACTGTTGTTCATGTGGTTCCAGTTCTTATAAAAGAAGAATTTTTTCAGAAACAAAAAAGCATTCAATAAATTGACGTAGAAAACACTTTGTCTTGTTGTGTTTACCAAATGACACAACTGGACTCAATTTATTGGATTAAATCCCACCTTTCTTGTCTTAAAACTTTCAATGTACTCTCAACCTCTTTAATAGATACTGGGACGTTATCAGTTTTATACAAAAATCACACTGGAGAGGATGGATTTCCCCTTGGTTGGAGTCAGCTGACATACAATCAGACCCTATAAATGGATGGCAGCTTTGTTTTGCTGGAAAGAATTGCTTATTTTGTGAATTATTTCATGGCAGCGCAGTTTAGTAGGAACTTGCTCTGTGGCTGTGGTTATATATGTCCCATCACCTTTAGGACCGGATTTCCTTTGACATTCAAATTCAGTTTTTTGGTTCAGTTAGATTTAGGCAAAAGAATTTTATAATGTGTAAGTCCGCCCATTGTGACGTTGAGTAGACTGACTTGAAATTCGGTATATGTTTTTAACGCTACAAAGCTTACGCCAAGAAGAGAAAGTCTTAATTTATGTAGACCCACGTCACACACAGGTTCAATGCAAACCCAACTTGTGCTGCTTTATTGCTTATAATGAGAAATTTTGTAAACTTAGTTGGCTTGGTTGAACCATTAGACAATCAGAGTGAGATTTACGTAATTGCGTCAGCGCTTGTGTTTATAAAAAATATAGAGTTCGTAAGAATAGCTGTCAGTCAAATTAACTATAACTCCTGGAAAGGAACGAAACCGAAGGAAAAAAACCTGTTCTTCTCCAGTAGCAATTCAAAAAGGTCCTTTCTAGGTCATTTCGCAAACATCCTTCTAATTCATCTCGTTCAACACGCGTCGGTTTATGAGTTCACCTTAATAAAGACATTGACTGTTATCAATGCAACGGTAAGATGTACATTGAAAAAAAGTGTCACAATTGTTGTTCATGTGGTTCCAGTTCATATAAAAGAAGAATTTTTTCACAAACAAAAACGCATTCAATAAATTTACGTAGAAAGTACTTTGTCTTGTCGTGTTTACCAAATGACACAACTGGACTCAATATATTGGATTCATGCCCACCTTTCATTTCTCACAATTTTCAATGTACTCTCAACCTCTTTAATAGATACTGTGACCGTTATCAGTTTTATACGAAAATCAACTCTGGAGAGGATGGATTACCCCTTGGTTGGAGTTAGTTGACATAAAATCCGCCTCTATAAATGGATTGCAGCTTTGTTTTGCTGGAAGGAATTGCTTATTTTGTGAATTATTTCATGGCAGCGCAGTTTAGTAGGAACTTGCTTTGTGGCTGTGGTTATATATGTCCCATCACCTTTAGGACCGGATTTCCTTTGACAATCAAATTCAATTTTTTTGGTTCAGTTAGATTTAGGTGAAAGAATTTTAGAATGTGTAAGTCCGCCCATTGTGACGTTGAGTAGACTGACTTGAAGTTCGGTATATGTTTTTAACGCTACAATGCTTAAGCCAAGAAGAGAAAGTCTAAATTTATGTAGACCCACGTCACACACAGATTCAATGCAAACCCAACCTGTGCTGCTTTATCGCTTATAATGAGACATTGTGTCGACTTAGTTGGCTTGGTTGAACCATTAGACAATCAGAGTGAGATTTACGTAATTGCTTCAGCGCTTGTGTTTATAAAAATGATAGAGTTCGTAAGAATAGCTGTCAGTCAAATTAACTATAACTCCTGGAAAGGAAAGAAACCGAAGGAAAAAAACCTGTTCTTCTCCAGTAGCAACTTAAAGAAGGTCCTTTCTAGGTCATTTCGCAAACAATCTTCTCATTCATCTCGTTCACCAAGCGTCGGTATATGCGTTCGCCTTAATAAAGACATTGTCTGTTATCAATGCAACGGTAAGTTGTACATTGAAAAAAGAATGTCAGAATTGTTGTTCATGTGGTTCCAGTTCTTTTAAAAGAAGAATTTTTCCAGAAACAAAAACGGATTCAATAAATTGACGTAGAAAGTACTTTGTCTTGTTGTTTTTACCAACTGACACAACTGGACTCAATATATTGGATTCAATCCCACCTTTCATGTCTTAAAATTTTCAATGTACTCTCAACCTCTTTAATAGATACTGGGACCGTTATCAGTTTCATACGAAAATCAACTCTGGAGAGGATGGATTTCCTCTTGGTTGGAGTTAGCTGACATAAAATCCGCCCCTATAAATGGATTGCAGCTTTGTTTTGCTGGAAAGAATTGCTTATTTTGTGAATTATTTCATGGCAGCGCAGTTTAGTAGGAACTTGCTTTGTGGCTGTGGTTATATATGTCCCATCACCTTTAGGACCGGATTTCCTTTGACATTCAAATTCAATATTTTGGTTCAGTTTAATTTAGGTGAAAGAATTTTAGAATGTGTAAGTCCGCCCATTGTGACGTTGAGTAGACTGACTTGAAGTTCGGTATATGTTTTTAACGCTACAACGCTTACGCCAAGAAGAGAAAGTCTAAATTTATGTAGACCCACGTCACACACAGATTCAATGCAAACCCAACCTGTGCTGCTTTATCGCTTATAATGAGACATTGTGTCGACTTAGTTGGCTTGGTTGAACCATTAGACAATCAGAGTGAGATTTACGTAATTGCGTCAGCGCTTGTGTTTATAAAAATGATAGAGTTCGTAAGAATAGCTGTCAGTCAAATTAACTATAACTCCTGGAAAGGAAAGAAACCGAAGGAAAAAAACCTGTTCTTCTCCAGTAGCAACTCAAAGAAGGTCCTTTCTAGGTCATTTCGCAAACAACCTTCTAATTCGTCTCGTTCACCAAGCGTCGGTATATGCGTTCACCTTAATAAAGACATTGTCTGTTATCAATGCAACGGTAAGTTGTACATTGAACAAAAATGTCACAATTGTTGTTCATGTGGTTCCAGTTCTTATAAAAGAAGAATTTTTTCAGAAACAAAAACGCATTCAATAAATTGACGTAGAAAGTACTTTGTCTTGTTGTGTTTACCAACTGACACAACTGGACTCAATATATTGGATTCAATCCCACCTTTCATGTCTTAAAATTTTCAATGTACTCGCAACCTCTTTAATAGATACTGGGACCGTTATCAGTTTTATACGAAAATCAATTCTGGAGAGGATGGATTTCCCCTTGTTTGCAGTCAGCTGACATAAAATCCGCCCCTATAAATGGATTGCAGCTTTGTTTTGCAGGAGAGAATTGCTTATTGTGTGAATTGTTTCTTGGCAGCGCAATTTTGTAGGAACTTGCTTTGTGGCCGTGGTTATATATGTCCCATCACCTTTAGGACCAATTTTCCTTTGACATTCAAATTCAATTTTTTGGTTCAGTTAGATTTAGGTAAAAGAATTTTAGAATGTGTAAGACCGCCCATTGTGACGTTGAGTAGACTGACTTGAAGTTCGGTATATGTTTTTAACGCTACAATGCTTACGCCAAGAAGAGAAAGTCTGAATTTATGTAGGCCCACGTCACACACAGACTCAATGCAAACCCAAACTGTGACGCTTTATCGCCTATAATGAGAAATTATGTCAACTTAGTTGGCTTGGTTGAACCATTAGACAATAAGAATGAGATTTACGTAATTGCGTCAGCGCTTGTGTTTATAAAAATACTAGAGTTTGTATCCTGAATTCTACAAATAGCAACAATGATTTTTACCCTAACCAAAGAACTACAGCGTTAAAAAGAGCGCCTGAAAATTGAATCTTTAGCCCTACGAAAACTCCCCCAAAAAAGTGTTCAACCATCTTGCAAAGTTTCAAAAGACAATAGCGCCTGGTTATTTATCGACTAAATGAATAACACTCACTGAGTTTGCGCGAGAAAAATTGGACCTTGGAAGATTAAAAATGAGGAAGCCAAAAATCCTAGTTCCAAAGTGAGATCGCAGCTAGCGCTTGGTGATACGTTACTCTAAATTAACGCTCAGGCTGTTAAAATAACATGGCCCTTGCCACGTATTCAGGATATTCTGGGATTTTAACAAGGTATCTGTAGTTTTTCAAACCTTTATCTAGAAACATGCTTCCACCCAATGAAAAATGAAGAAGATGAATATTTCAGTTCTTTAATAACTTCTTTTGGTCTGTATCAATAGAACAGAAAGGTAATTGGGCTTTGTAACGAACTGTGTGCATTTCAATGGAACTGGTGGTAATAGTTTTAACTTACAAAGTCGTACTGGTGTATACTGATGATACAATTGTTTATGGCAGACTGACTGAGGAACATCTTAAGAACTTAGATACTACTCCTGGTGGAATAGGGGAGGCAAAGATGTCGCCTTCAAAAAATACATTTACTCCAAAATTTTTTCTATTTTCCAGGACACATCACTTCATAGGTTGGTTTCAAACAGACATTCAAACGGAACGTGCTAAAAAAATAGCAGATAACGAATACCCTATATCAACAAAAGTGAAGCAGGTGCTCGTATTTGTAGAATGAACAGGACTTCACCGGAAGTTCTTTCCTAGATTTGATAACACAGTTCAGCCTCTAAACAATCTTTGGAGGGAAGACTAAAAGAAAGCGCTTTTGTTTTCGAAAAAGTTGTTACTGAAAGCTCCTTTTTGGGATTTCCAACGAACACAATCCATTCGTTTTATGAACAGCCACAGCTCTATCTCAAGCGGTGCTTTCAAAGAGCCCTAATTGTCAGAAAAAAATTATCGATTATGCTAGTAAAACATTGCGGACGGAGAGTTTTCTTATTCAGCAACAAAGCTTGAAATAATTGCTGTTGTTTAAATTAGACATTTATTTTTGGAATATCGCACTGGCTGACAATTTGAAGTAAAAACTGATCATCGGGC
Source organism: Convolutriloba macropyga (assembly GCF_964194025.1). Lineage (NCBI taxonomy): Eukaryota > Metazoa > Xenacoelomorpha > Acoela > Convolutidae > Convolutriloba > Convolutriloba macropyga. The sequence goes on from NC_134479.1 coordinate 24,713,399, forward strand.
CCTCATTTGTTTGTACTACTTCAAAAAATCCATTGGCCTGTTGGCTAGATGATTTGAAAAATTAATTTTTTTACTTTGAATTCAAACAGTGAAAAGAAACACAAATAGCGCATTCCGATGCTTTGCTGCGTACCCCAAATTTTTCACGCAATGTGTCAGCAGTTGAACTAGATCCTTCAGTAGAAGCAAATCTGTTCTTGGTAGGTCAAAGAAGGATGATTAAATCTTGGTAAAGGTGCGTTTTTGTTGACCGCTCAAAGTAGGCCTCACCGGTTTGAAACAATCTGGAGAGCCAACATATTTAAAAGAGCACTGTCATCAATTTGAATCCCTATTTTTTAGGGAAGAATGTGTATATCGACAGATTGGTTCAGTTCAAAGAGAGTAACTTTTTGTTCCGCAACACGAAGTTTCAAGTTTTTTAATTATTCTTCATAAGAATATAGTCGCTGGTCATTTGGGCGCTGCTAAAAACTTACAGCGGGTTGAGCAACACTTCTAATGGCCATATGTCAAAGGTAAAATCGAAACTTTGGTCTCAAGTTGTGATCAACGTCAAAAACGGAGGAGTCCGAAACAAAAACACTGGGTAGGCACTTTTGATAGGCACGCCCCACAACCAATCTGCCATATAACTTGCATTTTTCAAGGTTTGTTGCCTGTCAGCAGAGTCATTAAATATATCGTCACTGTAGGTGGTAACTTCTCTCGGTGTTTCGAGGTTACTTCTTTACAAGGCATTAAGTCAACTAATAACTGTATTGCTTTTTTGATGCGTGGAAAAACCGGTTTGCAGTCCGGGAGCGTTTTTAGTGGCAATGGTATCCAATTTACTTCAGAACTCAGCAATTTTTGTCAGAAATGGGAATAGAGAAGAAGTACTTTAAACTCATCAACGGTGAGCACTTAAAAGGAACGATAGGAGACGGCTGGGCAGACCAAGTGCTCTGGGAGATTACTAGGTTTTATGATCGCTTACAGGTCAGCGGTTGATGAACCAACTGGTTTGACACCTTTTGAGTTATGTGCAGACATGAAAAGAGAAAACCATTGAATTTTTAAACCCAAATTTGACGGATTAGACAACGAGCACTTTAGACAAAAAATCAGCTGGTTTATGATGGCTTACAGGTCAGCGGTTGATTAACCAACTGGTCTGACACCTTTTGAGTTATGTGCAGACATGAAAGGAGACAGACCATTAATTTTTTAAACCCAAGTTTGACGGATTTGACACTAAGGTTTTTAGACAAAAACAAGTTTCTGCACAAAAAATCATTGCTCTTCATGCAAAGAACAGGATATCATGTTGGTACACTCACCAGTTTGAAAAACAGGTCAAAATTTCAGGCTCAAAAGCCACTGGACAGAACCTTATGTTATCAAAAAAGAAGTTAACGATGTAAATTTCACAGTGCAAAATATTAACAATGATAAAAGGGCATTATTGACTATGACCGTAAAAAAAACCAAAAATAGCTTCATGGAGAAACGTATAACGCATCCTAGAAAAACATCTCTGAAAACACAGATTGCGGTTTACAAATGGGAAAAGGTACAATCAAAATCCTTGATTAGAGTCTGATGATGATGTCCTGATTTTTTGAACCTGATGGGAGTTCTAATCAATTTCCTCAACCACCTAGGTCTGGTAGAAAAGCAACTGGTAATTTCAACCAACTAAAATTGCAACCATCATGGCAAGGTCACCAGGGTACTATTACTTACTTTAATTCTTAGGGCGAGGATAAATATTTTCCTTTGATAGCGCTTGCAATGTCTCTGTCAGCAATAGGAACAGTGGTGAGATACGAAACTTAACAGTTGCTATCAACCAATTTTTTTTCATTAATGCATCTGACATATGTTCAAACTCGGTAGGCACTTTTGATAGGCATTTTTCACAACCAATTTGTCATATATCTTTCAATTTTCTATGTCTGTTGTCTATCAGCAGAGTCGGAAAATATATAGTCACTGTAGGTAATAACTTCTCCCGGTGTTTCCTTTACAAGGCAACACTTAGTGTTTATGGAGGCTATTCCTTTACAAGGCATTAAATCAACTAATATCTGCACTGCTTTTATTGTCGCGTGGATAAACCGGTTTGCTGTCCGGGAGTGCATTGACAGTGGCAATAGTGTCCTGTGTACTTCAAAACTCTCCAAGGTTTGCCAGAAATTGGGAATAGAAAAGAGGTACTTTAAACTCACCAGAAGTGAGCTCTTAAATAGAAAGCTAGGGGACGGCTGGGCAAACTAAATGGTCTGGGACACTACTAGGGTATAAGATGGCTTACTGGTCAGCCCTTGATAAACCAACTGGTCTGACACCTTTCGAGTTATGTGCAGACAAGAAAGGAGAAAACCCATTGAATTTTTGAAAAAAATTTTGACGGATTTTTGAACACCCAATAGCTTTTAATCTGTAGTTTGGAGCACTTTAGGCAAAAACTAATTTTTGTAAAAAAAAGTTGTTGCCCGTCATACAAAGAACAGGATCTCATGTTGGTACACTCACCAGTTCAAAAAACAGGTAAAAAATTCAGGCTCAAAAGCCACTTGACAAAACCTTTTGTTATCAAGAAAGAAGTTAACGAGGTAATTGTCGCAGTAAAAAATGTTAACAATGATAAAATGGCATTAAAGACTATGACCATTATAAACACCAAATTAATAATTTCATGGAGAAACGTATAACGCACCCTAGAAAAACATCTCTGAAAACAGAGATTGAGGTTTTGAAAACGGAAAAGGTACAATAAAAAAACTGGATAACAATCTGATGATGATGACTTGATTTTTTTGAACGTGATGGGAGTTCTAATCGTTTCCATCAAAAACCTAGGTCTAGTAGAAGAGCAACTGGGAATTTCAACCAAGCAAAAGTGCAACCACTATTGCAACGTCACCAGGGTACTTTTACTTACTTTAATGCTTAGGGCGAGGATAAACATCTTTCTTGTGATAGCGCTTGCAATGTCTCTGTCAGCAAGGAACAGTGGTGAGATACGAAACTGAACAAGTGCTTTCAGCCATTTTTTTTTCGTTTATGCGTCTGACAGTTGTCCACACTTGGTAGGCACTTTTGATAGGCACGCCTCACAACCATTTTGCCATATATCTTTCAACTTTCTATGTCTGTTGCCTATCAGCAGAGTCGGAAAATATATAGTCACTGTAGGTAATAACTTCTCCCGCTGTTTCCTTTACAAGGGAACTTCTCCCGGTGTTTCCTTTCCTCCAGGATCTCATGTTGGTACACTCACCAGTTCAAATAACAGGTAAAAAATTCAGGCTCAAAAGCCACTGGACAAAACCTTTTGTTATCAAGAAAGAAGTTAACGAGGTAACTGTCACAGTAAAAAATGTTAACAATGATAAAATGGCATTAAAGACTATGACCATTATAAACACCAAATTAATAGTTTCATGGAGAAGCGTATAACGCATCCTAGCAAAACATCTCTGAAAACACAGATTGAGGTTTTGAAAACGGATTTTTGAACACCGAATAGCTTTTAATCTGTAGTTTGGAGCACTTTAGGCAAAAACTAGTTTTTGTAAAAAAAATCGTTGCCCGTCATACAAAGAACAGGATTTCATTTTGGTACTCTCACCAGTTCAAAAAACAGGTAAAAAATTCAGGCTCAAGAGCAACTGGAGAGAACCTTTTGTTATCAGGAAAGAAGTTAACGATGTAAATTTCACAGTACAAAATATTAACAATGATAAAAGGGCATTATTGACTATGACCGTAAAAAACACCAAAAATAGCTTCATGGAGAAACGTATAACGCATTCTAGAAAAAAATCTCTGAAAACACAGATTGAGGTTTTGAAAACGGAAAAGGTACAATAAAAAAACTGGATTGCAGTCTGATGATGATGACTTGATTTATTTGAACCTGATGGGATTTCTAATCGTTTCCATCAAAAACCTAGGTCTGGTAGAAGAGCAACTGGTAATTTCAACCAAGTAAAAGTGCAACCGCTGTTGCAGCGTCACCAGGGTGCGATTACTTACTTTAATGCTTAGGATGAGGATAAACACCTTTCTTGTGATAGCGCTTGCAATTTCTCTGTCAGCAATAGGAACAGTGGTGAGATACGAAACTGAACAAGTGCTCTCAATCAATTTTCCTTTTTTCATTTATGCATCTGACAGATGTCCACACTCGGTAGGCACTTTTGGTAGGCACGCCTCACAACCACTTTGCCATATATCTTACAATTTTCTAGGTCTGTTGCCTATCAGCAGAGTCGTAAAATATATCGTCACTGTTGTTGATAACTTCTCCCGGTGTTTCCTTTACAAGTCAACGCTACGTGTTTATGGAGGCTTTTCCTTTACTAGGCATTAAGTGAACTAATATCTGTATTGCTTTTATTGTCGCGTGGATAAACAGGTTTGCTGTCCGAGAGTGTTTTGAGAGTGGCAATGGTGTCCAGCTTACTTCAAAACTCTCCAAGGTTTGCCAGAAATTGGGAATAGAGAAGAGGTACTTTAAACTCCCCAGAAATGAGCACTTAAATAGAATGCGAGGGGACGGCTGGGCAAACTAAGTGGTCTGGGACACAACTAGGGTATAAGATGGCTTACTGGTCAGCCGTTGATAAACCAACTGGTCTGAAACCTTTCGAGTTATGTGCAGACATGAAAGGAGAAAACCCATTAAATTTTTGAAAGAAATTTTGACTTATTTTTGAACACCCAATAGCTTTTAATCTGTAGTTTTGAGCACTTTAGGCAAAAACTAATTTTTGTAAAAAAAAATTGTTGCCCGTCATACAAAGAACAGCATCTCATGTTGGTACACTCACCAGTTCAAAAAACAGGTCAAAAATTCAGGCTCAAAAGCCACTGGACAGTACCTTTTGTTATCAAGAATGAAGTTAACGCTGTAACTGTCACAGAAAAAATGTTGACAATGATAAAATGGCATTAAAGTCTATGACCGTTATAATCACTAAATTGATAGTTTCATGGAGAAAAGTATAACGCATCCTAGCAAAACATCTCTGAAAACACAGATTGAGGTTTCGAAAACGGATTTTTGAACACCGAATAGCTTTTAATCTGTAGTTTGGAGCACTTTAGGCAAAAACTAATTTTTGTAAAAAAAATCGTTGCCCGTCATACAAAGAACAGGTCTCATGTTGGTACTCTCACCAATTCAAAAAACAGGTCAAAAATTCAGGCTCAAGAGCAACTGGAGAGAACCTTTTGTTATCATGAAAGAAGTTAACGATGTAACTGTCACAGTAAAAAATGTTAACAATGCTAAAATGGCATTAAAGACTATGACCGTAATAAAGACTAAATTAATAATTTCATGGAGAAACCTATAACGCATCCTAGAAAAACATCTCTGAAAACACAGATTGAGGTTTTGAAAACGGAAAAGGTACAATAAAAAAACTGGATTGCAGTCTGATGATGATGACTTGATTTTTTTGAACCTGATGGGATTTCTAATCGTTTCCATCAAAAACCTAGGTCCGGTGGAAGACCAACTGGTAATTTCAACCAAGTAAAAGTGCAACCGCTATTGCAGCGTCACCAGGGTACAATTACTTACTTTATTGCTTAGGACGAAGATAAACATCTTTCTTGTGATAGCGCTTGCAATTTCTCTGTCAGCAATAGGAACAGTGGTGAGATACGAAAACGAACAAGTGCTTTCAACCAATTTTACTTTTTCTTTTATGCATCTGACAGATGTCCAGACTCGGTAGGCACTTTTGATAGGCACGCCTCACAAGCATTTTGCCATATATCTTGCAATTTTCTAGGTCTGTTGCCTATCAGCAGAGTCGTAAAATATATCGTCACTCTAGTTGATAACTTCTCCCGGTGTTTATGGAGGCTTTTCCTTTACTAGGCATTAAATGAAGTAATATCTGTACTGCTTTTATTGTCGCGTGGATAAACAGGTTTGCTGTCCGAGAGTGTATTGAGAGTGGCAATGGTGTCCAGTTTACTTCAAAACTCTCCAAGTTTTGCCAGAAATTGGGAATAGAGAAGAGGTATTTTAAACTCACCAGAAGTGAGCTCTTAAATAGAATGCGAGGGGACGGCTGGGCAAACTAAGTGGTCTGGGACACTAATAGGGTATAAGATGGCTTACTGGTCAGCCGTTGACAAACCAACTAGTCTGACACCTTTTGAGTTATGTGCAGACATGAGAGGAGAAAGTCCATTGAATTTTTAAATCAAATTTTGACGGATTTTTGAACACCTAATAGCTCTTAATCTGTAGTTTGGAGCACTGTAGGCAAAACCTAATTTTTGTAAAAAAAATTTTGTTGCTCGTCATACAAAGAACAGGATCTCATGTTGGTACACTCACCAGTTCAAAAAACAGGTCAAAAATTCAGGCTCAAAAGCCCCTGGACAGTACCTTTTGTTATCAAGAATGAAGTTAACGCTGTAACTGTCACAGAAAAAAATGTTGACAATGATAAAATGGCATTAAAGTCTATGACCGTTATAATCACTAAATTAATAGTTTCATGGAGAAGCGTGTAACGCATCCTAGCAAAACATCTCTGAAAACACAGATTGAGGTTTTGAAAACGGAAAAGGTACAATAAAAAAACTGGATTGCAGTCTGATGATGATGACTTGATTTTTTTGAACCTGATGTGAGTTCTAATCGTGTCCATCAACAACCTAGGTCTGGTAGAAGAGCAACTGGTAATTTCAAACAAGTAACAGTGCAACCGCTATTTCGAGGTCACCAGGGTACTATTACTTACTTTAATGCTTTGGGCGAGGATAAACATCTTTCTTGTGATAGCGCTGGCAATGTCTCTGTCAGCAATAGGAACAGTGATGAGATACGAAACTGAACAAGCGCTATCAACCAAATTTTATTCATTAATGCATCTCACGGATGTCCACACAATAAGTTGGATACAGAAAATATAACTATTGTGGTTTTGTACAACATGCCACAGAAATAGTCATTTACTTGAGTTTTTGTATGTACCGTGCTTTGTCTAGAAAAGTGCTTAATCAGTCATAGTTGATGATGCAATATACATTGCAGAAGAACCAAGGTTGATTCCCATTTATTTTTCAACTGAAACGTGGATATGTTGCGCTAACTTGACGAACCAGCACTTCACACCGCCTCGATTTTTAAATTCCGATTTTAGATTGAAAAAAATCCATTGTCGAGTTTGGACAACAGAAAGCTGTGGAGCGCAAATGTTTTCCATGTACTGCTAAATTCAATAAAAGAGTTTGAAATAAGGCTATCGATGGGCTGATTGCGTGGAATGAAGAACATTAATGGGATATGTAATGTGCGGCTCGATAGCAGTTACTTCCATAGACAAAGTGATAGGAAAGTCACTTCCATAGACAAAATAACGCAACCTCGTCGCTGGAATCGAAGGATCAATCACATTTTTCAGATTACATATTGCATGTTTAATGGCTCCGATATTATTCATGATTCAGTGGCGCATCTCTCCCGTTTTTATTGACAATGTGAAATGAAATCCGATTTCTTGTTAAAGGAGGAAGACAACGGTGTCCTTGTAAGATCTAGGGAATTGGAATACATTATTGGTGAAACCACCAAATTTGCGGAAACCGGCAAGTTGCATAGTTTTTTACGTAGTGGAATTCAAAACTATTCTATACAGCTGTTCCTTTCAACATTATACACAGGTGTGTACTTGGTAATTGAGCAAATCAAAACAGAAATTTTAAAAAGGATTCTAACGTTGATGCAATTCAAATGCGGTTTATTGAACTAAGATAGAATTCTTGCTTGTTAGTGCTCACCCTTTGAGACAGCGGGTTGTCAATCTCATCTAATAGGAGATATTTAATCCGGGACAAATGATAAGTAAACGGAAAAAGAACCTTTGCTTCCAATGTAGACAATTCCAGTTGGTTCTTTGGTACAGATTCTGTGATTGGAATTCATTCAGATAATGCTGGTGAACTGTTATATGAACCTAAATGTTTCAAGTTAGCTATACAAATACCTGATATTCCAAATTGCACTGAAGAATTACCTTATATTATGGATAAATCAAGTGTGATTATGAATAACACCCCTCGAGTAGTTTATCCCAATTTAAACTGACACCGTCTGACCCAATTGCGCCTTATATGTATAGAGCTGCTGGAGACAATAGCTCCTTACGTACAGAAAGGATATTGGCAGTCTAAACAGAAACTAGATGGATATTGTATATTTCAGAATGCCATTCGTGAAGATAACAGCGACAGTAACAACAACAATAACCGATCTCTTAGGGAGATCCTAAACAGCCCGGTTTCGTCTCATGAGTCGGCGCCATTGCTCAACCCCTACTTGGGAGTTGACTGAAGAAGTCAAAATGCTTAGGTGTCCTTTTGAGAACAAAATGCTCAATTTATACGTGCCGCTATTATGAAGAGATAACTGAAATAATACCTCTGCTAGTTCCTATAAAAATTAAAACAACAAGGAAAGTCAAGCCTCCTTCACACGCGAGTTCCACAGTATCAGTTGCTGCTTCCACTACAATAATGATACAGAAGATGAGCACAGTTGTGCAAGTTTAGGACTACAAATTAAGTAAAATGTTCGTAAACTAAGGCCCGTCAAAAGGAAAAATGACTTTCCGAAAAAAGTAGAAAATAATCCTTATATAAAAGAAGACACGATTGTAATTAGTCTCACATTTTAGGGTCCTAAAGTAACCATTTTAATGCAGAAGAACCGTGGTGGCGGAAACGCTAGGTGATTACTACAAAATGATGCAAAAGTGCGAATCAGAAAATACAATGAGTTGGTACACTTAAAATAAGATGGCTTCCATACACCAGAGCACACTGGAGCCTTAGAAAGATGGTATTCAAACCTAAAAGATAGTGCAAACCAAAAATGAAGAAACTAATCAGGAGCTGTGCTGCGCCGAAAAGGAAAAGCAAGTAAATCCAAACAAGATGAAGTCGTTAAAGGCCAAAAATTAAAACTTGAAAAGGGAATGGGGATGCAGGGGGCGAAAATACTAAGCAAAAACTAGGGCAGAGGGCAAGCAAAACATTCTGGGGGAGAGGGAACGAATATTAGAAGCGAATTACAACTGGAGTTGAAAGAAGAGAAAAAAGAAGTAGAAAAACTCAAGAAGGAAATCGAACGGCTAAGATAATAGAAACAATGCAATACTGGAGTCTGCCGAAAATAATGGTGCAAGCGGAAAAAGGCAGTTGGAACTGCTTCAAACCCAAATTCAAAGTATCTATTGGGCAGTAGATAAAGCAGACAAGTCAAAGTAGGAATTCGAAGTTCAAAAGAAAAAAACAGAGTAGGAGGCCAGCATCAAGTCAATCGTTGTCTTCTTCATCTGATGACAATTAACCCGCAGTCAACGATTAAATAGAGTTGGGCATCTCTGCATTAACCCAGTCCTTTCATTGATGCCATTCACAACGGTAGGTACAGTGAATTTAGCTGTATTCTATTACAATAGAATTACTGGAGTTACACCAGTTTTCGACATCTTCTTTGCCACACGTGGACGTGCTCATGCGGGGAAACGAAAAGTGTAACGAACAAAGATTCTGGTGAGGCATATAGCTTAGTTAATTTGTCTTTCCTATGTTTGGTTTCTAGCTTGGGAGTTAAGAGTTCCTTGGTCGTTCTCATTGTTTTCAGTGTAGTTTATACAAATCAGAAATTGAAGACGTACCAGAAACATATGACGCAAACCCCCTGATTCAGAGAAACTCTCCAAACTAGATTTACAAAGATTTCACTTACAGTATTCCGATTTCTAACTCAATAGTAAAACGGTGCTCGAAATTTGAAATTTAGTTCTTTCAATTTTGATTCTCTTTAAAACTGTTTAAGTTTTCTGTTTTAAAACTAAGGTTTAGTTTTTGTTTATAAGCTAAGATTTTGTGAACCTTAGTCTCTTTTTTGGTAAAAATTATCCAAAATTGAGCAATTTGTTTTGATTTGATGTTCAAAAATAAGATGTCTTGCTGCCGTGAAACTGACCAAGTGTATCTGATGACGTTAAAATATCTGAAGTGAGAAGTTAAAAATTGACTTACAGGCCCAGATTATTGTTTGTATGAACTTCGGTGTGTGCATGAAAATCATTCAAAACTTCTAAAGATTAGAAAAGTTCCGGCTGAGCTGACCAATGTGCGCTCGAAGGCCTCCTCTGATCAGATTATCGTGCACTTGAAACTCAGTTCTGATTAGACTATAGTCTGATCAAAGTCTGGTATTTTGTAAATAGAGGCCGATTTGAGCTTACACTATAGTGTAAGCGCAAATCGGCTTCTGATAAGAAAATTCTTTACCTATGATCAGACTATCCCGGCTCAAATTTTCTCCCTAAAGTGCTCCCATTTTGTTGTAAGTGTGGGGTTAATTTGTCTATGGGGGTTAAATTGATGTAGGTGTGTGGGGGTAAATTGTTCAGAGGGGGTAAAATCATGTAAGAGTTGGGCTGCAATGGGAGGAAATTTGAGGAAATGCCCCCTGACTAAAATTGCCGTGTAAGAGTGGGCTGCAATAGGAGGACTTTTGAGGAATTAACCCCCTGACTAAAACTGCAATGAAAGAGTGGGCTCCAATGGGCCGCATTGGGAGGACTTTTGAGGAATTCCCCCCCCCTGACTAAAATTGCCATGTAAGAGTGGGCTGCAATGGGCTGCAATGGGAGGAATTTGATGAAATACCCCCTCCCCCTGACTAAAAATGCCATGTAAGTGTGGGCTGCGATGGGGGGACTTTTGAGGAAATACCCCCCCACTAAAAATTGCCATGTTGCCATGTAAGAATGGGCTGCAATGTGCTGCAATGGGAGGACTTTTGAGGAATCGCCCACTGACCAAAAAAGCCATGTAAGAGTGGGTGGCAATGGGAGGACTTTTGAGGAGTTAACCCCCCCTGAACAACAGTGCCACTTAGGAGTGGGCTTAATGGGCTGCAATGGAAAGACTTTTGAGGAATGACCCCCTGCTAAAATTGCCATGTAAGAGTGGGCTGCAATGGGAGGACTTTTGTGGAACTACCCCCTGACTAAAATTGCAATATAAGAGTGGTCTGCAATGGGAGGACTTTCGAGGAATTAACCTCCTGACTAAAATTTATGTAAGAGTGGGCTGCAATTGGCTGCAATGCGATGACTTTCGAGGAATTTGCCATGTTGGAGTGGGCTGCAATGAGCTGCAATGGGAGGATCTTTGAGAATATACCCCTGACTAAAATTTCAATGTAAGAGTGGGCTGCAATGGGCTGCAATGGGCTGCAATGGGAGGAGTTTTGAGGATTTAACCCCTGACTAAAATTGCAATGTAAGAGTGGGCTGCAATGGGCTGCAATGGGAGGACTTTTGAGGAATTAACTCCAAGACTAAAATTGCCATGTAAGAGTGGGCTGCAATGGGCAGCAATAGGATGACTTTTGATGAAATACCCCCCCCCCCACTTATATTGCGATGTAAGAGTGAGCTGCAATGGCACGACTTGTGAGGAATTAGCTCCCCCTGACTAAAATTGTCCTTGTAAGAGTGGTCTGCAATGGACTGCAATTAAGGGACTTTTGACAAGATAACCCCGCTGACTAAAATTGCCATGTAAGAGTGGGTTGCAATGGGAGGACTTTTGAGGAGTTACCCCCTTGACTTAAATTGCCATGTAAAATTGGCTGCAATGGGACGAATTTTGAGACATTTCCCCCTGACTAATATTGCCATGTAAGAGTGGGCTGCAATGGGCTGTAATGTGATGACTTTTGAGGATTTACCCCCTAATAAAATTGCAATGTAAGCGTGGGCTGCAAAGGGAGGACTTTTGTGGAACTACCCCCTGACTAAAATTGCAATATAAGAGTGGGCTGCAATGGGAGGACTTTCGAGGAATTAACCCCCTGACTAAAATTTATGTAAGAGTGGGCTGCAATTGGCTGCAATGCGATGACTTTCGAGGAATTTGCCATGTTGGAGTGGGCTGCAATGAGCTGCAATGGGAGGACCTTTGAGAATATACCCTTGACTAAAATTGCAATGTAAGAGTGGGCTGCAATTGGCTGCAATGGGAGGAGTTTTGAGGAATTAACTCCAAGACTAAAATTGCCATGTAAGAGTGGGCTGCAATGGGCTGCAATAGGATGACTTTTGATGAAATACCCCCCCCCCCCCCGACTTATATTGCGATGTAAGAGTGAGCTGCAATGGCACGACTTGTGAGGAATTAGCTCCCCCTGACTAAAATTGTCCTTGTAAGAGTGGTCTGCAATGGACTGCAATTAAGGGACTTTTGACAAGATAAACCCGCTGACTAAAATTGCCATGTAAGAGTGGGCTGCAATGGGCTGCAATGGGAGGACTTCTGAGGAGTTACCCCAAATGACTAAAATTGCCATGTAAGAGTGGGTTGCAATGGGAGGACTTTTGAGGAGTTACCCCCTTGACTTAAATTGCCATGTAAAATTGGCTGCAATGGGACGAATTTTGAGACATTACCCCCTGACTAATATTGCCATGTAAGAGTGGGCTGCAATGGGCTGTAATGTGATGACTTTTGAGGATTTACCCCCTAATAAAATTGCAATGTAAGCGTGGGCTGCAAAGGGAGGACTTTTGTGGAACTACCCCCTGACTAAAATTGCAATATAAGAGTGGGCTGCAATGGGAGGACTTTCAAGGAATTAACCCCCTGACTAAAATTTATGTAAGAGTGGGCTGCAATTGGCTGCAATGCGATGACTTTCGAGGAATTTGCCATGTTGGAGTGGGCTGCAATGAGCTGCAATGGGAGGACCTTTGAGAATATACCCTTGACTAAAATTGCAATGTAAGAGTGGGCTGCAATTGGCTGCAATGGGAGGAGTTTTGAGGATTTAACCCCCTGATTAAAATTTATGTAAGAGTGGGCTGCAATTGGCTGCAATGCGATGACTTTCGAGGAATTCGCCATGTTGGAGTGGGCTGCAATGAGCTGCAATGGGAGGACCTTTGAGAATATACCCCTGACAAAAATTGCAATGTAAGAGTGGGCTGCAATGGGCTGCAATGGTAGGACTTTTGAGGAATTAACTCCAAGACTAAAATTGCCATGTAAAATGGGCTGCAATGGGCTGCAATAGGATGACTTTTGATGAATTAGCTCCCCCCCCCCCCGACCTTTATTGCGATGTAAGAGTGAGCTGCAATGGCAAGACTTGTGAGGAATCAGCTCCCCCTGACTAAAATTGTCCTGTAAGAGTGGTCTGCAATGGACTGCAATTAAGGGACTTTTGACAAGATAACCCCGCTGACTAAAATTGCCATGTAAGAGTGGGCTGCAATGGGCTGCAATGGGAGGACTTCTGAGGAGTTACCCCAAATGACTAAAATTGCCATGTAAGAGTGGGCTGCATTGGGAGGACTTTTGAGGAGTTATCCTCTTGACTTAAATTGCCATGTAAAATTTGCTGCAATGGGACGAATTTTGAGGAATTAACCCCTGACTAATATTGCCATGTAAGAGTGGGCTGCAATGGGCTGTAATGTGATGACTTTTGAGGATTTACCCCCTAATAAAATTGCAATGTAAGCGTGGGCTGCAACGGGAGGCCTTTTGTGGAACTACCCCCTGACTAAAATTGCAATGTAGGAGTGGGCTGCAATGGGAGGACTTTCGAGGAATTAACCCCTGACTGAAATTTGAGGAATTAACCCTTTTACTAACATTGCCATGTAAGAGTGGGCTGCAATGGGCTGAAAAAGGATGACTTTCGAGGAATTACCCCCCCCCCGACTTAAATTGCAATTTAAGAGTTGGCTACAATGGGCTGCAATGGGAGGACTTTTGAGGAATTAACCCCCTGACTAAAATTGCCATATAAGAGGTGGCTGCAATGCGCTGCAATGGGATGACTTTCGAGGAATTAGCCACCCCCCCCCCCCAATTTAAATTGCTTTGTATGGATGGGCTGCAAAGGTGTGCCATGGGATTAGTTTTGAGGAATTACCCCCTGACTAAAATTGAGATGTAAGATTAGGCTACAATGGCAGGTCTTCTGAGGAAATATCTCCCCCTGCCTAAAATTGACCTGAAAGAGTGGTCTGTAATGAACTGCAATGAAGGAAGTTTTGACAAGATACCCCCTGACTAAAACTTATGTAAGTGTGGGCTACAATGGACTGCAATGCGACGACTTTCGAGGAATTACACCCCCCCCCCCCCCGAATAAATTTGCCATGTTGGAGTGGGCTGCAATGAGCTGCAATGAGTGGACCTTTGAGAATTTACCCCCTGACTAAAAATGCGATGTAAGAGTGGGCTGCAATGGGCTACAATGGGTGGACTTTGAGGAATTACACCCTGCTAAAATTGCCATGTCAGAGTGGGCTTCAATGGGAGGACTTTTGAGGAATTAATCCCCTCTGACTAAAATTTCAATGTAAGAGTGGGCTGCAATGGGCTGCAATGGGAGGACTTTTGAGGAATTAACCCCATTTACTAAAATTGCCATGTAAGAGTGGGCTGCAATGGGCTGAAAAAGGATGACTTTCGAGGAATTACCCACTCCCCCCGACTTAAATTGCAATGTAGGAGTGGGCTGCAATGGGCTGCAATGGGAGGAACTTTGAGAAATTAACCCCTGACAATAATTGAAATGTAAGAGTGGGCTGCAATGGGCTGCAATTGGAGGACTTTTGACGAATTAACACCCCTACTAAAATTGCCATGTAAGAGTGGGCTGCAATGGGCTGAAAAAGGATGACTTTCGAGGAATTACCCCCCCCCCCCCCCCCGACTTAAATTGCAATTTAAGAGTGGGCTACAATGGGCTGCAATGCGAGGACTTTTGAGGAACTAACCCCCTGACTAAAATTGCCATATAGGAGGTGGCTGCAATGGGCTGCAATGGGATGACTTTCGAGGAATTACCCCCCCGCCTCTAAGTTGCTTTGTATGGATGGGCTGCAAAGGTGTGCCATGGGATTAGTTTTGAGGAATTACCCCCTGACTAAAATTGAGATGTAAGATTAGGCTACAATGGCAGGTCTTCTGAGGAAATATCTCCCCCTGCCTAAAATTGACCTGAAAGAGTGGTCTGCAATGAACTGCAATGAAGGAAGTTTTGACAAGATACCCCCTGACTAAAACTTATGTAAGAGTGGGCTACAATGGGCTGCAATGCGACGACTTTTGAGGAATTACACCCCCCCCCCCCCGAACTAAATTTGCCATGAGGGAGTGGGCTGCAAGGAGCTGCAATGGGTGGCCTTTGAGGAATTACCCCCTGACTAAAATTGCGATGTAAGAGTGGGCTGTAATGGGTTGCAATGGGTGGACTTTGAGGAATTACCCCCTGCTAAAATTGTCATGTCAGAGTGGGCTTCAATGGGAGGACTTTTGAGGAATTAACCCGCCCTGACTAAAGTTTCAATGTAAGTTTGGGCTGCAATGGGAGGACTTTTGAGGAATTAACCCCTTTACTAAAATTGCCACGTAAGAGTGGGCTGCAATGCGCTGAAAAAGGATGACTTTCGAGGAATTACAACCCCCCCCCCCCCCCGAATTAAATTGCAATATAGGAGTGGGCTGCAATGAGCTGCAATGGGGGGACTTTGGAGGAATTAACCCCTGACTAAAACTGACATATAAGAGTGGGCTGCAATGGGCTGCAATGGGCTGCAATGGGATGACTTTCGAGGAATTACCCCCCCCCCCCTTTTAAATTGCTTTGTATGAGTGGGCTGCAATGGTGTGCCATGGGAGGAGTTTTGAGGAATTATTACCTGACTAAAATTGAGATGTAAGAGTGGGCTACAATGGCAGGTCTTCTGAAGAATTATCTCCCCCTGCCTAAAATTGACCTGAAAGAGTGGTCTGCAATGAACTGCAATGGGAGGATTTTAGAGGAATTACCCCAAAATTGCGATGTAAGAGTAACTGCAATGGGCAGCAATGGGAGCACTTTTGAGGAATTAACCCCCCCCCCCCCTTAACCAAAATTGCCATCTAAGAGTAATTGTCATTAATTGTTTATCCAGAGGGGGTAAAATGAGCTAAGAGTTGGGCTGCCAAGGGGGTAAAATGGTGTAATAGTGAGCGGTTAATTTGTTCAGAGGGGTAGAATGATTTAATAGTTGGGCTGTCAAGGGGGTAAAATGGTGTAAGAGAGAGGGGGTAATTTGATCACAGGGGGTAAAATAATCTATGAACTGGGATGCCAAGGGGCTAAAATGGTGTAAGAGTGAGGGGGTATTTGATTCAGAGGGGGTAAAATGATCTAAGAGTTGGGCTGCCAAGGGAATAAAATGGTGTAAGAGTGAGGGGGTTAATTCTTTCACAGGGGGTAAAATGAACTAAGAACTGGACTGCTAAGGTTGTAAAATGGTGAAGGAGTGAGGGGGTAATTTTTCAGAGGGGGTAAAATGAGCTAAGAGTTGGTCTGACAAGAGGGTTAAAATGGTGTAAGAGCGATAGGGTAATTTATTCAGAGGGGGTAAAAAGAGCTAAGAGTTGGGCAATTCTAACAAGTGTTAATCATAGATTTAGTGACCGTCAAGAATTGGATCAGCATTGGTGGACTGGAGGTTAAGGAGAACCAGCTGATTGTACAGAGGTTGTTGGTTCAAGACTGGCAGTCTTCAAGCATAGGAGCTAAAACAATCAAGATTGAGGGGGTAAAATGATGTAAGAGTTGAGCTGCCAAGGGGGGTAAAAATGTGAAAGAGTGAGGAGGTAATTTGTCCAGAGGGGGGTAAAAAGATCCAAGAGTCGGGCTGCCAAGGGGGTAAAATGGTGTAAGAGTGAGGGGGTAATTTGTTCACAGGGGGTAAAATGATCTATGAACTGGGATGCCAAGGGGGTAAAATGGTGTAAGAGTGAGGGGGTATTTGATTCAGAGGGGGTAAAATGATCTAAGAGTTGGGCTGCCAAGGGGATAAAATGGTGTAAGAGTGAGGGGGCAATTTGTTCACAGGGGGTAAAATGAACTAAGAACTGGACTGCCAAGGTTGTAAAATGGTGTAGGAGTGAGGGGGTAATTTTTTCAGAGTTGGTAAAATGAGCTAAGAGTTGGGCTGCCAAGAGGGGTAAAATGGTGTAAGAGCGATGGGGTAATTTATTCAGGGGGGGTAAAAAGAGCTAAGAGTTGGGCAATTCTAACAAGTATTAATCATAGATATAGTGACCGTCAAGAATTGGATCAGCATTGGTGGACTGGAGGTTAAGGAGAACCAGCTGATTGTACAGAGGTTGTGGGTTCAAGACTGGCAGTCTTCAAGCATAGGAGCTAAAACAATGCAAGATTGAGGGGGTAAAATGATGTAAGAGTTGAGCTGCCAAGGGGGGTAACACTGTGTAAGAGTGAGGGGGTAATTTGTTCAGAGGGGGTAAAATGATGTAAGAGTGGCGCTCCAATGGGATGATTTTTTTTACGAAAATGCAGCTGAAAACTTACAATTTTTGGGTTGCTTCGGGCTTCCAACGGGGGTAAAATGGTGTAAGAGTGACTGGGTAAAAGACAAACTAACCCCCCACTCTTACATCTTTTGGTCTGTCAAGGGGGTAAAACGATATAAGAGTTTGGGGGTAATTTCTCCATTACCCCCGAACTCTTACAGCATTTTATCCCCCTTAACAGACCAAAAAGATGTAAGAGTGGGGTGTTAATTTTTTTTACCCCCTCACTCCAACACCATTTTGCCCCCGTTGGAAGCCCAATGCATCCCAGAAAGATATAAGAGCTATGAGCTGCATTTTCTTGAAAAATCCTCCCATTGCAGCCCACCTCCTACCTCATTTTGGGCGGAAAAAATCGACCCGGGATAGTCTGATCAGAACTGACTTTCAACCAGACCTTTGATCAGAAGAGCTCCAGGCCATTGTCCAGAATAAAATGCACTCGAAGACTTTTCTAGACCAAGTAATTCGAGAGTACGATGCATTAGTGTGAGTTTGAAGATAGTGCGATCGCTGGTCGATTCGCTTTTTGGCCATATGCCCTGAGTTATCTCTCAACATGCTGAATTCAATTTTTTTATTCCAAAATTTGCTCCTGTTTCATATTTCGTTTTATAAGTAAAAGTGTACGCGGGGAAACTTACCAGCAGCCAGCAAGATTGTTCTCTGTTAAATAACACACGCCACCGTTCACGCACATATTGATATGAGTTTCCGGGCACTTCTTGCACACAGGAGTGTTTGCACGTTTAGTACCAAATGGCAGGAGATCATCAGATTCATCTGTGAACAGATCAATCACATTTCAAAAGCTCCAAAAGGGAAGAGGTAAAAATGGAAAATGCACTCTGTCAAAATAGTACAACACAAAGTGCAGGGCTAAAATGGACAACACATATACTCATGTCTCGTGGGAATTCAACAAAAAATCGTGTTTTTACCTAATTTCTGAAGTTAAAAAAGACACACGATAAAAACCAATTCACTCGACAAATAGTGTAAATTACAAGTTTCTCTCGGACTTAACCTCAGAATATTTTGTGTGATTCACACGCTAAACCATTTAAAATTCCTGCAAATGCTAGTGTGTTTTTGCTGAAAACAAACAAAAAATTGGTTTAAAGCAAAAAATATGCATGACTTTTACATAATTTATAATGTGAGTCACGCAAAAAATCCTGAGCTTTAGTCTGACAGAATCGTGTAATATTACTTCATGATTTCTCCTGTCAATTGACCTTTTACCGTTTTTCTCTTTTGAAAGCGAGAAGACGGAATTTTTTTTCAGCTAAGTTTACATGATTTTTCAAGGATTTTTTTTTGTTTTTTTAGCCACCGGAACGGCTATATACAAATGGTTGTATTAGTTGAAGATTCCATGAATTAAGATTATCAGGAAAAACTGTTTGAATGCCCTTTTTGAACTCAAAAAACCAAAAATTAAGCAGGCGGTCAGTTTTATGGCACAGGTTGAACAAAGTTCATCATGAAAATGTTAAATTCGTCATTGTAATGGCCGAGTTCTCCTGTCAAAACAAGGAAAGAAGAATAGCCAAACCTGAACAAAAATTCATTATTATAAAAACAACTGGTTTTCACTTTGGCCCAATTTTCCTGTCTAAACACGGAAAAAAAGTTGCCTAGCATGAACAAACTCCGTCAATAAAGAATACAACTTTTAAGGCCCAGTTTTACCGCCAAAAACACGCAAAGATGAATAGCCCAGGGTGATAAAATTTCATCATTATAGAACAAAATTGTTCATTATAATTGAACATTATAATGGCCCAGTTTTCCGCAAAAAAAAACACGGAAACGCGAATTGCCCAGGCTGAAAATAGTTCATAATTAAAAATTAAAATTGGCCATTTTTATGAGTCAGTTTTTCTGCCAAAACGCAGTAAGTCTAATAGCACAGCCTGAGCAAAATAATGTCATAAAAAATCCAAATTGTCATTGTAATTGCCGAGTTCTCCTGTCAAAACAGGGAAAGAAGAGTAGGCCAGCCTGAACAAAAATCATTATTAAAAATTCAATTGCAATTACTTTGACCTAGTTTTCCTGTCAAAACACGGAAATAAAAATAGCGCAGCCTGAGCAATTATTTATCCTTAGAAATTAAATCTGGCCTATTTTATGGCCCATTTTTCTTGCACAAAACAGAAGGACAAGTAGCCCACTCTGAACCAAAGTTAATCATTATAGAACACAACAGATCATTGTTATGGCCCAGTTTTTATGCCAAAATACGAAAAGACGATTTGCCCAGCATGAATCAATTTCATGAAAAAAGAATGCAACTGGTCATTATGATGGCCCAGTTTTCCTGCAAAACACGGAAAGACGAGAAACACAGCCGTAACAAAAGTTTATCATACAAAAATAAAACCCGTCATTTTGATGGCCGAATACTCCTGTCAAAGCAGGGAAGAAGTGTAGCCGAGCTTGAGCAAATTTCACCATTATTGAATACGGTTAGCCATTACTATGGCCTGTTATTTTGCCAAAACAATGAAAAGCGAATAGCTTAGTCTGAACAAAAATTATCATTAAAAAAGTTAGTTGATACTTTGACCTAGTTCTCCTGTCAAAACACGGAAACAAGATTAGCCAAGACTAAACAAAAATCTAAACTTAAAAGTTAAAGTTGACCTACTTTATGGCCCAGTATTCTTGCAAAAAAATCAGAAAGACGAGTATGAAAAAAGTTGATCTTTATAGAATGCAAATTGTCAATGCTATAACCCTGATTGTACGCCACAACACGGAAACAAGAGTAGAACAGCCGAAACAAATTTCATCTAAAAATACAACTGGTCATTATGATTACCCAATTTTCCTGCCAAAACTGCGAAAGAGAAACAGCACAGCCTAAACAAAAGTTTGTCATAAAAAAAACAACAAGTTATTGTAATGGCCGAGTTCTTCTGTAGGGAAGAGTTCTTCAAAGTAGAGAAGAAAAGTAGCCCAGCTTGAACAAACTTTATCATTAGAAAATACAGTTGGCCAAACTTATGACCCAGTTTTTTCTGTCAAAACAGGAAAAGGCGTGCAGCTAGGCCTGAATAAAAATCATCATTAAAAATACATTTGATTAATACTTTGACCTAGTTCTCTACCCAAAACACAGAAACAAGATAAGCCCAACTTCAACAAAAATTTATTCTTTTAAAGTGAATCTGGCCTTCTTTCTGGCCCAGTCTTCTTGCAAAGAAAATCAGAAAGACAAGTAGCCCAGCCAGAAACAAAATTCATCAAAATAAAACGGAAAGTGTCATTGTTATGGCCCAGTTTGTATGCCACAACACCGAAACAAAAGTAGAACAGCCTGAACAAATTTCATCAATAAAAAATACAACAGGTCATTAAGATGACCCAATTTTCCTGCCGAAACTGGGAAATACGAATAGCCTAGCTGAGAAAAAGTTTCTCATAAAAAAACAACACCTCCTTGTAATGGCCGAGTTCTCCTGTTAACACAGGGAATTAAGAGCAGCCCAGATTGAACAAAACTCTTCATTAGAGACTACAATTGGCCATTATTATGGACCAGTTTTTCTGCCAAAACACGGATAGGCAAATATCTCAGCCTGAATAAACTTTTTTTCATGAAAAACAAATTTGTCATTGCTATACCCGAGTTCTCGTGTCCAAATAGGGAAAGAAGACAAGCCCAATCTGAATAAAATTCATTATGAAAAATACACATCATTTGGTTAATACTTTGACCTAGTTCTCCTGACAAAACACCGGAACAAAATTAGCCCCAGCCTGAACCATGGTTTATCCTTAAAAATTAACACTGGCCTATTTTGTGGCCCAGTATTCTTGCAAAAAAAAACAAAAAGATTAGTAGCTCAGCCTAAACAAGTTTCATCAATAAAGAATACAACTGGTCATTACGGTGGCCCAGTTTTGCTGCCAGAAAACGGAAGGCGAATATCACAGCCTGAACAGACGTTTGTTATAAAAGACGGAAACACGGAAACAAGATTAGCCCAGCTTGAATCAAATTTTATCCATAAAAATTAGGACTGGACTATTTTTTGTCCCAGAATTCCTGCAAAAAAACAGAAAGAGGAGTAGCCCGGTCTGAACTAAATTTCGTCATCATAGAAAACAAGTTGTCATTGTTTTGGACTAGTTTTTATGACAAAATACGCTAACGAGGTTAGCCCAGCATGAACAAATTTCATCAATAAAGATAACAACTGGCCGTTATGATGGCCATGTTTTTCTGCCAAAAAACTGAAGGCGAAAAGCACAGCCTGAACAAACCTTTGTCATAAAAAAAACTCGTCCCTGTAATGGCCGAGTTGTCCTGACAAAAAACAAGGAAGAAGAGTAGTCCAGTTTGAACAAAATTCTTCAGCAGAGAATACAATTGGCCAATATTGTGGCCCAGTTTTTCTGCCAAAACACTGAAAACACGAATAGCTCAGCCTTAACATTTTTTTTCATAAAAAAGACAGATTATCATTGTAATAGCCGAATTCTCTTGTCAAAAGAGGGAAAGAAGCGTAGCCCAGCTGGAAAGAAATTAAAAATATAAATACATTTGATTAATAATTTGACCTGTTTCTCCTGTCAAAACACGGAAACAAGTTTAGCCGAGCCTGAGCCAAAGTGTATCCTTAAAAACTAAAACTGGTCTATTTTATGGTCCAGTATTCTTGCAAAAAAAACAAAAAGAGGAGTAACCCAGTCTGAACTAAACTTCATCATCATAGAAAACAGGTTGTCCTTGTTATGGACCAGTTTTTATGACAAAAAACGGAAACGAGAGTAGCCCAGGCTGATCAAATTTTAACAATAAATAATACAACTGCTCATTACATTGGCCCAGTTTTTCTGCCATAACACGGAAAGGCGAATAGCACAGCCTGAACAAACGTTTGTCATTAAAAATGCAACTTGTCGTTGTAGTTTTGAGTAGCTCAGCCTGAAAAAAACTCCTCATCAAAAATACAACCGGTTATAAACTTGGCCCAGTTTTCCTGTCAAAACACGGAAACAAGAGTAGCCCAGCCTGAAAAAAAAATTTCATGATTTTAAAAAACATCTGGTCAATGAAAAAATTTCATCATTAAAAAATACAACTGGTCATTCTTATAGCCCAGTTTTCAGGCCAGAACAAAGAAACAAGAGTAGAATAGCCTGATCAAATTTCATCAATAAATGATTCAATTGGTCATTATTATGGTCCAAATTTTCTGCCAAAACTCGGAAAGAAAAATAGCACAGCCTGAACAAAAGCTTGTCATAAAAAACACAACACAGCATTTTAATTGACGAATTCTCCTGCCCAAACACGGAAAAACATCTATCACAGCCTGAACAAAATGGTTTTGAAAAAGACAATCCGTCATTGTATTGGCCGAGTCTCCCTGTGAAGACAGTGAAAGAAGCGTAGCTCAGCCTGAAAAAAACTTCTTCTTTAAAAATACCACTCTTTATAAATTTGACCTAGTTTTTGCTAGAAAACGAGTAAAAAGTGGTCCAGTTTTAACAAATTTCATCATTAAAGAGCACAACTAGTTATTATTATGGCCCAGTTTTCCTGCCAAAACACAGAAAGACAAATAGCACAGATGAACAAAAGTTTGGCATAAAAAATAAAACTCGTCACTGTAATGGCCGGGTTTTCTTGTCAAACAAGGGAATAAACATACCCCAATCTGAACAAAAAGTTCATCATTAAAAACACAACTGTTTATTACTTTGACCTAGTTTTCCTGACAAAACCGGGAAAAAAGTTGCTCACCACGAACAAATTTCATCATTAAAGATCGCAACTGGTTATTATTATGAACCAGTTTTCCTGCAAAAAAGAAAAGACGAATAGCACAGCCTGGACAAACGTTTGTCATAAAAAATGCAATTCGTCGTTGTAATGTTGAGTAGCTCGGCCTGAACAAAACTCATCATCAAAAATACAACCGGTTATAACTTTGACCCAGTTTTCCTGTCAAAACAAGGAAAAAAAGTAGCCCAGCCTGAACAAAAGTTCATCATTATAAAATACAATTGGTCATTGCTATGGCCCAGTTTTCAGGCCATATCACAGAAACCACAGAAGATTAGTTTGAACAAATTTCATCAATAAATGATACAACTGGTTTTTATGATAGCACAAATTTTCTGCCAAGACACGGAATGACAAAAAGAACAGCCTGAACAAAAGTTTTATATTCATAATACAATGCGGCATTGTAATTGACGAGTTCTCCTGCCAAAACACGATAAGACAAATAGCACAGCTTGAACATTTTTTTTAAAACAAACAAAAACTGTCATTGTATTGGCCGAGTCTTCCTGTCAAGACTGTGAAGAAGAGTAGCTCAGCCTAAAAAAATGTTTGTCATTAAAAATACAACTCGTTGTTGATTTGACCTAGTTTTCCTGTCAAAAAAAGGAAAGAAGTGTTGCTCAGCTTGAACAATTTTCATCGTTGAAGAACACAACTGGTTATTATTAGGGACAAGTTTTCCTGCCAAAACACAGAAAGACAAGTAGCACAGATGTGCAAAATTTTGGCATAAAAAAAAACTCGTCACTGTAATGGCCGGGTTTTCTTGTCAAACCAGGGAAAGCAGAATAGCACAACTTGAACAAAAATTCATCATTAAAAATACAACTGGTTATTCCTTCGACCTAGTTTTCCTGTCAAAACGCGGAAAAAAATGTTGCCCCGCTTGAAAAATTTTATCATTAACACAAACAGTTGGTTATTATGATGGCACTGTTTTCCTGCCAAAACACGACAAGCAAATAGCACAGACTTAACAAAAATTGTCATAAAAAATACAACTTGTCATTGTATTGGCCGAGTCTTCCTGTCAAGACTGTGAAAGAAGAGCAACTCAGCCTGAAAAAAGTGTTCGTCATTAAAATTACAACTGGTTGATGATTTGACCAAGTTTTCCTGTCGAAATACGGAAAAAAGTGTTGCTCAGCTTGAACATTTTTAATCGTTTTAGAACACAACTGGTTTTAATAGGGCCAAGTTTTCTTGCCAAAACACAGAAAGACAAGTAGCACAGATGTACAAAATTTTGGCATAAAAAAATAAAACTCGTCGCTGTAATGGCCGGTTTTTCTTGTCAAACAAGGGAAAGAAGAATAGCCCAACTTGAACAAAAACTCATCATTAAAAATACAACTGGTTATTTCTTTGACCTAGTTTTCCTGTCAAAACGCGGAAAAATAAGTTGCCCCGCTTGAGAAATTTTATCATTAAAACAAACAATTGGTTATTATCATGGCACTGTTTTCCTGCCAAAACACGACAAACAAATAGCACAGACTGAACGAAATTTGTCATAAAAAATACAACTTGTCATTGTATTGGCCGAGTTCTCTTGTCAAGACAGGGAAAGAAGAGCAGCTCAGCCAGAATAAAAGATCATCAAAATACAATTGGTAAATAATTTGACATAGTTTTCCTGTCAAAACAAGGAAAAAAAGAGTTGCCCCGCTTAAACAAATTCCAACATTAAAGTGTTTAACTGGTTACTATTATGGTCCAGTTTTCCTGTCAAAACACGAAAAGGCAAATAGCACAGCCTGAACAAAAGTTATTCATTGAAAATACAACTGGTTATTACCTTGACGTAGTTTTCTTGTCAAATCACGGAAAAAAAATTGCTCAGCATGGACAAATTTCATCATTAAAGAGCTCAACTGGTTGCTATTATTCATGCATAATACAATGCGACATTGTAATTGACGTGTTCCTATGCCAAAATAAGAAAAGACAAATAGCACAGCCTGAAAAATTCTTTTCAAAACAAACACAACCCGTCATTGTATTGGCCGCGTCTTCCTGTCAAGAATGCCAAGAAGCATAGCTCAGCCTGAAGAAAATGTTCGTCATTAAAGATACATCTGGTTGCTGATTTGAACTAGTTTTCCTGTCAAAACACGGAAAGAAGTGTTGCTCAGCTTGAACAATTTTTATCGTTGAAGAACACAACTGGTTATTATTAGGGACCAGTTTTCCTGCCAAAACACAGAAAGACAAGTAGCACAGATGTACAAAATTTTGGCATAAAAAATAAAACTCGTCACTGTAATGGCCGGGTTTTTTTGTCAAGCAGGTGAAAGAAGAATAGCCCAACCTGAACAAAAGTTCATCATTAAAAATACATTTAGTCGTCTTTTTGAACTAGTTTTCCTGTCAAAACGCGGAAAAATAAGTTGCCCCGCTTGGAAAAAATTTATCGTTAAAACCAACAATTGGTTATTATCATGGCACCGTTTTCCTGCCAAAACACGACAGGCAAATAGCGCAGACTGAACGAAAATTGTCATAAAAAGTACAACTCGTCATTGTATTGGCTCAGTTCTCTTGTCAAGACAGGGAAAGAAGAGTAGCTCAGCCTGAATAAAAGATCATCATTAAAAATACAACTGGTTTGGCCCAGATATTATTAGGACCCAGTTTTCCAGTCAAAACACGGAAAGACAATTAGCACAGCCCGAACAAACCGTTTGTCAAAAAAACTACAACTCGTCTTTGTAATGACCGAGTTCGCCTGTCAAAACAGTGAAAGAAGAGAAGGCCAGCCTGAACAATTTTTCATCATTAAAAACACAATGGGTCATTACTTTGATCTAGTTTTCCTGTCAAAACAAAAAAGTCCTGAAAAAAAAGTGTTGCCCCGCTTAAACAAATTTCATCATTAAAGAGATTAACTGGTATTTTTATGGTGCAGTTTTCCTGTCAAAACACGAAAAGGCGAAAGAAGTTTCCTTTGTCAAAAGAGGGAAAGAAGCTTAGCCCAGCTGGAAAAAAATTAAAAATATAACTACATTTGTTTAATAATTTGACCTGTTTCTCCTGTCAAAACACGGAAACAAGTTTAGCCAAGCCTGAGCCAAAGTGTATCCTTAAAAACTAAAACTGGTCTATTTTATGGCCCAGTATTCTTGCAAAAAAAAACAAAAAGAGGAGTAACCCAGTCTGAACTAAATTTCATCATCATAGAAAACAGGTTGTCATTGTTATGGACCAGTTTTTATGAGAGTAGCCCAGGCTGATTAAATTCCAACAAAAAATAATACAACTGCTCATTACATTGGCCCAGTTTTTCTGCCAAAACACGGAAAGGCGAATTGCACAGCCTGAACAAACGTTTGTCATTAAAAATGCAACTTGTCGTTGTAGTTTTGAGTAGCTCAGCCTGAAAAAAACTCCTCATCAAAAATACAACCGGTTATAAATTTGGCCCAGTTTTCCTGTCAAAACACGGAAACAAGATTAGCCCAGCCTGAAAAAAAAATTTCATGATTTTAAAAAAACATCTGGTCAATGAAAAAATTTCATCATTATGAAATACAACTGGTCATTGTTATAGCCCAGTTTTCAGGCCAGAAGAAAGAAACAAGAGTAGAATAGCCTGATCAAATTTCATCAATAAATGATACAACTGGTCATTATTATGGCCCAAATTTTCTGCCAAAACAGGGAAAGACAAATAGCACAGCCTGAACAAAAGCTTGTCATAGAAAACATAACACAGCATTATAAATGACGAGTTCTCCTGCCCAAACACGGAAAAACAATTTTCACAGCCTGAACAAAATGTTTTCAAAAAAGACAACCCGTCATTGTATTGAGCGAGTCTCCACAGTGAAAAAAGCGTAAATCAGCCTGAAAAAAAACTTCTTTAAAAATAACACTCTTTATAAGGTTGACCTAACTTGAGCACAACTGGTTATTATTATGGCCCAGTTTTCCTGCCAAGACACAGAAAGACAACTAGCACAGATGAACAAAAGTTTGGCATAAAAAATAAAACTCGTCACTGTAATGGCCGGGTTTTGTTGTCAAGCAAGGGAAAAATGATACCCCAATCTGAACAAAAAGTTCATCATTAAAAATACAACTGTTTATTTCTTTGACCTAGTTTTCCTGTCAAAACCGTGAATAAAAGTTGCTCACCACGAACAAATTTTATCATTAAAGAGCGCAACTGGTTATTATTATGACCCAGTTTTCCTGTAAAATAAGAAAAGACGAATAGCACAGCCTGAACAAACGTTTGTCATAAAAAATACAACTCGTGGTTGTAATGTTGAGTAGCTCAGCCTGATCAAAAATACAACCGGTTTTAACTTTGACCCAGTTTTCCTGTCAAAACACGGAAAAAAAGTAGCCCAGCCTGAAAAAAAGTCCATCATTATAAAATACAACTGGTCATTGCTATGGCCCAGTTTTCAGGCCATATCACAGAAACCACAGTAGATTAGTATGAACAATTTTCATCAATAAATGATACAACTGGTTTTTATGATAGCACAAATTTTCTGCCAAGACACGGAATGACAAAAAGAACAGCCTGAACAAAAGTTTTATATTCATAATACAACGCGGCATTGTAATTGACGAGATCTCCTGCCAAAACACGAAAAGACAAATAGCACAGCTTGAACATTTTTTTCAAAACAAACACAAACCGTCATTGTATTGGCAAAGTCTTCCTGTCAAGAATCTGAAAGAAGAGTAGCTCATCCTAAAAAAATGTTCGTCAATAAAAATACAACTCGTTGTTGATTTGACCTAGTTTTCCTGTCAAAAATCTGAAAAAAGTGTTGCTCAGCTTGAACAACTTTTATCAATTAAGATTATAACTGGTTATTATTAGGGCCCAGTTTTCCTGCCAAAACACAGAAAGATAGATAGCACAGATGAACAAAAAAATAAAACTCGTCGCTGTATTGGCCGGGTTTTCTTGTCAAACAAGGGAAAGAACAATAGCCCAACTTGAACAGAAACTCATCATTAAATATACAACTGGTTATTTCTTTGACCTAGTTTTCCTGTCGAAACGCGGAAAAATAAGTTGCCCCGCTTGAAAAATTTTATCATTAAAACAAACAATTGGTTATTATCATGGCACTGTTTTCCTGCCAAAACACGACAAGCAAATAGCACAGACTGAACAACAATTGTCATAAAAAATACTCGTCATTGTATTGGCCGAGTTCTCTTGTCAAGATTGTGAAAGAAGAGTACCTCAGCCTGAAAAAATTTTTGCCATTAAAAATACAACTGGTTTATTAAAAATAGAGCTAGGTTGTATTTTTAATGACAAATAGAACAAAAATAGAACAAATTTTGGCATAAAAAAATTCGTCGCTGTAATGGCCGGTTTTTGTTGTCAAACAAGGGAAAGAAGAATAGCCCGGCTTGAACAAAAATTTTTCATTAAAAATACAACTGTTGTATTTTTAATGACAAAAATTTGCCCTAGTTTTCTTGTTTTGATTTGACCTAGTTTTCTTGTCAAAATACGGAAACAAGTGTTGCTCAGCTTGAACAATTTTCATCGTTAAAGAACACAACTGGTTATTATTAGGGCCCAGTTTTCCTGCCAAAACACAGAAAGACAAATAGCACAGATGAACAAATTTTGGCATAAAAAACTCGTCGCTGTAATGGCCGGTTTTTGTTGTCAAACAAGGGAAAGAAGAATAGCCCAACTTGAACAAAAATTCATCCTTAAAAATACAACTGGTCATTTCTTTGACCTAGTTCTCCTGTCAAAACGCGGAAAAGTAAGTTGCCCGCTTGAAAAAATTTTATCAAAAAAAACAAACAGTTGGTTATTATCATTGTTGTATAGATAATGCTTAGAAGTAAAAAGAGCAAGAAAGAATCTTGAATTTCTTCACAACTGTTTTCTATCGCGATCAGGCAGAACTTCGATTGTGTGTTTTCACACCTAACGGTCAGTGACTAAGTACCAGTTGGTACTGTGTTTAACGGCGAACAAAGCTAACACTCAAGATTTACAAATTCTGTCCAATTGGTGAGGTGTTAACTAACAACAAGTATTGATACGAAACTAAAGAAAGTCTGTCCTCCGAATGGAGATTACAGGAAATAAATAAATATGTATATAGTTTATTAGTGTTTATATTAATACTTGGTGTGCTTGGTTGCTTTCGGTGGACCCCTCCACCACACTCTCCTCTCTGCGATTCTTTGGCTTTTTAGACAAAGAGCTTGTCGAGAGCGGCAATATCTTCCGTGTTCAATGAGGATATTGAACTAATCGTCGCAGTGTCGCAGTTGTCTTCTTCCAGATAGACTATTTCAGTGGGTTCATCGATGTTTTCCCGCTCTTCCGGTATGTCGTGGTGTTTTGTGTGGTTGTCGAGTTCAGTGTTCTTGTTTATGTCTTATGTTAGTTGCTGTGCCAGTTGGTTATCTCGGGTGGGTATGTCTGAGTCAATGTTGATTGGTGGTTTATTTGTTACCAGTTGGTTGTTGTTTTCAATGTCGTCCTTTGGGTTGACTTGTGTGGTGGTTGCTGTAATGTGAAGTTATGGTTCTACTGGGATCGATTGGTGTGCTGGTATTATGGATATGGGTTCAGTGTTTGGGCCCGTGTTATCCGCTGGGGTGATAGAGATAAGTTGTGGTTCGTTTTCCTGGTTTTGTTTCTTTGGTGAGTGGGTTATGCGGTGGATGATTTTGTCTATTTTCCTGTTTACTCGTTCCGGGGTCTTCGTATTCTTTGTTGCTGAAATAGTCATAAAGGCTGTCGGGTCATTCGAAGTATAGATTTTTATTGGGCTACCTTGCGATGAATCGGAGATCAAATTTATGACTTCGATTGATTTATTTGCTTGGAGTTTGGTTGTGTCCAGTTGGATCCTTGGGGATTGAGATAATTGGCGTTGGCGTTCTTTGGCTTTATTGAGTTTTGATTGGGTGATTGCCGCTTCCTTTGACTTTCTTTCGAAGTCGCTGATGGATTTTTGGGGTCGTTTTGTTGGCTTCTGTTTTCGTTTGCGTTGTTGTGGTTTTGTCTCGCTGAGTCCTGGGATGTCAAATGGTGTGAGGGTCCTGGTTGTGATGGGTATTGGAGTTCGCTTGTGTTGTCTGTGCGTTCTGGTTTTTGCAATTGGTGTTTCTGCTGTGATTGTTTGACTTGCTTCTTTTCTGTTAACAGAAATTGTTTTATTTTTTCTTGGTTTCTATTATATTCTCGTACGGTGTTACATGCTACGAACTGCATTAGTCTTGGTTTGGTTTCGTTTACGATTGCCAAATCATTTTTCCTAATTACTGTGTTTTTTTCTGGTGTTTGTGTCTAGTGTTATTGTTGTGGGTGAGTAGTTAGTGATATTACCGTCTGGTATAATATTCCATAGTGGATTTAATGTGCCTCGTGGTTCAGGTGCTTTTCGTGCGAGTGTTTTTCGTGCTACTTGTTTTCTTGTATTAGTTATTGATGTTGTTTTATCACCGAATGTTATCATTAACTTATCAGGTTTTCTTTTTATTGGTGAGATATTCTTACGTTTGATCGCTTTCTACTTTACGTTTTGTAGAATTGACTGGTCTGATGAGTCTTCCTCGTCGAAGGTCTGTTGAAACTGGATATCTAATTCAGGTTCTGAATCTGATTCAAGGTTCCAAATGGTGTGTGCTTTGAGCATCGGTTGCTTCAACCCTCTCTTCTTATCTAAATAGAACTTTGTTATATCATTGTATGATATGTTTTTTGGGGATGTTTGTGTAGTGATGTTTGATATAGGTGTGTTATGTTTTCTACCAAAGTGTGCTGTGAATGGTGATATTCTTGTTGTTGTGTTGGGGATTATTTTTATTTCTTGGATGATTTCGACGATTTTATCCGCAAGTGTAATTTTTGACCATTTGGGGTCGTTGTTTAGAACTGAAAGGCGTCGTTTATTGTTTGTATTAGTCGTTCTATCATTCCATTTGCTCTGTGGTCTCCAGCTGGGGCTAATATTAGTTTAATATTATGGTTGTTACGAAAAATTTCGAATTGTCTGGATTTAATGGCTTGGGCTTGATCGCATCTTATATTTCTAGGTATTCCGTGAAATTTTATATATTTTTCTAGGTATTCTATAGCTGTGTCTGTGTCGCAGTTGTGATAAACTTTTGCGTGTGGATATCTTGAGAATCTATCAACTGATGCTGATATGTATGAGTCCTTATGTTGTTCGTCAGTTATGGGGCCGGCGAAATCCAATTGGATTTCTTCGTTCGGCTCGTGAAGTGGTCGTAGATGTGCTACTTTAGATCTTGGTATTATTGGTTTTAAGTTCTTACCGAACTTGATGCACGGCTGGCAGTTCCGTGTCAAAGTAACTATTTCTCTATGGATTCTTGGGAACCATATGAGATTTGCGAGGTGCATCATTCTTGATTGTCCTGGGTGGTTGCGATGGATTGAATTCATGACTAATTTGCGTAATTGGGTGGGTATGAAAAGTTTTCCGTCATACAGGATACAACCAGTTGGTGTTGTGCTGAGATCTTTTTTGAGGGAGTGCCAATATCTACTAAAGTGCTTGAGTGTGTCCCAGTTCTTTCCTTCAATTATTTGGAATAAGTTTCTGCTTTGTGGGTCGCTCTTGGTGACTTCTGCTATAAAGTTTTCCCCAAATACCCTGTATAATTGCTTCAAATAGTCGGGGAGTTTTCATGATCTATTTCTGGGAGTGGGTTATAGTTTTCTTTTTCTGAGAGAGGTTGTCGTCCTTGTCCTAGGTTGGATGTTTTTTCAGTTTGTGTGGCAATAGTGTTTGTTTCTTGTGAGATTGACATGTTTTCTACTCTCTTTCTGTTTGGTCCTCGTTGTCGTTTTTTGATTGGGACTGTATAAGTGTTTAATTGGGGGTTGTTTCTTGTTGTAACGTGTATCTTTCTACTAAATAGAGGGTTAACTAAAGGATTTGATCTACTGGATAATGATTTAAATAAATGATTTGGAATAGATGGATTAGAGGATTTATATAATTGGTTTGTAGTAATTGTATTTGGATTGATATGATTTTGGATTAATTGTGTGTTGTTTGAATTGTTCAATGTAAGAGAAGGCAACTGTTTGGTGGCGTGTAAATGGCAGAAAGCGCTCTGTTTTGTTTTGTTCAGATTGGAATGGTTTATGTTGTCATTTAATGTCCTTCGCTTTCGTGCGATCTGATTGGTTAGTTTTCTGTGAGTTGTGTGTAATCTGTAGTGTATTGCCTCTATAGTGTTTATTACGTGATTTTTGTCAATGTTTTCACCAGTTGGTTGTGAATTCGGATGGCGGCCTAAATCCCAAGTTTTTTCCGGCGATATGTTCGACTTTAAAATGGAATGGGAGTAATCTGTCTACCCATCTGGTTAATCTACTCTGGTATGTTTTATTGCTCTATTGATTTTTAGGGCTGAGAGTAGCGCTTGATGAACCGTTTGGAGAGGGAGGTGTGATCCAAAGAAGTACTATTTGAAGTGTTCAAGTGACCAGACGACGGCTAATAGTTCTAATTCATTTATACTGTACCTTTGGTCGTTTGTGTTTAAAAATCTACTGGCATATGCTATTGGATGCCATGTGTTATTCTGTTTATGTTCTCGGCTTGCGCCTAGGCCTTCTTTGCTTGCATCACATTTTACTCGTGTTTGGCAGTTGATCGACTATAGTTTGGCAGTGTTTTTGTTCGACTATAGTTTTGATCGCTTATTGAAAATACAACTGGTTATTATTTTGACGTAGTTTTTTGTCAAATCACGGAAAAAATAATTGCTCAGCATGGACAAATTTCATCATTAAACAGCTCAACTGGTTGCTATTATGGCCCAAATTTACTGCAAAAACACGGAAAGGCGAAAAGCACAGCCTGAACAAAAGTTCATTAATGAAAATACAACTGGTTATTACTTTGACATAGTTTTTTTTGTCAAATAACGGGAAAAAAATTGCTCAGCATGGAAAAATTTCATCATTAAAGAGCTCAACTGGTGGCTATTATGGCCCAAATTTACTGCAAAAACACGGAAAGGCGAAAAGCACAGCCTGAACAAATTGTCGTAAAAAGACAAACCTTCCTTGTATTGGCCAAGTTCTCTGGTCAAAACAGTGAAAGAAAAATTTTGAGAAGACGCTTCTTTCCCTGTTCTGACAGGAGAACTTTGGCCCGGTTTTCCTGCCAAAGACCACCCTAAAAAAAGTTCATAATTATAAACAAAACTGGTTTTTACTTTGAACTCACATTTCTGACAAAACACGGAAAACAGAGTTGCGCAGCTTAATCAAATTTCATCATTAAAGAACATAACTGGTTATTATAATGGCTCGGTTTTCCTGCCAAAACACGGAAACACGAATAACAGAGCCAGAAAAAAACCGTTTGGCATAAAACAAAACAAATCTTTATTGTAATGGCCAAGTTCTCCCATGAAAACAGGGAAGGAATGTAGCCCAGCCAGAACAAAAGTTCGTCATTGAAGATGGAACTGGTTTTTAATTTGACCTAGTTTTCCTTTCAAAACACGGAAAAAAGTTGCCCTGCTTAATCAAATTTTATCATTAAAGATCACAACTGGCTATTACTAGATTAGCAGAGCCTGAACAAAGTTCTGGCATAAGAAATACAGCTCGTAATTGTAATGGCCGAGTTCTCCTGCCAAAACAAGAAAAGAAGAGTATCCAAGCCGGAACAAAAGTTCATCAGTAAAAATACAACTGTTATTACTTTGACCTAGTTTTCTTGTCAAAACAAGGAAAAAAAGAGTTGCACCGCTTAAACAAATTTCATCATTAAAGAATTTAACTGTTTATTAATAAGGCCATGTTTTCGTGCCACAATACGAAAAAGCGAAAAGCACAAACTGAACAAAAGTTTGTCATAACAAAAAACAATTTGTCATTGTGATGATTAAATTCGCCTGTCAAAACAGGGAAAGAAGAGTAGCCTAGCCTGGTCAAAAGTTTATCTTTAAAAATAAAAGTGGTTATTAGTTTGACCTAGTTTTCATGCCAAAACGCGGAAAAATAGGTTGCCCGGCTTGAACAAGTTTCATCAGTAACGATCACAATTGGTTATTAAATTGCGAAACACGGAAAAACGATTTGCCCCGCTTAAACAAGTTTCATCATTAAAGATCCCAACTCGTTTTTATTATGGCCCTGTTTTCCTGCCAAGACACGAAAACGCGAAAAGCAAAAGTTGAACATAAGTTTGTCATAAAAAAACAAATCGTCATTAATGACCGAGTTCGCCGGTCAAAACAGTGAGAGAAGAGAAGGCCAGCCTGAAAAATTTTTCATCATTAAAAATACAATTGGCCATTACTTTGATCTAGTTTTCCTGTCAAAACAAAAGAGTCCTGAAAAAAAGTGTTGACCCGCTTAAACAAAATTCTTCAATAAAGAGTTCAACTGGTTTTTATTATGGTGCAGTTTTCCTGTCAAAACACGAAAAGGCGAATAGCACAGCCTGAAAAAAAGTTTATTATGGAAAAGACAACTGGTTATTACTTTGACGTAGCACAGGCGAATAGCACAGCCTGAAAAAAAGTTTATTATGGAAAAGACAACTGGTTATTACTTTGACGTAGTATTTTTGTCAAATCACGGAAAAAATAATTGCTCAGCATGGACAAATTTCATCATTAAAGAGCTCAACTGGTGGCTATTATGGCCCAAGTTTACTGCAAAAACACGGAAATGCGAAAAGCACAGCCTGAACAAATTGTCGTAAAAAACAACCCTTCCTTGTATTGGCCGAGTTCTCTTGTCAAAACAGTGAAAGAAACGTTTTGAGAAGACGCTTCTTTCCCTGTTTTGACAGGAGAATTTTTACCCGGTTTTCCTGCCAAAGACCAGCCTAAAAGAAGTTCATCATTAAAAACAAAACTGGTTTTTACTTTGAACTCACATTTCTGACAAAACACGGAAAACAGAGTTGCGCAGCTTAATCAAAATTCATCATTAAAGAGCATAACTGTTTATTATAATGGCTCGGTTTTCCTGACAAAACACGGAAACACAAATAGCAGAGCCAGAAAAAAACCGTTTGGCATAAAACAAAACAAATCTTTATTGTAATGGCCAAGTTCTCCCATGAAAACAGGGAAGGAATGTAGCCCAGCCAGAACAAAAGTTTGTCATTGAAGATGGAACTGGTTTTTACTTTGACCTAGTTTTCTTTTCAAAACACGGAAAAAAGAGTTGCCCTGCTTAATCAAATTTCATCAAAAAAGCGCCCAACTGTTTGTTATTATGGCCCAGTTTTCCTTTCCAAACGCGAAAAGGCGAATAGCACAGCCTGAACTAAAATTTGTCATAAAAATACAACTCGTCATTGTAATGACCGAGTTCGCCTTCAACACAGGAAATGAAGAGTTCATCAGCCTGAGCAGAAGTTCATCAGTTAAAATACAACTGGATATTACTTTAACCTAGTCTTCCTGTCGAAACACGGAAAAACGATTTGCCCCTCTTAAACAAATTTCATCATTAAAGAGCCCAACTGGTTTATTTAATGGCCCTGTTTTCCTGCCAAGACACGAAAACGCGGAAAGCAAAAGTTGAACATAAGTTTTTCATAAAAAAACAAATCGTCATTGTGATGACCGTGTTCGCCTGTCAAAAGAGGTAGAGCAAAACAGGGAGTATACCAGCCTGATTAAAAGTTCACGAGTAAACATACAACTTGTTATTACTTTGAACTAGTTTTCTGTGGTAAAATAGTACATTTTTAGTTTGAGTTCCTTAATTCGGTGCAACCAATTTAGTTCAAATTCTGTTAACTTAATTTAGTTCAATTTCTTCATTTTAATTTGTTCATTTATTCAGTTTAATTTTGAAGATCAAATCCAAAGATTTCATACTCGTTAATTTGTTTATATCCTAAGCATGAATTGTTGTCTGTTCACCTTGTCTTGTGATTGTCAGTTGCCGCCATTTAGTAATGTTATCTTGTGAACAATTTGTGAAGCAGATTGTTAATCTTGCCTAATTTCATTCTACTCAATTTCTTAATTAAAAATAGTTGACTCTCTCTCTTAACAAGATTTCGATCCGCCAAAGCCTAAATTCAGACGCATCAAAAATTTGGTATCTTTCGCTAAGCGAAATACCCAATAGATAGTTGAACGTGATTTCGCTCCGCCAAATCAACCTAAAATTTGTAATTCAAATAATCAATATTTGAATACCAAAAGAAAGCTTGAATTCGCTCCGCCAATTCACTCTTAAATTGGCCCAATAACGAACACTGATTGGCACTACGAAACAATTCAAATCTACAGATTCTAAATCTGTACGACATGGCGCTGTCAGCTCGAGAATCGAGAAAAACACCGCTGTCGATAGAGCCATTTTGGGAACGACCAACCTCAGACCCACCGATCAGATGGGAGAAATGGAGAATTCAATTAAAACTAGCGATTCTCGCTCGCGAGAACATTACTATAGACACATTGCTTCAACCCAAACCATCGACAGTTCGCCTACCAGTGGAACCGAAGTATGAAATGCCGATTGACGACACAACCGAAGAAGCAGAAAGAGAACGTAGAGTAAGAAACAACCAGCTGAAGCTCCAATGGGAACTAAAGTGTCAAAAAATAACCGAAGCGGGAATACTCTGTGGGGAGCGTCCTTGGAATTTGTGCGATCAGAAATGCGTGTCCCTGTTGTACCTCAGTATTGGTACTGAAGGAAGACGACTACTAACACAAAAATTTCCGCTCGATAACATCTATGATTTGACTACTCTAAAACTCTGGGAAATGATGGAGATTGCTTTTATCCGCCCAAGGAACATCACATTCGATCGATTTGTGTTCTTCTCTCGGAAGCAAAAGAAGGGCGAGACCGTAGAGCAATTTTACAGCATCTTAAAAGAACTAGCTGAAAATTGCGACTTTGAAAACCGTGAAGAAGCCATCATCAGGGATATCTTCATCACTAACATGCTAGACGATGACATTCAGCGAGAGCTTCTAAGGGACACAGTCGAACCAGAGAGGGCACTCAGCATTGCAGTAAACATGGAAATGGGTAATCAGAATCAGCAAAGAATTTCATCTAATAACGGCGCAACTGGCAGTACGGTAAACACAGTACAACAATTCAATCGATTTTGCGGCGCGGGAGCACGAGGACCTCAATCAAGCAGAACAGTCACAAACCGTGCATCCAGTGGTCAATGTCGTGGTTGTGGTCAAGTCTGGACACCTACACATCGTCAGGTTTGCCCCGCAATGGGTAAGAAATGTAATCACTGTGGTTTGCAAAACCACTTCGCTAAAGTTTGTCGTCGAAGACTTAATTCTTCAAGAAACACTCAACAAACTAATCGCATTAACAATATAGATACAGCAGAAACATCTAATCAAAATTCTAGCCAGGAAAGTCTAAACGTCAATTATGTCAATTATAATGCGCAAATCAATTCAGACTATGATTCTTCGGATGATAATTACGTTGCCACTATTGAAAATACGAGTTCCCCAAATTTGACACTGAAAAATTTAACTCTAACTATTGGAAACACAAACTGCGATTTACTTCTAGACTCTGGTAGTGGTTGTACCATTATTAATATGTCACTCGCAAGAGAAATAATGTTAAATTGCGCCCAATCACAATGGTCGGAAAAAAGACCATTGGAATTGAAGTCATTTTCGAATGATATCGTTCAACCTCTTGGCACTTTGAAAACACCGGTAAAATGCAATGATTGGAGTATACAGAAGGCAAAAATAACAGTTGTATCCAACGGATTTAGACCAATATTAGGACGGGATCTTTTTGACCAGTTAGGTATTACAATTTCTCAGAAGCCTTGCCCGCAATCTGAAGTTAATAATATAGATCCACCCTGTGCAATCAAGAAATCAATGGCAAAGGAATTTCCTGATTTGATATCTCGAATTGGGAAATCAAAAAACCACACGGTCAATTCAAAATTTTATAAAAATTATCGAGTAATACATCAAAAAGGACGAAAAGTATCCATTCACCTCCAACCGAAAGTGAAAATTGAATTAGAAAAACTGTTAAATGCAGGACATATTGAAAAGTTAAACAACTGTTCAGATCAATTTTTCAAATCTCCGATTGTCATTACGGTAAAAAAGGATAAGTCAATCAAAATAGCCCTTGATTCAAAAATCCTAAACAAAGCTATTCATAAAAACAAGTATCAAATGCCTAATATAGATTCGCTAATTCAAACGATTTCGCAAACACTGTCAATGGCGCCGCAGGAGACTGCTTATTTCACGACTCTCGATTTGCAATACGCTTATAGTCAATTAAAGCTACACAGTGATGCGGCCCGCCATTGTAACTTCAATATAGTCAGTGGTGATATGACTGGCACATATCGATTTAAAACTGGATTTTACGGGCTGACAGACATGCCGGCAGAGTTCCAAAAAGCTATTGATTGTACCCTAGCCGGTCTAGAAAATACTTTCTGTTTCCTAGATGACATTCTGATCGTTAGTAGAGGTGGAATCGAAAAACATCTTCATTTAGTACGAAAATGTCTAATAAAACTGGATCAGGAAAATTTACGCATAAATCTAGCAAAATGTCATTTCGCAAAAGAGACGATTGAATGGCTCGGTCATAATATTACGCAGTCTGGTGTAACCCCACTTTCAAGTAAAACAGACGCAATCGGCAAATTATCGGCACCTACTAATCTTAAAAAACTTCGATCTTTTATGGGATCTGTACACCATCTTGGAAAATTTATTCCGAATTTGTCACAATTATGTTACCCCCTCCGACCATTGCTTAAGAAAAATTCGAAATTTCTCTGGACGGAAGAGCACGATAAACAGTTTTCTTTAATAAAGGAACAAATTACGGAAACAACTGAAAATAAACATTTCAACCCGGATTTGGAAACGCGAATTAAATGTGACGCCTCGCGTAAGGGATTGGGATGTGCATTGGAGCAACAAACACCTAATGGGTGGCATACTGTAGCATTCGCGTCGCGATTTCTGAGCTCTGTTGAAGACAGATATAGCATAAACGAACTAGAACTTCTGGGTGTTGTTTGGTCAGTCGAACACTTTAAGTATTACTTATACGGCAAACCCTTTACTGTGATAACTGATCATAGAGCTCTCCTCTCTATTATGAGAGAAAACAGATCCAATAAATCATATAATAGTAGACTGACGCGATGGGTAGATCGTTTACTACCATTTGAATTTTCGATTGATCACCTTTCGGGCACAAAAATGGGATTAGTGGATTATATATCTCGCGACCCGCATCAACAAGCTGCTAATATATCCACATACGACGAACAATTTATTTTAGCTAAATTGGATATAATTAAGCGTAGCGCGAAACGCTTCTTATTAAATGCTGAAAATTACGTCGATTTCGCAGCGCGAAATCAATCTACAAATTGCGTCGTAAATAATCCATAATTCCACTAATAACTTATGTGGTGATTTCGCACCGCGAAATCCAGAACATTCTACAAGCACGCAAATTGAAGACTCAATTAGCGAATTAACGATAAATAATTTAAATTCCATCCCCAAAATCGAAACAACTAACATTCCTCACTCACTTTTTGCCTTAAACCGACCCACCGAACAGTCACACTCTAATCTCAATCAATTTCAACGCATCGCAACAAAATTCAATAAAGTATATATGATGTCTCAATCACCATCTGACGACGACACACTGATGACTGTAAAACAATCGACACCTTCGAGAGTCCGATTTGCAGAGGCGGGGCCTTCTACTGTTCCAGCGGCACCTGTGACCCCCATCACACCTACTACAGACACAACAGCCACTTCGCCTTCGGTAGACGACTTGTACATGGATTTCTTCAATTTCGCGCTGTCAAAAATCTTCTCAAGCTCTCTCATGGCCAGCCTGACAACAAAAGACGCGATCTTGAAAGAGATTCGCGACTGCATTTTGACGTCCAATGAAGACAGATGCAGACAAATCTCACCCTACATTCATTCCTTCTGGAAGGACTTACACGTGAAGAATGGGTGTGTTTGCATAGACGACAGAATTGCACTCACACATGCAATCAAGGATGCGTATGTAGATGCAATCCACGCAACTCATTCTGGCACATGGGGAATGACGGATATGGCGACACACGCGTGGTGGCCATACATGCACAGGGATATTGCCACCAAAACAGCAAAGTGCAACCCATGTGTCAAAATTGGTAAAAATTTAAAACCTATTATACCAGCAAATAAATGGACACCATTAAAGCTATGTAAAGTTCCTAATGAGGAGATTCAAATTGATTTTGGAGGACCCATTTATAATGAGAAAAATCAAGAGATATATTTTCTTTCATGTATTGATCGATTTTCGAAATTTCCAACAGCAAAGGTGTTTGATAGAGCCAATGCAGATAATATTTTAAAGTTTCTTCAAGAATATGTTTTGCTACACGGTATACCCCGCGCGATTAGATTGGATCAA
The DNA here is from genome assembly GCF_964194025.1 of Convolutriloba macropyga. NCBI lineage: Eukaryota > Metazoa > Xenacoelomorpha > Acoela > Convolutidae > Convolutriloba > Convolutriloba macropyga. Next base: position 24,754,093 of record NC_134479.1, read on the forward strand.
GCTAGATGTTAAACGGGGCATCGAATTAAAACATTCTGTAATCAAAATAATATACAGCTAATCGAGGCGCCAATACATGACCACAGAGCTATTGGTTTGGTTGAAAGACTCATTCAAACAATCAAGAATCGCTTAGCCTGTATTAAAACGGCGGCGCAAAATCAATTTAACATGAAAGCATCCATAAATTCAATAATTTATCAGTTACGAATATGTCGTCAAAAGACTATTGGAATATCACCTTTTGAGGCACATTTTGGCAGAAAAGCGAATACACCATTAAGCAATATAACGACTAATCCAGATTCAAAAAGTTTAACTTACAAAAATATTCTTAACAAATATTTAGATTTGGAGACTGTCAAATGGGACCAACTCATCACAGAAGACAAATGGGACAATGATGAGCGAAGCGACATAGAAATGGAAATAAACAAGGACAAGCTGGGCAAAGAGGCAATGAAAAGACAGAGAGACGACCCAAATAAAGAATCGAGATTCCTTTCCCATCTCGATGTTGGTCAACCGATACCAAGGACAGAATCGTCACTGGAGCTCAAATTGGCAAAGAAAAAACCACAAATAAAACGATCAAAGAAAAGTCTCGACGATCTCTATGACGTACTTGCACCAGGATCGTCAGTTATTAAATTAACCGAAAACACATCAGTAATCAAAGAACCGGGCAAGAGAGAGGTTACTATACGGAACTCTGACCTCGCAAAGTTCGGCACAAAGGCGGAACGAGAAACAGATTTGCAAATATATGCAAATAGACGCCCGAAAATCCCCACGGGAAAAACAACGGAGGAAATAATTCATCACCATGCTAAAGAATTAAGAAAAAAGTTGGAATGTGGAAAGAAAATGAAACACCGAAAAGTGGCAGATGACGTCAGCACAGTGTCGTCCATTCACTCTAATGTAACCCGCGCCCTCAGAGTAAGAATGCCGACCAAGCCAAAGACACAACAAACAACGGCGCCGCGAAATCAAACCACGGAGTCAACTAACGATCCCGCAGTGCCAATGCAACTACCAACTTCAAGCATCATTATCGGGAAGCCACCCAGCAGACCGAAAAGAAAAGCAGCCACGAAAGCATCCGCAGCGCTAATTCCTTCAAAGAGAAAACGCTCTGCCACTTCAACAACAGAATCGGATGATTCGGCAATCCTAACTCAATCATGTCCTCCGGTAACACCAAGTACTTCAGCAATTGGAAAACAGAAGAGACGGCAAAACATTAAAAAACAACAAATCGAAAACAAGTCCATAATTTCTGCAATACAAACGGCTGCGGCGCAATCCAATCAAGAGGAGTCAAACTTCACAGTTGGCCCATGTTCCCCAACAACTTCCTACCCCACGCAATTCTACGTCTCTCCGAACTATGAGGAACCCGAGTTATCTATGACAGTTGGCGAGGCGGAAAGGTATTATGAAAGCGAAAGCGATTAATGAGTAAAACTGACCATTCAAAACTTTGTCTCAAACATTACAGTATTAATTATTTAACAAGTACATATTTCTTACTAATTTTCTGATAAATAACATGTTATTTATTTCCGCCAAGGGGGAAATGTGGTACAATAGTACATTTTTAGTTTGAGTTCCTTAATTCGGTGCAACCAATTTAGTTCAAATTCTGTTAACTTAATTTAGTTCAATTTCTTCATTTTAATTTGTTCATTTATTCAGTTTAATTTTGAAGATCAAATACAAAGATTTCATACTCGTTAATTTGTTTATATCCTAAGCATGAATTGTTGTCTGTTCACCTTGTCTTGTGATTGTCAGTTGCCGCCATTTAGTAATGTTATCTTGTGAACAATTTGTGAAGCAGTTTGTTAATCTTGCCTAATTTCATTCTACTCAATTTCTTAATTAAAAATAGTTGACTCTCTCTCTTAACAAGATTTCGATCCGCCAAAGCCTAAATTCAGACGCATCAAAAATTTGGTATCTTTCGCTAAGCGAAATACCCAATAGATAGTTGAACGTGATTTCGCTCCGCCAAATCAACCTAAAATTTGTAATTCAAATAATCAATATTTGAATAACAAAAGAAAGCTTGAATTCGCTCCGCCAATTCACTCTTAAATTGGCCCAATAACGAACACTGATTGGCACTACGAAACAATTCAAATCTACAGATTCTAAATCTGTACGACATTTTCTTTTCAAAACACGGAAAAAAGAGTTGCCCTGCTTAATCAAATTTCATCAAAAAAGCGCCCAACTGTTTGTTATTATGGCCCAGTTTTCCTTTCAAAACTCGAAAAGGCGAAAAGCACAGCCGGAACTAAAATTTGTCATAAAAATACAACTCGTCATTGTAATGACCGAGTTCGCCTTCAACACCGGAAACGAAGAGTGTCACAGCCTGAATAAATGCTTATCATTAAAAATACAAAAGTTCATGAGTAAACATAAAACTTGTTTTTACTTTGACCTAGTTTTCTTTTCAAAACACGGAAAAAAGAGTTGCCCTGCCTAATCAAATTTCATCAAGAAAGCGCCCAACTGTTTGTTATTATGGCCCAGTTTTCCTTTCAAAACGCGAAAAGGCGAATAGCACAGCCTGAACTAAAATTTGTCATAAAAATACAACTCGTCATTGTAATGACCGAGTTCGCCTTCAACACCGGAAACGAAGAGTGTCACAGCTTGAATAAATGCTTATCATAAAAAATTTAACTGGTTATTTCTTCGACCTCGTTTTCCTGTCAAAACACGAAAAAACGTTTATCCCGCTCGAGCAAATTTTATCATTAAAGAACACAATTGGTTATTGTTATGGCCCAGTTTTACTGCCAAAACACGAAAAGTTGAATAGCGCAGCCTGCACAAAAGTCAGTCAAACAAACTTGTCATTGTAATGACCGAGCTCGCCTGTCGAAACAGAGAAAGAAGAGTAACTCAGCGTTATCAAAATATTATCAGTAGAAATACACTGGTTACTATTTCGACCTAGTTTTCCTGTCAAAACACGGAAAAAGGAGTTACCCCACTTGAACAAAGTTCATCATAAAACACTACAAATCGTTATAATTATGGCCCAGTTTTACTGCTGAAACACGAAAAGGCCAAAAGGACAGCCTGAAAAAAATTTCGTCATAAAAAAACAACTTGTCATTGTTTTGACAGAGTTCGCCTGTCGAAACAGGGAAAGAAGAGTATCCCAGCCTGATCAAAAAATTATGAGTAAAAATACAACTGGTAATTACTTTGACCTAGTTTCCCTGTCAAAACACGGAAAAACGAGTTACCTCGCTTGAACAAATTTCATCATAAAAAAACCACAATTAGCTACTATTCTGGCCCAGAAATACTGCCAAAACACGAAGAGGTGAATAGCACAGCCTAAGCAAAAGTCGGTCATAAAAAAACAATTCGTCATTGTAATGACCGAGTTCGCCTGTCGAAACAGGGAAAGAAGCGTATATCAGCCTGATCAAAATATTATCAGTAGAAATACACTGGTTATTACTTTGAACTAGTTTTCCTGTCAAAAAACGGAAAAGCGAGTTACCCCACTTGAACAAATTTCATCATAAAAGAGCACAATTCGTTATTATTATGGCCAAGTTTTGCTGCCAGAACACAAAAAGGCGAATAGCACAGCCGGAACAAAAGCTTATCATTGAAAACAGAACCGGTTATTATTTGAGATAGTTGTCCTCCCAAAACATGGAAAAAAGGGTTGCCCTGCCTAATCGAATTTCATCATTAAAGCGCACAACTGGTTTTTATTACGGTAAAGTTTTGCTGCCAAAACACGAAAAGGCGAATATCTCAGCCTGAACAAAAGTTTGTCCTAAAAACGACTTGTCAATTTAAAAACCGAGTTCGCCGGTCAAAACAGGGAAAGCAGAGTATCCCAGCCTTATCAAAACTTCATGAGTAAAAATACAACTGGCTATTGCTTTGACCTAGTCTTCCTGTCGAAATTTGCAAAAACGGGTTTCCCCGCTTAACCAAATTTCATCGTTAAATAGCACAACTGGTTATTATTATGGCCCAGTTTTACTGCCGAAACACGAAAAAACGAATAGCACAGCCCAAACAAAACCTTATCATTGAAAACAGGACTGGTTATTACTCTGACCTAGTTTTCCTTCCAAAAAACGAAAAAAAGGGTTGCCCTGCCTAATCGAACTTCATCAATAAAGCGCACAACTGGTTTTTATTATGGTCAAGTTTTGCTGCCAGAACACGAAAAGGTGAATAGCACAGCCTGAACAAATGTTTGTCCTAAAAAAACGACTTGTCTTCTTAATAACCGAGTTTGCCTTCCAAAACAAGGAAAAAAGAGTATCCCAGCCTGATCAAAATATCATCATTGAAAAATACAACTGGTTATTACTAAGACAATGTTCAGGTCAAAACACGTAAAAACGAAGTTACCCCGTTTGAACAAATTTCATCATTAAAGAGCACAACTTGTTATTATAATGGCCCAGTTGTCCTGCCGGAAAACGAAAAGGTGAATAGCACAGACTGAACAAAAATAGACATAAAAATACAAATTGTCAATGTTATGACCGAGTTCCACTGTCAAAACCGGGAAAGCAGAGTATCCCAGCCTGATCAAAAGTTCATCAAAAAAATACAACTGGTCAATACCTTGACCTAGTCTTCCCGTCGAAACAAGCAAAAACGAGTTCCCCAGCTTAGACAAATTTCATCATTAAAGAGCACAACTGGTTATTATTACGGCCCAGTTTTACTGCCGAAACACGAAAAGGCGAAAAGCACAGCATGAACAAAAGTTGACATTAAAAATAGAACTTGTTATTACTTTGACCTAGTTTTACTTCCAAAACACGGAAAAAAGAAATGCCCTGCTAATCAAATTTAATCATTAATGAGCACATTTGGTTATTATAATGGCCAAGTTTTGCTGCCAGAACACGAAAAGGCAAATAGCACAGCCTGAACAAAAGTTTATTATTAAAAAAAGAATTGGTTATTACTTTGACCTAGTTTTCCTTCCAAAACACGGAAAAAATGGAATGCCCTGTTTAATCAAATTTCATCATTAAAGCGCACAACTGGTTATTATGGCTAAGTTTTGATGCCAGAACAGGGAAAAACGATTAGCACAGCCTGAACAAAAGTTTATTATTAAAAATAGAACTGGTTATTCCTTTGACCTAGTTTTCCTTCCAAAACACGGAAAAACGGAATGCCCTGCTTAATCAAATTTCATCATTAAAGCGCACAACTGGTTATTATGGCTAAGTTTTGCTGCCAGAAGAGGGAAAAACGAATAGCACAGCCTGAACAAAAGTTTGTCCTAAAAGAATACGACTTGTCAATTTAATAACCGAGTTCCCTGTCAAAACAGGGGATGAAGCGTATCCCAGCTTGATTAAAATATTCTCAGTAAAAAAATACAACTGGTTATTACTTAGACAATATTCCTGTCAAAACTCGTAAAAACGAGTTCCCCCGCTTAAACAAATTTCATCATTGAAGAACACAACTGGTTGTTATTACGGCCCAGTTTAACTGCCGAAACAAAAATTGGCGAATAGCACAGCCTGAACAAAAGTTTAACACTAAAAATAGAACTGGTTGTTACTTCGACCTAGTTTTCCTTCCAAAACACGGAAAAAAAGGAATGTTTGTCCTAAAAAATACGACTTAACAATTTAATAACCGAGTTCCCTGTCAAAACAGGGATTGAAGTGTATCCCAGCTTGATCAAAATATTCTCAGTGAAGAAAATACAACTGGTTATTACTTAAACAATACTCCTGTCAAAACACAGAAAAACGAGTTACCCCGTTTGACAAAATTTCATCATTAAAGAGCACAACTGGTTATTATTACGGCCCAGTTTTACTGCCAAAACACGAAAAGGTGAATAGCACAGCCTGAACAAAAGTTTAACAATGAAAATAGAACTGATTATTACTTTGACCTAGAAGTTTACCATTAAAAATACAACTGGTTATTTGTTGACTTAGTTTTCCTGTCAAAACACGAAAAAACGAGTTTTCCCGCTTGAACAAATTTCATCAATAAAGACACAACTGGTTATTATTATGGCCCCGTTTTCCTGCAAAACACGAAAAAGCAAATACCACAGACTGAACATGAAATGTTTTTAAAATTTTAGCTCCTCAGTGTAATGACCGAGTTCGCCCTTCAAAACAGGGAAAGCAGAGTATCTCAGCCTGATCAAAAGTTCATCATTAAAAACACAACTGGTTAATATTTTGACCTAGTCTTCCTGTCGAAACACGGAAAAACGAGTTGCCTCCCTTGAAAAACTTTTGTCATTAAAGAGAACAACTTGTTATTATAATGACCCAGTTTGTCTGTCAGAATACGGAAAGGGGAATAGCACAGCCTTAAATAAATTTAATCCCTAAATAAAGAACTGGTTATTACTTTGACCTAGTTTTCTTTTCGAAACACGGAAAAAAGAGCTGTCCTGCTTATTCAAATTTCATTATTGAAGCGCTCAACTGGTTATTATTACGGCCAAGTTTTGCTGCCAGAACACGAAAAGGCGAATAGCACAGACTGAACAAAATTTGTCCTAAAAATACGGCTTGTCATTTTAATAACCGTGTTCGCCTATCAAAACAGGGAAAGATGAGTATCCCAGCCTGATCAAACTATCATCATTAAAAATACAACTGGTTATTACTTAGACAATATTCCTGTCAAAACACGGAAAAGCGAGTTACCCTCTTTGAACAAATTTCATCAATAAAGAGCTCAATTGGTTATCATTATGGCCGATGTACTGCCGAAACACGAAAAGGCAATTAGCACAGCCTGAAAAAAGTTGATCAATAAAAATAGAACTGGTTATTACTTTGACCTAGTTTTCCTTCCGAAACACGGAAAAAAAAGGGTTGCCCTGCTTAATGGAATTTCATCGTTAAAGCGCACAACTGGTTATTATTATGGCCAAGATTTGTTGCCAGAACACGAAAAGGCGAATAGCCCAGCGTGTACTAGAATCTGTCCTCAAAAATACAATTTGTCATCGCTATAACCGAGTTCGCCTGCCAAAACAGGGAAACAAGAGTATCCCAGCCTGATCAAAATATCATCAGTAAAAATACAACAGGTTATTACTTAGACAAACATTCTTGTCAAAAAGCGGAAAAATGAGTTACCCCGTTTGAACAAATTTCATCATTGAAGAGCACAATTGGTTAATATTAAACCCAAACCTGATAAAAATATCATCAGAAAAAAATACAACTGGTTATTTTTTTGTCCTAGTTTTCCTTCCAAAACACAGAAAAAAGAGTTGCCCTTCTTATTCAAACTTAATCATTAAAGCGCAGAACTGGTTACTATTATGGCCCAGTTTCTCTGCCAAAACACGAAAAGGCCAATATCACAGCTTGAACAAAAGTTTGTCCTAAAAACACAACTTGTCATTGTAATGAACGAATTCGCCTTTCAAAACAGGGAAAGAACAGTAGCCCAGACTGATTAAAAGTTCATGCTTAAAAATACAACTGGATATTACTTTGACCTAGTTTTCCTTCCAAAACACGGAAAAAAAGGTTGCCCTGCCTAATCAAATTTCATCATTAAAGCGCACAACTGGTTATTATTATGGCCCCGTTTTCCTGCAAAACACGAAAAGGCGAATGGCACAAACTTACATAAATTTAATCATTAAATGTAGAACTGGTTATTTCTTTTGACCTAGTTTTCCTTTCGAAACACGGAAAAAAGATCTGTCATGTATAATCAAATTTCATCATTAAAGCACACATCTGGTTATTATTTCGGCACAGTTTTCCTGCCAGAACACGAAAAGGCGGATAGCACTGCCTGAACAAAAAAAGCAACTCCTGAAAAAAAAACCTTGTCATAAAAAAGCAATTCGTCATTGTAATGACCGAATTTGCCTTCAAAACAGGGAATGGAGAATATCTCAGACTGGACAAAATCTCATCATTAAAATACAACTGGTTATTACTTTGATCTGGTTTTCCTTTCAAAGCAGGGAAAAAATGGTTGCACCGTTTGAAAGATTTTCATCATTAAAGAGCTCAACTGGTTTTTATTATTGCCCAATTTTCCTGCCAAAACACGAAAAGGCAACTAGCACAGCCTAAAGAATATTTTGTTATATAAAAATATAACTCGCCATTGTATTGACCGAGTTCGCCTGTCAAAACTGGGAAAGAAAAGTATCCCAGCCTGATCAAAAATTCTCCCGTAAAAATAGAACCGGTTTTTTTCTTTGATTTAGTTTTCCTGCCAAAACACGAAAAAACGAGGTGTCCCGCTTGAACAAATTTCATCATTAAAGGGCACAACTGTTTATTTTTATGGCCCCGTTTTCCTTGGCAGGACTAATGGCAGATCAAAAGGTGAATGGCTGAACAAGAACCTGAACAAAAACAACTCGTCATTGTATATATATAAATATATATATATATATAT
>NC_134479.1:24762728-24808538 GCF_964194025.1 Convolutriloba macropyga
ATATATATATATATATATATATATATATATATATATATATATATATATATATATATATAATATATATATATATATATAATATATATATATATATATATATATATATATATTTATATATATATATATGAGTATTCACTGTAAAATGAGAGCTTATTACATCGAACTGAGTCTGTGAAGCTGCTGATAACAAATTATTTCGCTGAATCCTGATATTTTTTTTATCTTTTCACGGGTCACCAAATAAACTGAAAAATGAGGAGAGATCAAACTCAAAACTACAGAATACATACATAGTTCGTACATAAAGTATGGTAAAACAGAAAAACTCTATACACAGTGTGTATTTTGCTCTGGATAAATTCTGTCTAAAACGCATGATTTTAATTAATCTTTTTTGAAGTTTCAAATGAGTTATATGAATATATATTGTCAATTGTTTTTTAAAAATGAAATTAAGACAGAATTTCAAGAAAGTTTTCCTTCTTAATTCTGAATATCAAATAATCAAATGAGAGAAGAGAAAAATGGTAATAAATGTTAAATTGGCTATAATGAGCAGAGAGTTTGCCTCAATTGTTTTTGTGAAACCAGTTCTTTTCGAGCTCTGGACAGTGAGTGTCATAAATGCTAGTTATCTGAAATTCATGTAGTACGAACTATTTATAAATCTGCAGAAAAGTTAGGCTAAACTGACTTGAAATGCTGCGGATATTCAGTGTTTTTGGCATTGTGATGTATTTGATTTTCTATGCACATACTTTGTTATTAAGGCAAACTAACATTTGCTCTAGTATTTCATCAAAGAAAGCCGTTACTTGTCTACATTATGGAAAAACATCTATTTTTGGGCACATTTAACCAAATTAAAAGGAAATGCTGCCAAAGATTGGTCAAGAATTTGTTTTAAAAAAAAACAACAAAAATTGGGGCTGGCATAAATTTGCCCCATTTTTTTCAAAAGAAATGTGAGAACAACAAGATTCCGAAAATGATTCTTCCACGGAAAGAGTTTGACCGTACGTCATTTGATATCCGGAGGTCATTAATGATCTATAGGGGAAAAATTAGTTTTCAACAACCTAGTTTCAGGTTGTTAAAACGATTATCAGTGCCAAAACATGCATTATCTATTTCACGCATTACTGCAAAAGCAAAAACTTTCTTCTTGGCGCAGGAAACAGTTCCGAGAACCGTTCAGAGAAGTGGAAAATATTCTTTCGAAATGAGTCAGTATTTGAAACACATAATTTTCCCGGGACGAGGAAAAATTGGACAAATTTTTAAGAAAAGCGGTGAAAAATTTTTTTTCACAGAAAAATTTGGGGTGAAATGCGCTGAAATTATGTACTTTCACCGCTACGGTAAGCGGTGAACTTAACAAAAATTTAACGATTATTTTCTCCTCTAATTACAGTTTCCGGTCTTACACGGATTCGTTCCTCTCACCGCCTGCATGTCATCCGCTTCTTCTTCCACTGCGCCACCTCGCACTAACTTCTTGCAAACTTGTTTTGAATTTAAATCAAATTCATTCTACTTTCTGTAAAACATGCGCGTTGAATTTTTGTAAGATTAGCGTTGAAATGTTGTAATTTTTTTTAAATTGACCGCTGGCTCTAGAGGTGAAATTACAAAAATTCACCGCTTAATAAAGGTTTCAAAAAATGTACGATTATTCGTGGATAAATTTACTGTGCGTCTTTTAATAAATGTATCTTAACTCGTTGGACAAAAAACAATTCGCCGCGTTTTCTAAGCGGTGAATATATGTAATTTCACCACTAATTTAAGCCGTGAATTTATGTAAATTCACCGCATTCATTGCTGATCTCACACAACCTCAACACTTTTTTCTAAGTAATGAATTCATGTAAGTTCACCACTAAGCTAAGCGGTGAAATAAGCTACTCAAAAGGCCTTGAGACCAATGTACTATATGAAATCATATTGCCAAATTTTTGGGACAAATTGAAATGGGCCCTTCGGCAATCATCTCAAAAGGTCAACATTTTAAAAACAGAAGAACCATCAACCACTTCCATTTTTGGAAACCGGAAGCTTTTTTAATCGAGTTTACAAAGCCCAGAAGATCATTACTTTAATCTAATGCAACAATTGGTAGCAATGAAAAAGAAATTATAAAACAAAGTTAGCCTCTTTCTCACCAATTTTTTCTGTTGCTTTTTTGGTTAAGGAGTTCATACATCAGTGCCCCACAGAGGAAAGCTTTCATTAACAAGTTTTAGTTTTTTTCACGGTCAATATCAGTATTTTGTTATAAAGTCTATCCCATAGAAAAAACTGCAAATAAAATGATAAACAAAAACTAATAATATTGAACAAAAAGAAAATTCAAGGAAGTGACAAGGTGACATGATATTCTGTAGATCTCAACTTTGTTTGTCAGTAGCCGGTGTGGGCACCATTGTCGTGGTCGATAGCACGGGTCAACGAATTCAGTCAGTAGAAATTTGAATGAAAATTGCAACTGAAAATATTCAAAACTTAGCTCGTATTTATAGTACTTATCTAAGCGAAAATAAACCGAGAAGGTTTAGATTAGCTAAAAATATTTTACTTGATTGACATGTGAATAGATCTTGATTCCGAATCACGGAGGTAATTTTCTATTTTCATCATCGTTTCATGAGAATCATATATGACCTAAATACAATCGAGTTCATTAGTTGGAAGTCGGTGGGTGTTAGAATCGGGTTTCTCTGGGTGAGAGAATTTACTTTTGAACTCGGATTGAGAGGTCAATAAGATAATGGTAGCGCCAGAACAAAATTAGAATTGAGTTTGGTTTTGTGACCATTACTTATCGACATAGCAACAACGTTCGTCAGGTAATTTCGTCTTTTGTTCATTGAAACTTTAATATAGAAAACTTCTAAGTTTCTTGATGTTTCTTTGAAGTCATCACAAGTACGGTTTGTTCAGATCAGATTTAGCAGCTGACCATCAGGTTATCATCCAATTTAGCTAATGAGAGCTAATTACACCTTATTAAACTCATGATTGAAAATTGGTTCGTTCATTGTGAGTTGCGACAAGAGAAGGGAAGAAAATTGAAGTTTTTTTAAATCCTTAATTTAGGAATGAAGTTTTGTTTAAGATAAGGAACATGAAAGTAATATAGGTATTCAGGATAATTAATTTAGACGAAAAAAGTTTTTCATTTTGCGCGAAAAGCTGTGGTAGCAAGTTTTCTTATAAAATCTTTGCTGACTGATTAATTGCCTCTGACGCTAGAAGTCTGAGAAGTCCTAGAAGTCATCTGCTATATGATCAAACCATAACAAAATGACCTTTGATTAGACTCAACCCAGGCCATTTAAACCCAGATTATAGAACATCGTGATAGAACATTATTTTAAAATGGGGTAGGTTTTAAGTTTCTTTTAAAGTACACTGTTAGTATTAAATTATTGTTTGATATTTGAGGTTTTTTGGCAGTTTCCAGTTAAAGTGTAGTTACATTAAAAGTTCTTTGATCTTTTAAAAACATCATGATACATCTGTATCTTATTGAAAATGATCTCATATTAAATCGGCAAAGAAAAAAGGCTTTTTACTGAAACTCTGATCAGTTTTGTGGGAGCTATTTCTCTGATTTGTGCTTCTGAAATCTTTCTGATCGGCCAATGGTGTGCTCAAAATATTACCTCTAATTAGACAATAGCCAGACCCTTTCTTTATCACATACTTTTCCATTGAGCGCTCAAATATTATCTGACGTCACTTCTTCAATCATTCATATTATTTTGATGCTATCATCATTGTTTCATTTGCAAAACTTTTAATGCGATTGAGTGCATTCAAATTTCATCGCGTAATTTTTCGGCATTTTCAGTTCCTTTTTCTCACCAGCTCCAAAAAGTGATTATTTGGTCACTTATTGTGCTATCATCACGATTAGGACGTCTAATCATGTTATTATTGATTCCTCAAAATATCTATGAAGACAGCAGCAATGTTCTTATAGAAATAATTACAAGCAATGAAAATGAAATTACATGAAATAATTTTGCATCTATGGTCCAGATTCCGGCAATCGACAGCAACTAATTCAAGGAGAGCAATTTAAGAAGATCTGCAATGATTTGAGGTGTTCGTCTGTTTGTCTTAGAGATCAATTATCTTAGAGAAATGTGAGTGTAAAGTTTGCACTAATCAGCCATAGCTCAAATATTCAGTTTATTATTAAGCTTCAGATGATAACCATTGTTCTACAGTGTTATAACTTCTCGATTGCAGATCATTTTGAATGGTTCATCCTATGAACAAATCTTGTCGGACAAATTTGTGTATAAATTTTTTTAGCAAGACCTCAGAAAACCAGGAGTTGCTTCCTTTACCCTGACAGAGTAAGACCATATAGAATGATATCGTGGAATAATTTTTGGAAGAGTTTTCATCAAATATTTATAAAGTTATACTTATAACTCTATAATGAAATCATAAAATTCAACTGCTACTTTCGCTTTTTGCAGGTTGTTAAAAAAATTGACAAAGCTTTCAAAATTGGAAAAATTGAATTGGAAAAATCTTTCAAAATGAGTCAATTTTCAATACTCGTGATATTTATTGCGATTATTTTGGGTTTTATCGATGCCGTAACCGTAAACGTGGACATCACAAAGAGCCCAATGGAGGGAAAATGTACAAAAGGAGTCATTATTGTGGATACTTGGCACTTTTGCGGAGGTATTTCAAATTTCTCATTAAATCTTTTCTCGTTGTCCCCCTACCCCCCCCCCTCCTCCATACGAGCGTGTCATATTTCTACAGAATGATTCACTTTTTAATGACGAGTAATCGGTAATATAACTAGGGGTGCGTTACGTACACGGAAAAGAATCCTTGGATCTATTCTGTTCCCCCCAATGTTTTTTATTACCCCCAGTTACAAATTATATGTTTTTATACAGCACGTTACTATGTAAGAAAAAAGCACGTGCGCCTGGGGGTCATTGTTACTGAGTAAAAAAAGAGCAACGAGGAATGAAAGCGCGAAAGTTATTACGTCATTTTTATTAACCATGTAGGCCTTATATCCGCTCTAATATACGTAGAAAGGTCGGAAATAGTTTGTTTAACATAATTTTCGTTGAGCCAAATAATAAATTAAATCGATTGCTCTCTTTTTAGGCCTGATACTTTCATGTTTCGAAAACGTATCGGTCACAAATCTGAGCCAAAAATCAACTCAGACAAATACCTGCTAACAAACTATAACGGAGTGAGAATAAATCCGTTGTGCCAATTCAGCGATGTTGACGTTGACTATGATCTTGATGGTGTTGATGAGCTCTCAACAATTAGGGGAAAGGTTCACCAGATCTCTGCAGCATCTAGCAATGGTGATTTGTATCAATAAAACAGATAAGGTGTCCAAAACTTTAAGACTCGTCCAAACTCACAAATTTGTTTCTGCTTGATGCTAAAAATTTGATTATTTTTTCCGGCAAATCTAGCCAATCTATCCGATCAATCTAGCATACTTAATGGAGTAGTTAGATAGATTTTAACGTTGTAAAAAAACAAGTTTTGTCAAGTTTTTCAAACTTCACAAAAAAAACAGTTGACTGACTTTTTTTCACAATAAGCGCTCATTTTTGGAAAGTCATGAAAATAGTGCATTTAACATCGAGGTTTGGAGTTTGAGCAAAAGTCACATCGATTATGTTGTAAAAAAACAATATATGGTTTTTATGTTAGCTGCCAGCTCACTGCATCACGGCATAAAAACTTTGCCTCAAGCGTTACAAGACCATTATAAAAAAGATTTATATATTAACGGTTCTGATTTTTTATCCTAACGCTTTGAAAGTCCAAAAAACCGCCCAGTTTCAATTGAGTCACTTCTTTCGTGATAAAAATAGGCTAGTTTATGTGTCTTGGTGTAGTGAACAACTCGCTTTCATGTCATCGAAGCAACAACAATAAGCCTTTATCACCTTCGCAGCTTATTGCAGTGCTCGAAAAGCATCAGGAGCGTATAGAAGCTATAGTGTATTGCCCCAGAGAAGGAACTCCTGATACTAAGAATCAACTCAAGCGTAGTACTCTAGATACCATCCATATAGGGAAAAACTTTGTGTCTAGACGTAAACAGAAAGATCCTAGTTTACTTAGAGAGAACAGAGCGTTACATCAGAAACCTGCGCTTGAGTTGAAAATACTCTAATTAGTGTTAACACAAAAGAGCAACCTCCGGTCCTTGATAACCCAATCCCGAACAAAAAACTTTCTAGACGCCGTCGTAGAACGCTTCGCAACCGTCATGCGTTCGAGGAGGCGGAACTCATCCAAGCCTTTGTTAAACTGAATGTTTCTTAGTCTTGCGTTGTTGCTGGGCTTTACCCACCGACTGGCGGTGGGACTTAGTTTACTCACGAATTAGGGGTTAGTTTGTTGTTGCTTTTCTGCAATAGCGCTTTACTAAACATTTCGCTCTCCCCAACTTTGAGTTATTCACTACCGTCCGTTTTTCGCAGGTTATCTGGTTTTACTTTACATTTTTTTGTCTTTTTGTGTCCTTTTCTCCGTATTTCTTTCGATTCCCCGTTTATCTGTTGTATGATGTAGTATTTTGAGTTTTTGCTGCTGTAAAATTTTTCTGCTAGTATGCGCGTTGGGTTGTTTAGTCTCGTTGCTTGCTAGGGTGTGGCTTAAGTTCACGGCTGGTTCATTTCGTGGTTCATCTCTAGAGTTACGGCTGGTTCATTTCGTGGCTTTCACCACACTAGTTGGTTAGCAATTCGTTTTAGCTTGATTAATTTTGGAAGTATGCACTTTTGTTGTCTGGGTATGGTGGTTTGCTAGGGTGTCACTTAAGTTTGTTCTCGAGTTACGGCTAGTAAGTTTCCTCACCTTTTCGACATTTTTGTTATACTACTTCGTTGACGTAAATTGTTCTGATGTTGGTAGATAAAGCCTCATAATGACTTGTGCTAGTTTGCCTGGCAGTAGCTTCTCTCCTTCTTTCTAGGGTGTGACTTAAATTTGCTCTGGAGTTACGGCCAGTTTGTTTGGTTAAGTTTGTTGCTGTGGTCTTCAAGCGTTGCTCTTCCCGCCTCCTCGCTCGTGGTTTACCGTCTTCCTCCCGTGAGTTCAGTCGCGCGCTACCCGTTGGACGTTTCCATCCCATCTGTACCGTTTTCCCGTATTGTCGCGCGACGTCCGCCAGACGTTTCCGCCCCGCCCCTGTCATTTTCCCACTTCGTCGCGCGCTGTTTGCCGACGCTCCCGTTCGTCCGTCCAGTTTCCCGTTGCGTTGTGCGTTACTCGTTCGGCGTCTCTTCTCGTCCGAACGGCAAATCGTCATACTAGGGTTCAGTTTAACCTTTTATGTTGTGTATGTGTGTGTGTTTATTTGTATTAGTACCGAATAAAACTTTGGTTCCTGTTTTGATAAGTTCATGGCTACATTGCAGAACAAATTCAACAAATTTATAGTGCGAGGGAAAAAGTAGAGGCTGACCTTGTTAACCACTTGGTGAAATTAACAATGCTGTGTATAAACAAGACAGGAAAGTTAAGATCGGACGGCTGATTGAGAAGTGCAAAGATGCTTTTACTAAAGTAGTTGATAAGAACGAAGAGCTCTTTGATCTGGCACAAAAGACTGAAGATCCAAATGCTTCCTGTAAGAGTCCTAAAAAAGGTTAGAGACTGTAACTAAGGAGACTGACGAGTTCTTTGCTGCTGCTCGAGGGTACATCAATTCAGTCCAAAACAAAGACACAGCAGAGCAGTATACCTCTCACCATTCATGATCAGGTTCACACATGACTCCCTCAAAAAGATCAAGTCAGCGTCAACGAGATATAGATTTATCAAGACTGAAAATGGAGGAACTTGAGAATCAACATGAGGCATAGCTGCGCATTGCTAAACAGAGTCTTGAAATTAAAAAGCAAATGAAATTGCGTGAATTGGAAATTGAGCAGCTTGAGGAGGATCATCGCAAGCAAGTAGCTGCTGCAGTCCTTGAGGAGATTGAGTTGATGACAAAATCATCAGCAGACGGGTCTGGTACTGGCAAAATGAGCGAGCTCTTTAGGGAAAGAAGTTCAGTAAAGAGCAAGAAAAATGTTCAAGATTGGGTCAATTCTTCACCGGCCGGGAACATGGCAGATGTTGTAAATGAACCGAGTTTGCAATTTTCTGGTTCCATTGCCCCATCCAACCAAGCAATTGTCCCACATCCTTCTTCAACTCAACCTCTAAACTCACACTCTAATCTCAATACACATGGTCAAGTTGAGGCTAACATCAACTTCTCTGTCCATGAGCCTCGAGAACCAAGTAGTAGATCCAATGTAACCAATAATGCACATGTTGCAAACAACATGATGGAAGAGCAACCGCAGCCTCAATATACGCCACCATCACCACCAATAAACTTTGGTATGCGAACTCAACTAAACGCCCTAAACACAGTCCGACAACTTTCTCAAGCAGCAATGCACTTCGACAGTTTACAGTTAGACCACCAATTCTATCGTAGGTTGAGCATAACGGAACAGTTGAACTTAGTCAGCCCTTTTCGTTCACCACCTTTAAATGCACTCGCTAATGCTCCGCTAGCACCTAATCCGCCACAAGCATATATAAAGGTACCTGCCCTCCAATCCCCATTTTAAACCCCGTACCACCGCATTTCCCGTTAATCCCACCAGCATTCCGTTTTGCTCTTTCGCCGCCACAAGCACTCCCACAACACGCCAATAACCCCGTGGCGAATAATCTCAATCCGTTACCCCTTTCTCCGCCTGCACAATTCATTTCCTCCGCCAACGTTTTTGTACCACAATTTTTGTACACTGCCCCCACAAAAGAAGTGCCAGCCCCAAATTGCTGTCCTCATGACCCACTCAGCCCCTGCGCCTCCGGTCCAAACGTCTGGCGTTTTGCGGCAGCAGTCCCGTCTAATTCAGTACCACTCGTAGGTACATCTGTTAACATAAACACTGTACAATAGGCCCCGTTAGGCAACCCTCAGGTCCCTACATCGCTCCGCTCCTACCTTCATGTACAATCAGCAGCAGAGTCCCAAAACTATGTAAGATCAGACTTCATGCAAGCGAATCCATTTTGTTGTTCCACAGGTACCGCCCCAACCTTTGTCACTCCGATCATTCAGCAAACGTATGGAGCTACCGTTCCGAACCCATTGTGTTGGAGTGGCCCACCGCATCCCGCACCTTCGGCTCCTTCTTTGGACTTCGCGGATTTGATAAAGCAGTTGTCGTTTGCAATCACTTGCAATAAGAACAATGCAATGCCCGAGTGGAAGTTGTCACAGTACAAAGTTGATCCCCTGCAGTAGCACGAATGGTTCGGAAAACATTAAAGCGCCATAGACTCCAAATCTTTGACTGATGATGTCAAGTTAAGATACTTAAAAACTCTTGTAACTGGAAAAGCTAAAATGGCCATCACTGAGTTCGCATATTGTGGTGTAATGTATAAGGATTCACTTAAGAAACATGAGCGTAAATTTGGCAGACCTCAGGCAGTAGTCAGTGCTTACCTAGACAAACTCAGCTCTTTTCTACCACTAAAGATGCTTAATAGTGATAAGATCACAAAGTATTCGCCAACAATTTCAAGTCTTCTTGGGGTCTTTAAATCACTTTCATATGATGCAGACCGTAAGAGCGCTTCACTTCTTAACACATCTGTGCAAAAGTTGCAGCCCAATCTGAAAGAGTCTTGGTCACTCTTCACAGTGAAGAAACATTTGGTTAAGCCAACACTCCTTCAACGATTGGTTGAAAGAGAAGGCCGAAGCACATGACTTAATGAAACAAACTTCATCAAACGCAAGAATTGAGGATAACACCAACTCAGTAGTCAAGACCAAATATGCCTCAAGAACTTTTGCTGCTAATACGCAAATTAAGGGCACTCAGGGACCAGCCTCAACATCGGCATTGCCTCCAACCCCTCACGTTCAGGCAATGCCCAAACCCTAGGAAATGCAGGAATGACGGTTCTAACAGCTCACATAATACACTTCTTCATGGAAATGAGAGGGTTTATCCATCAAAATCTCTTCCAACCAACAAAGACTATAACTCTAATGCTGGCGCAAGTCAAAGTAAACCTTGTAGTGTCCAATCATTGAGTGAGACCACTACTTTGTTATCTGTGAGTAACGTGAAAGGCCCCCTTCAGGTGACTTAATTACAGTTGACGAGCGCTTCCGGTAAAGATACCACGGCTTTAATTTTGTGCGATACCGCTTGCAGTAACTCTTGATTGTTCAATAGACTTTGATTGCACGGTACAGCACTGAAACTAACAGTCAAGGTAATAAATAACGAGGAGGTTGCGGGCACTAAGTTGGTTGAATTGGCTATAACACCACGCGTTAACCAAGCATTTGAATCACTTAAAGTCAGTCCTTACATAAAGGTAGATTCACAGGTAGGCGCAAATGTGATAAAAATTAAAGGACTTCAAGAAACTTATCCACACCTATCAGTTCCAGACCCGGTTACATATTGCTATGGAAACATCGAGATGATACTTGGACAGGATGTGTATCATGCCATCCGCCCGTTAGAGTACTTCGCTGCGACGATAATTTTCCGCCCTTCGCTGTTCACTTGCACATTGGTTGGGTTCTAAGCGGCCCTCTACCGTCGTCTTCAGGTTTAGTCTCGACTTGTTTTAAAGCAAATATGGAGAAAGATTTGGAACTCGATAGTCAGTTAAAATCTTGGTACGACATGGAGTCGTACGGCGAACTGAAGCAAGTAGACCCACAATCCACCGCGTATGCACGTGCGCTTGATACTCTTGAAAACACCACAGTGCACAAAGCAAAAATGTACGATGTTGGAATGCAATGGGCTGAAAATAACATCCAACTGCCAAAAATTGATTCTCAGCGCTGGTTCAATTAAAATCATTGCAAAAGCGGCTTACGAAAGACAAGACTTTAAGGGAAAAGTATTCTAATACCATCAAAAAGGACTTAGACAAGGGCTACTTAATAAGGGTCAAAGACGCTCATAAGGTGGAAAGTTGCTCAGAACAAGAGTGGTACCTACCATACCATCCGGTTGCTAATCCGAACAAGCCAGGCAAATTTCTGAGGGTACTAAACGGAGCAGTTAAATTCTATGGCGCATCTTTTAAAAATCAATACTCACCGGACCTGCATTAAGACAACATCCATTTGCCGTATCCACCGACATCGAGGGAATGTGTCTCAAAGTTGGAGTGTTACCGTGTGATCAGCCAACATTGCGCTTTTTGTGGCGGGAAGACCCCACATCAAATGTTGTGGTTCAACAGTATACGCGCCACATCGTTGGGGCAAAAGATATGCCCACCTGCGCCAACTACGCACTTCAGCGCACGGCAAGTGATAATGGTAAGGATTACCCAGAAGCTGCGAAAGCCGTCCTTGAGAACTTCTACATGGACGATTATTTAGACTCAGTGGAATCCCCCGAGAAGGCCCTCATTAGGTCGACTAAAATGGTACATCTTCTCCATCTAGGTGGTTTCAATCTTACTAAGTTTGTAAGCAATGTACAAGATCTGGCTGACCGAATTGATGGGTCAACTCAATCCACTGATCCGAAAGTCATCGTTTCATCCAAGGGTGAATCATTGCAAAGGCTTGGGTTTAAGTGGGATCGCAATAACAATACTCTGGTTGTGAGCAGGGGTACTAACAGCACCATCACGAAAAGTTTAACTCAGCGCCTGGTCTTAATTCTTGTGTCAAAGGTCTATAAGCCAATTGGTCTAGTCGCACCGTTGTCTGTTGGTGCTCGGTTAATCTTGAAAGACATTTGGCGTGTCAATGGAAAATGTTGGGATGACGAGATAACTAAAGACACAGTTGACAGATTCCTTGCATGGCACGTCGAACTGCCCCAGTTAGCTGAGATCACTATACCAATAAGTTACTTTTCAGGACCACTCCAACATCTTGAACTCCAAATGTTTGGTGATAGCTCGCAAGACGTATTCAGTGCATCAGGTTTTCTTACGGCTCAAGTAATTTGTACTTCCGGTGGGACTACAACAGAGCTGGCGTCTGTCTTGAGCAAGTCCCGCGTTGCACCTATGAAGGTAATGACAGTTCGTAAGTTGGAATTACAAGCCGCTCTCCTCGTTGCCCGTTTAAAAAGGGAGATATCTCGAGCAATAAGAGTTACTGTGTATAAAGTATTTATGTGGACAGATAGTACCATCGTCTTGCAGTGGATAAATTCAACAAATAAACACCCCATCTTTATTTCAATAGTGTTAGTGAAATTCTGAATAACAGCAGCGTTGACTAATGGAACCACGTCGCTACTTGTGCTGAAATTTTGCGTTTCAGTAGCTGGGTGAGGGGTCCTGACTTCTTGACAGCTAAGCAATTACCTTTCGTACCAAATACTGACGTCGTTGATAACATCAATCTCGGCGTTGTAACCAAGGAACAAGATGATGACTCCATCTCGTCATTAGCCGCATCCGTAACCAAGCCCCTTAAGGAACAACTCATTAATCTAATCCCGTTTGATAAGTTCAGTTCTTATCAAAAACAATTTCATGTCACCGCATATATGCTCCGCTTTTTACCATCTCATGAAAGTTACCGTACCGTTGACCTCAGCATAGCGGACCCTGCTGAGCTTGACGAAGCCGAGCATCATCTCCAGAACTTGGTTCAAGGAGAATTCTTTAATTCTGAAAGAGAGGCTCTTCCTGACAACAAATCCGTTAAGAAGAGCAGCCTGATTGTGCAGTTTACTGCTTTCATTGGGCCTGATGGTCTCATCCGTTCTTCTGGTCGGCTCGGTTGGCTAGTGGAAACTGACTTCGACACTAAGCATCCTATCGTGGTGGATGTCCTTCATACCTTTGTCAAACTGTTCCTGCGGCATACTCATCCAAAGAACCATCATCAGGGGATCGATAACCTACGTTCAAATGTACAGGAACGTTATGCCATCATTATACTACGTTCCACACTGCGTTCCATCAAATCAAACTGCGTCTCGTGTAGAAAGTTTCGTGCAGCAACCATTAAACTGATCATGGCAGACTTCCCAAAGGAGAGACTCGCTTACCAGTCTCCTCACTTTACCAACACCGGGGTTGATTACTTCGTCCCATTCTACGTCACCGTTCGTCGGACTACCAAGAAGAGGTGGGGATTTCTCTTCACTTGTCTGACTACTCGTGCTGTCCATGTTGAAGTCGTTCCGTCCATGGACACTAGTTCCTGTGTATTGGGAGTGGAGCGGTTTGTTTCCCGTCGGGTTACGCCTGCTATGATTTGATCGGATAATGGTACGAACTTCATTGGAGCGGAGAAAGAGCTCCGTGAATGTATTCAAAAAAGGAACACGCTCAACATCGCAGCGGAACTCGCACATAAGGGCATTAAGTGGAGGTTCAATTCGCCAAGTGCGCCACACCAAGGTGGCATCTGGGAGAGGTTGGTCCGTAGTTTTAAGAGGCTACTGTGCACCATCCTCGGTACACGTCGCCTCACAGATGAGGTGTTGAACACTACTTTTTGTCTGGCTAAATACGCAATAAAATCACGCCCCTTAATGCCGTAAGCGCCGATCCGTCCGATCTAGGCGCAATAACACCTCATCATTTTCTACTTGGTAACCATGCAACTCGAATTGAGTCTATCGTTAGCGTTGACGAGTTCAATCATCGCAAGCGATACGCTCGTGCGCAACCTTACGCCAATTCAATTTGACCACGTTGGCTCAAGGAGTACGCAAATCGATTGCGCTCTTTTTATGTTTAACATTTTTGTGTTTTATGTGTTACGAAAACGTAACCAACTCCAACCAGAAATCAACTCAGACAAAATACCTGCTAACAAAAACTAGATAGATTTGCCGGGCCATTGCGATGTGCTTTTTTGCCTTAACGTTTACTCGGAACTGTTGCTTTACTTTCTCTATGAACAAAACCTTTGATAGTATGTTTTGCATCTATATTCCGGTGCCGTTTCTGACGTACAAACAACAATAGTTTCAATATACAACCTCATTTATTGTTCCTATGGTACACTCATTACAATTACGGAGTTAAAGCAACCAAACCAATCATCTAGGCGTCTCATTCAGTCGTGCTGAATTGCAGCAAGCGAGAGTATTACTTGCACCTAATTACACTGTGAGAAGATCATTTCAATGGTACAACTCACAAATTGAGCCCGAAATCAGAATGATCAGGGATCGGGGGAGCACTAGAAAATGTGGGAGAAACATGCTTGGATCAATTGGAGCAGTGAGAGTTGTTAGAGCACGCAGAGTTCATAGAGCACAGAGAGTGAGAATAAATCTGGTGGGCCAATTCAGCAATGTTGATGTTGACTATGATCTTTATGGTGTTGATGAGTTCCCAATTTCAACAATTAGGGGAAAAGTCCACCAAATCTCTGCAGCCTCTAGCAATTGTGCTTTGTATCAATAAAACATACAAAGTCTCCAAAACTGTAAGACTCGTCCAAACTCACAACTTTATTTCTTCCTGATGTTATAAATTTAATTATTTTTTCCGGCAAATCTAGCCAAACCCCCCCCCCCCCCCCATCAAAAAAAGCCGTTTGCTATAAACCATCAGTTTTTTGTAAATTTTGCTCGAGGTTAGAAATTGACCAAACACCCACCGATCATTTACCCCTTGATTCTTTTTCTGGAAGACTTGACGTGGAGTTCTTAGGCATTTGCATCGGCAACCGTAAAATTGACACTAAAATAGGAATTGAAATGTTTTTTTTGAAGTTAATCGAAATATTTTGTAATTTTTAATGTTTTCTGAGCATAAGGAGACAATTAATTTTTCAAAACCTCGCAGACGTCTTATCCAAGAGAATTAAGAACACAATTTTGGTGTTGGACATTTTTGAAGCCGTAACTTGTAGAAAACATCTTGCCATTTATTCCAATATTTCATGGTTTCTGATATCCTATTTGTGTATAACATTTAAAAAAAACTTTTCCTCTAACACTAACTCTCTTTCTCTCTTTCTTACAGACACATACCACACATATTACAAACACGCATATCCATACATACACCCACAGAGGCGTGAACAAACACACAAGCACAAATACAAATCCGGTCACCAGAAAAATAATATCTTTGTACGGTATCTGATCTTTCTTCAATATTCATCGCCAATCTCCAATGTACTGATATTTTTTCTTGAAAACTCATTGTGCACTTCTTGAATCAATTGTATTGTTAATTGTAAAAATCACACCTCAAATCTGAAACGAGTTTTTTGTGTTTTGAAATAATTTGTTATTTTTGATATTTTATGAGCTTAATTGGCCTTTTCCTTTTTATTTAATTCTCGCAGATGTGATAACAGCTGGATTTAAGAAAAACAATTTTGCTTTTCAGTATATTAACAGCCGCAAATATTAGCAAATTTTTCGAACTTAGGTAATTTATCAAACTTCCTTACTTTTTTGACAATTTTCGCACTATTGAATTTTTTGACCTGACGTTCCATAAACTTTCTATCCGTCAATTTTATTGCTATTTCATTATATCAGGGAATATTTATTGAAACCATCTGCTCTGAAATCATAGAGAATAGAAAGAAAAGGATAAGATAAGATTTCCTTCGTTTTGTTTTCAAAATGAATTTCGCTGAGTTTATGTTCATTTCTTGTAACCGCCTTTTTACGTCTCCAGGGTCTTCAGAGAACCTAAAAAGTTAGTTCTGATGATATTAGAAGAATTTTTTGCAAAACCAACTCTAGAATTTGGAAATATAGATACAGTTTTCTGCTTTTAGTTTGACATTCTCAAAGTTTTCTTTGTGCTAATTCGAGTAAAATAAAATGTCTAAAATCTTCAATTTTTCGAAAAATTGTTTTGCTACAGATAAAATTGGTTTGTAAAATAGCCCTTAACCAGTTGAATACAGAGATACATAGTTTGAATACAGAGATGCAGAGTAGAATACAGAGTTTTAGTTGTTAATTTTCAGGCTTGAAACTGTTAAAAACTACTGAAAAATCGCCATTCAACATCACTAAATTTACTACAATTTTTCCTTTTTTTTCTATCTTAAATCTTAAATTTCAGAGCGATCTGAACACATTTCCTTCTTTAATCATTTTGTGGAAATGGTTTTTTACATCTATCTTTTGGTCTTCGTTCAGCTGCCAATACGATTCCGTTAATAAAAGTAACTCTGTTCACATAAGTAAGGATGATGACGTGGTTTTCATTGAAAACAAAATTTAGCCATCAAAACCAAATTATTTTCATAGATTTTTCTTCAGTAAAGTGACAGACGGGATCATTCGCCGTTAGTGTTCTTCATTTGTTCTCAGGAAAATGTTGGAACATTTTAGTGCATGTTCTGGATGCAATTAAGTGTATGTTTGGTGTGTTGAGTCATGTACTGCATGTTATTTTGAGCTTAATTTATTCTTGTCGCTAAAAAATGTAGAAAAATCGGTAAAAAAACACAAGAAAGTAGGAAATTCAGCTCTTATTTTTTTTCATGATATCCTTAGATTTGAAAAGTAATTGTTTTTGTGTAAAAGGAAAAATTGCATTTCCAAAATTTTTTTGAATAAATTCCGTAATGGTTCACAGACAGAAAGCTATGACAGCAATTCAATATTAATTCAAAAACAAAATTCGTGCTTTATAAGAATAGGACAAATAAGGATTTTGCTTGCGTCAAAATTTCCCCCACCAATGGATTTAACAGAACGAGAGAAGTAGCTTAGTCGCTTTAATTTTCATAGCAGAACGAGAGAAGAGCCGAATGTAAACAGCATTAAGCTTGACGCTGTTCAACTTGCGGTTCAAATTAGTTCTAACCAATTTTTTGGCCTACTTTTGCGCAACGATCCTGATAGCAAACAACTTATATAAAATAGCAAATTATTTTGATTTGAAATGGAGTTTATTTATCTTCTTTCTGCAAGATGTGTTCACACAATTTGGTAACCTTTGAAGTCAGCTAAAAGTAAATTTTGAGAGATTTTGTTTCCACTGATGGAACAAAAAGAGCATCACAACGAGTAATGATTTCAACATCCCATAATCGAAAGGAGTACCCGGACTTAACTGTGAGTCGAATTCAGTACTGAATCAGTACAATTTGCATCATGCATTTTTGGAGGATCATTACTATGTACATGTCACTTCTGGGCATGGTTAGGCTGTAGTTTAATCAACCTAATGAGTCATGTGCGTGCAAATTTAATGCACATTCTTTCTCGCCTAATGTATCTTACATGTACATGTACTTGCAACAGACTGCTCGCAAGATGCACATAAGTGGCGCCAGTCTAATTTTGATCTGGCCAGGCGTAATTACAAACCACTTGAGCGTGAACAAATTCAATCTGCTAGGGCGAGATAATTGCCCTAATTGTTCTCGCTCTACTCGCTCTATTTGTATTGTTCGCGCTATAACTCTTTTATTAAATCCACTCGCATCTCTTTTATTAAATCCATGCTAAGCACTAGTGAGCTCATCCTTTGAGGGAAATCCATGCTCATCACTAGTGGAAAAAGGAAAGAAAAAGGAAAGGGAAAAGATATGAATTTATAAATGAAGGATTTATAAATGAAGGATTTATAAATGAAGGATTTATAAAGGAATTTATAAACGACATGAATTATAATTTATAAATATTAGTTTTAGTTTCATTCGTTTTAGGTTCCAGTTCTGTTCTCTGTTCTCCGTTTGAACTGGCTTCCGTTAATCTCTTTAATACCCAAATAATGCTTTTATTGTAACGTATTTGGCTCTGTCAGCACCTTCTTTAGGACGAAGAACATCCTGCGGAGTCACAGAATACAATGACGATCGAGTCTCACCCTCAGCCACTGTGGCTCACCTGTTCCAACAGCACGTGACATGTTCATAAATGACCAGAGACGCTGCCCAATGTCTCGGAGGTCCTCGTAAACGACGAGTTGAAAGCATAACTCTGAAACAAATTTGAAAACACAGCAGCACCGATAGTTCCAAATGCATGACTATAAGTGTAAACACAACCGAATAACGTCGGCAACAGTGGGGGGCAACAGTGGGGGCAACAGCGAGGGGGGGCAACAGCGGGGGCGGGGATTGAACTCAGAAATGTTCCTATGAACTCGGAAATATTTTAAAGTGTTAAATGGAAATGTTACAAACTGTTATAAACTGAAATGTTATAAACTGTTAGATTAAAACAACGTAAATTGAAATGAAAATTGATCAGTCACGTGAATAATATGGAATATTATGAAGTCACATGAATATTATGGAGTATTATGAAGTCACGTGAATTTTATGAAGTCACATGGAATATTATGGTCATTCAGTAGCACAAAAATCTTTGAGAACAGAAAGTATCAACGCCGCAAAATGGCGATAGCCCTCTCCAAATCTATCAAAGTGACAGTCCCAAAAATCTTCCCTTTTAATGATATGAGTTCCCTTTAGCTGATGACCTAGTTTGTTTCGTAAGAACATATTATTTTTGGAAACCAATTCTGCTGGCAAATCTTTTCGGCGCATATGACCGGCAAACATAACCACGGTTGGCCATATGGCATCTCGAAATTCCTTGTATTTATTGCAAATATAGTGGATTGATTTTGTTTTGGCATCATTGTCCCCAACAATAACAAAGACATGACTATATGTTCTGGCTTTTTTTGCGAGGGACATTAAATGCTCGCAACGGCGACCACCTTCTCCGTCATAGATAGGGGTAGAAAAAACAATACTTATCAGCTAAAAAAACATTTTTCATCCCAGAAATTATGCAACTTTACCGGAATTGTTGCAACCGCTCGTCTTGTTCGAGATATGGTTTGGCATCGCGTAGATTTGAATCTCCAATTACTAAGATCCTGATTTGTCAAAAAAAAAACGTTTAAAAAACTTTCGTATGTTCGGTATCTTAGATTTGGTACGTTCGGTTTAAGACGTATGAAAATTTTGGTATGTTTGTTTTCTTGGATTTTCACTTTCTGAAACCAAACGTAAGGAAAAACCGAACATACTAACGCTTTTTTACGTGGAAAACAAAAGGTAGGCCTCATGATCTGCCCCACCCCCGTAAATAAACAAATAGCAGTTTTATTACATAAGTGAATAGGTGTGTGTGTGCGCGTGTGTGTGTGCGTGCGTGTGTGTTTTTGCGTGCGTGCGAGTTTGTGTGAGTGTCCGTGCGTGTGTGTGCTTGTGTAATTGTGTGTGTGGGTGGACGCGTGTGTGCGTTCGTGGGTGTGGAGAGTGTGGTGTAAGTGTAGTGTGTGTGTAGTGTGAGTGTGGTGTGTGTGATGTCTGTAGTGTGTGCGTGTGCGGTGTGTGTGTGGTTTGTGGTATGTGTGTGGTGTGTAAAGTGTGTGTGTGGTGTGGGTGTGGTGTATGGGATGTCTTAGTGTGTGTGGTGAGTGTGGAAATGTGTAGTGTATGTGTTGTGTGTGTGGTGTTTGGTGTGTGTGTGTGTTGTATGTGTGGTGTGTGAGTGTTGTGTTGTGCGTGGTGTGTGTATGTGTGTGTGCGCGTGCGTGTGTGTGTTTGTGTGTGTTTGGGGGGTTGTGTGCGTGCTTGCGTATGCGTGTGTGTGGGTGGGTGTTGTTGTGTGTGTGTGTGTGTGGGTGTGTTTGTGTTTATATATATGTGTGTGTGTGTCTGTGCATGTGTGTGTGTGTGTGGGGGGAGGGGCATGAGGGCAAAACGAAGAACAGATCAGAAGAATTATCTCTCTCTCTCTCTCTCTCTCTCTCTCTCTCTCTATCTCTCGGCCTGTGGCTCTCTCTCTCTCTCTCTCTCTCTCTCTCTCTCTGGCTCTTTGATTCTCTCTTTCTCTTTCTCTCCTCCACACACACACACAAACACACACATTCAAAACCACAAACAGACGCACACATACACACTTACGCAGACACATAGACACATCAACACACACACATCCACACAAACACATATCCACACAAACACACACACACACACACAAACATGCAAAAACACAAACAAACGCACACATACACACACACGCACACACATCCACACATACACACACACCACACTCACATCACCCATACACACATATTCTCTCTCTCTCTTTCACACACACACACACACACACACACACAAACATGCAAAAACACAAACAGACGCACACATACACACACGCACACACAAACACACACACATATCCACACAAACACACACACACAAACACAAACACACACATGCAAAAACACAAACAGAAGCACACATACACACACACGCACACACATACACAAATCAACACACACTCATCCACACAAACACACACACCTCATACATCACAAATACACACACATATATTCTCTCTCTCTCTCTCTCTCTCTCCTTCACACACACACACACACACAAACATGCAAAAACACAATAATGTAGATTTGCCTTTCCTTAACTTACCTTAGCTAAGACTAACTTTACCTGAATTTTACCTGAAAAGTTAAGGCCTCACTACTTTAAAAAATACCTTAAATTTTACTCTAAATGGTCTTGTCCAAACGTTTTGTTCCAATGGTCAATTATTAGCCCGGACCCGAGTATCATAGACTTTCAGTACTGAATCAGTATATTCCATTAGTAAGTCGGCGATTCAGTACTGATTCAGTGACCTAGGATGTTACGAAGAAATTAACTACTATGAAAGTAATTACGAAAAGAACTGGAATTAAAATGCAAAGCAAGTCCAGAAACTTGATGCCTTTTTTCATTGAGTCTTTAAGAAAAAAGAAAAACATGATAGGAGCACCACAATAGCAGAAATCTGTCGAAGCAGCTGAAGCAAAAGCTCTGTTGATTTGCACAACAAGTTCAGTAACTTGATGCAAAATGGAGCAGCTAAGTATCTATCAAGAGAAAAATCCGAAAGTATATATATCCTTTATTTGAAATAGGCAAACCAAGTCCAGTGACTTGATGCCTTTCTTCTTATTAGTTTTTAAACAAAAACAATAACTTGTCAGAGGCGCGACATATATTTTTGAAAATTCGGAAATGAACTCATTAAATTGATTGCATAGCAAGTTCAGTAACTTGATGCGGCTGTTAGGAAGGAATTAACTGCTATGAAATTAACTACAAAAAGAACTGGAATTTAAAAAAATGCAAAGCAAGTCCAGTGACTTGATGCCTTTATTATTAGTTTTCAAACGAAAACAATAATTTGTCAGAGGCGCGACATATATTTTTGAAAATTCGGAAATGAACTTATCAAAATGATTGCATAGCAAGTTCAGTAACTTGATGAAGCTGTTAGGAAGGAATTAACTACTATGAGACTAACTACGAAAAGAACTGGAATTAAAAAAATGCAAAGCAAGTCCAGTGACTCGATGCCTTTCTTCTTATTAGTTTTTAAACAAAAACAATAATTTGTCAGATGCGCAACATATATTTTTGAAAATTCGGAACTGAACTCATTAAAATTATTGCATAGCAAGTTCAGTAACTTGATGCGGCTGTTAGGAAGGAATTAACTACTATGAGACTAACTACGAAAAGAACTGGAATTTAAAAAAAGCAAAGCAAGTCCAGTGACTCGATGCCTTTAGTTATTAGTTTTCCAACGAAAACAAAAATTAGTCAGGGGCGCGACATAAACTTTTGAAAATTCGGAATTGAACTCCTTAAAATGATTGCATAGCGAGTTCAGTAACTTGATGCGGCTGTTAGGAAGGAATTAACAACTATGAGACTAACTACGAAAAGAACTGGAATTAAAAAAAACAAAGCAAGTCCAGTGAATCGATGGCTTTTGTTATTAGTTTTCCAACGAAAACAAAAATTAGTTAGGGGCGCGACATAAACTTTTGAAAATTCGGAATTGAACTCATTAAAATGATTGCATAGCAAGTTCAGTAACTTGATGCGGCTGTTAGGAAGGAATTAAATACTATGAGACTAACTACGAAAAGAACTGGAATTTAAAAAAAGCAAAGCAAGTCCAGTGACTCGATGCCTTTTGTTATTAGTTTTCCAACGAAAACAAAAATTAGTCAGGGGCGTGACATGAACTTTTGAAAATTCGGAATTGAACTCATTAAAATGATTGCATAGCAAGTTCAGTAACTTGATGCGGCTGTTAGGAAGGAACTAAATACAATGAGACTAACTACGAAAAGAACTGGAATTAAAAAAAAAGCAAAGCAAGTCCAGTGACTCGATGCCGTTTGTTATTAGTTTTCCAGCGAAAACAAAAATTAGTCAGGGGCGCGACATAAACTTTTGAAAATTCGGAATTGAACTCATTAAAATGATTGCAGAGCAAGTTCAGTAACCTGATCCGGCTGTTAGGAGGGAATTAAATACTATGAAAGTAATTACAAAAAGAACTGGAATTTAAAAAATGCATAGCAAATTCAAAAACTTGATGCAGCTGTTAGGAAGGAATTAACTACGATAAGACTAACTACGAAAAGAACTGGAATTTAAAAAAGCAAAGCAAGTCCAGTGACTCGATGCCTTTTGTTATTAGTTTTCCAACGAAAACAAAGTTAGTCAGGGGCGCGATAAAAACTTTTGAAAATTCGGAATTGAACTCATTAAAATTATTGCATAGCAAGTTCAGTAACCTGATTCGGCTTTTAGGAAGGAATTAACTACTATGAGATTAACTACGAAAAGAATTGGAATTAAAAAAAGCAAAGCAAGTCCAGTGACTCGATGCCTTTTGTTATTAGTTTTCCAACGAAAACAAAAATTAGTCAGGGGCGCGACATAAACTTTTGAAAGTTCGGAATTGAACTCATTAAAATGATTGCATAGCAAGTTCAGTAACTTGATGCGGCTGTTAGGAACGAATTAAATACTATAAAAATAATTACAAAAAGAACTGGAATTAAAAAAATGCATAGCAAGTTCAGTAACTTGATGCAGCTGTTAGGAAGGAATTAACTACTATGGTACTAACTACGAAAAGAACTGGAATTTAAAAAAAGCAAAGCAAGTCCAGTGACTCGATGCCTTTTGTTATTAGTTTTCCAACGAAAACAAAAATTAGTCAGGGGCGCGACATAAACTTTTGAAAGTTCGGAATTGAACTCATTAAAATGATTGCATAGCAAGTTCAGTAACTTGATGCGGCTGTTAGGAACGAATTAAATACTATGAAAGTAACTACGAAAAGAACTGGAATTAAAAAAATGCAAAGCAAGCCCAGTGACTTGATGCCTTTTTCCTTAGTTCTTAAATGAAAACATTAATTTCTCATAGGCGCGACATAAATTTTTGAAAACTCAGAAATGAACTCATTAAATTGATTGCATAGCAAGTTCAGTAACTTGATGCGGCTTTTAGGAAGGAATTAACTACTATGAGACTAACTACGAAAAGAACTGGAATTAAAAAAAGCAAAGCAAGTCCAGTGACTCGATGGCTTTTGTTATTAGTTTTCCAACGAAAACAAAAATTAGTCAGGGGCGCGACATAAACTTTTGAAAATTCGGAATTGAACTCAATAAAATGATGGCATAGCAAGTTCAGTAACCTGATGCGGCTGTTGGGAAGGAATTAAATACTATGAAAGTAATTACAAAAAGAACTGGAATTAAAAAAATGCATAGCAAGTTCAGTAACTTGCTGCAGCTGTTAGGAAAGAATTAACTACTATGGTACTAACTACGAAAAGAACTGGAATTTAAAAAAAAAGCAAAGCAAGTCCAGTAACTCGATGCTTTTTGTTATTAGTTTTCCAACGAAAACAAAAATTAGTCAGGGGCGCGACATAAACTTTTGAAAATTCGGAATTGAACTCATTAAAATGATTGCATAGCAAGTTCAGTAACTTGAGGCGGTTGTTAGGAAGGAATAAAATACTATGAAAGTAACTACGAAAAGAAGTGGAATTAAAAAAATGCAAAGCAAGCCCAGTGACTTGATGCCTATTTTCTTAGTTTTTAAATGAAAACATTAATTTCTCATAGGCGCGACATAAATTTTTGAAAACTCAGAAATGAACTCATTAAATTGATTGCATAGCAAGTTCAGTAACTTGATGCGGCTTTTAGGAAGGAATTAACTACTATGAGACTAACTACGAAAAGAACTGGAATTAAAAAAAGCAAAGCAAGTCCAGTGACTCGATGGCTTTTGTTATTAGTTTTCCAACGAAAACAAAAATTAGTCAGGGGCCCGACATAAACTTTTGAAAATTCGGAATTGAACTCATTAAAATGATTGCATAGCAGGTTCAGTAACCTGATGCGGCTGTTAGGAAGGAATTAAATACTATGAAAGTAATTACAAAAAGAACTGGAATTTAAAAAATGCATAGCAAGTTCAGTAACTTGATGCAGCTGTAAGGAAGGAATTAACTACTATGGTACTAACTACGAAAAGAACTGGAATTTAAAAAAAGCAAAGCAAGTCCAGTGACTCGATGCCTTTTTTATTAGTTTTCCAACGAAAACAAAAATTTCTCAGAGGCGCGAGATACATCTTTGAAAACTCGGAAATGAACTCGTTAAATTGATTGCATAGCAAGCTCAGTAACTTGATGCGGCTGTTAGGAAGGAATTAAATACTATGAAAGTAATTACGAAAAGAACTGGAATTAAAAAAATGCAAAGCAAGCCCCGTGACTTGATGCCTTTTTTTCTCAGTTTTTAAATGAAAACATTAATCTCTCATAGGCGCGACATAAATTTTTAAAAACTCAGAAATGAACTCATTAAATTGATTGCATAGCAAGTTCAGTAACTTGATGCGGCTGTTAGGAAGGAATTAAATACTATGAAAGTAATTACGAAAAGAACTGGAATGAAAAAAATGCAAAGCAAGTCCAGTGACTTGATGCCTTTTTTTTATTAGTTTTCCAACGAAAACAAAAATTTCTCAGAGGCGCGACATACATTTTTGAAAACTCGGAAATGAACTCACTAAATTGATTGCATAGCAAGTTCAGTAACTTGATGCGGATGTTAGGAAGGAATTAAATACTATGAAAATAATTACGAAAACAACTGGAATTAAAAAAATGCAAAGCAAGCCCAGTGACTTGATGCCTTTTTTCTCAGTTTTTAAATGAAAACATTAATTTCTCATAGGCGCGACATAAATATTTGAAAACTCAGAAATGAACTCATTAAATTGATTGCATAGCAAGTTCAGTAACTTGATGCAGCTGTTAGGAAGGAATTAAATACTATGAAAGTAATTACGAAAAGAATTGCATTAAAAAAATGCAAAGCAAGTCCAGTGACTTGATGCCTTTTTTTTATTAGTTTTCCAACGAAAACAAAAATTTCTCAGAGGCGCGACATACATTTTTGAAAACTCGGAAATAAACTCATTAAATTGATTGCATAGAAAGCTCAGTAATTTGATGCGGCTGTTAGGAAGGAATTAAATACTATGAAAGTAATTACGAAAAGAACTGGAATTAAAAAAATGCAAAGCAAGTCCATTGACTTGATGCCTTTTTTATTATTAGTTTTCCAACGAAAACAAAAATTTTATCATAGGCGCGACATAAACTTTTGAAAATTCCGAAATGAACATTAAATTGATTGCATAGCAAGTTCAGTAACTTGATGCGGCTGTTAGGAAGGAAAAAAATACTATGAAAGTAATTACAAAAAGAACTGGAATTAAAAAAATGCAAAGCAAGTCCAGTGACTTGATGCCTTTTTTTTATTAGTTTTCCAACGAAAACAAAAATTTCTCAGAGGCGCGACATAAATTTTTGAAAACTCGGAAATGAACTCATTAAATTGATTGCATAGCAAGTTCAGTAACTTGATGCGGCTGTTAGGAAGGAATTAAATACTATGAATGTAATTACGAAAAGAACTGGAACTTAAAAAATGCAAAGCAAGTCCAGTGACTTGATGCCTTTTTTATTATCAGTTTTCCAACGAAAACAAAAATTTTGTCATAGGCGCGACATAAACTTTTGAAAATTCGGAAATGAACTCATTAAATTGATTGCATAGCAATTTCAGTAACTTGATGCGGCTGTTAGGAAGGAATTAAATACTATGAAAGTAATTACAAAAAGAACTGGAACTAAAAAAATGCAAAGCAAGTCCAGTGACTTGATGCCTTTTTTTATTAAATTTCCAACGAAAACAAAAATTTCTCAGAGGCGCGACCTAAATTTTTGAAAACTCGGAAATGAACTCGTTAAATTGATTGCATAGCAAGTTCAGTAACTTGATGCGGCTGTTAGGAAGGAATTGAAAACTATGAAAGTAATTACAAAAAGAACTGGAATTAAAAAAAATGCAAAGCAAGTCCAGTGACTTGATGCCTTTTTTATTATTAGTTTTCCAACGAAAACAAAAATTTCTCAGAGGCGCAACATAAACTTTTGAAAACTCGGAAATGAACTCATTAAATTGATTGCATAGCAAGTTCAGTAACTTGATGCGGCTGTTAGGAAGGAATTAAATACTATGAAAGTAATTACGAAAAGAACTGGAATTAAAAAAATGCAAAGCAAGTCCAGTGACCTGATGCGTTTTTTATTATTAGTTTTCCAACGAAAACAAAAAATTCTCAGAGGCGCGACATAAATTTTTGAAAACTCGGAAATGAACTCAATAAATTGATTGCATAGCAATTTCAGTAACTTGATGCGGCTGTTAGGAAGGAATTAAATACTATGAAAGTAATTACAAAAAGAACTGGAACTTAAAAAATGCAAAGCAAGTCCAGTGACTTGATGCCTTTTTTATTATTAGTTTTCCAACGAAAACAAAAATTTCTCAGAGGCGCAACATAAACTTTTGAAAACTCGGAAATGAACTCATTAAATTGATTGCATAGCAAGTTCAGTAACTTGATGCGGCTGTTAGGAAGGAATTAAATACTATGAAAGTAATTACGAAAAGAACTGGAATTTAAAAAATGCAAAGCAAGTCCAGTGACTTGATGCCTTTTTTATTATCAGTTTTCCAACGAAAACAAAAATTTTGTCATAGGCGCGACATAAACTTTTGAAAATTCGGAAATGAACTCATTAAATTGATTGCATAGCAATTTCAGTAACTTGATGCGGCTGTTAGGAAGGAATTAAATACTATGAAAGTAATTACAAAAAGAACTGGAACTAAAAAAATGCAAAGCAAGTCCAGTGACTTGATGCCTTTTTTTATTAAATTTCCAACGAAAACAAAAATTTCTCAGAGGCGCGACCTAAATTTTTGAAAACTCGGAAATGAACTCGTTAAATTGATTGCATAGCAAGTTCAGTAACTTGATGCGGCTGTTAGGAAGGAATTAAAAACTATGAAAGTAATTACAAAAAGAACTGGAATTAAAAAAAATGCAAAGCAAGTCCAGTGACTTGATGCCTTTTTTATTATTAGTTTTCCAACGAAAACAAAAATTTCTCAGAGGCGCAACATAAACTTTTGAAAACTCGGAAATGAACTCATTAAATTGATTGCATAGCAAGTTCAGTAACTTGATGCGGCTGTTAGGAAGGAATTAAATACTATGAAAGTAATTACGAAAAGAACTGGAATTAAAAAAATGCAAAGCAAGTCCAGTGACCTGATGCGTTTTTTATTATTAGTTTTCCAACGAAAACAAAAAATTCTCAGAGGCGCGACATAAATTTTTGAAAACTCGGAAATGAACTCATTAAATTGATTGCATAGCAAGTTCAGTAACTTGATGCGGCTGTTAGGAAGGAATTAAATACTATGAAAGTAATTACGAAAAGAACTGGAATTAAAAAAATGCAAAGCAAGTCCAGTGACCTGATGCGTTTTTTATTATTAGTTTTCCAACGAAAACAAAAAATTCTCAGAGGCGCGACATAAATTTTTGAAAACTCGGAAATGAACTCATTAAATTGATTGCATAGCAAGTTCAGTAACTTGATGCGGCTGTTAGGAAGGAATTAAATACTATGAAAGTAATTACAAAAAGACCTGGAAATAAAAAAATGCAAAGCAAGTCCAGTGACTTGATGCCTTTTTTATTATTAGTTTTACAATGAAAACAAAAATTTCTCAGAGGCGCGACATAAATTTTGGAAAACTCGGAAAGGAACTCATTAAATTGATTGCATAGCAAGTTCAGTAACTTGATGCGGCTGTTAGGAATGAATTAAATACTATGAAAGTAATTACGAAAAGAACTGGAATTAAAAAAATGCAAAGCAAGTCCAGTGATTTGAGGCCTTTTTTATTATTAGTTTTCCAACGAAAACAAATATTTTGTCATAGGCGCGACATAAACTTTTGAAAATTCGGAAATGAACTCATTAAATTGATTGCATAGCAAGTTCAGTAACTTGATGCGTCTGTTAGGAAGGAATTAAATACTATGAAAGTAATTACAAAAAGAACTGGAACTAAAAAAATGCAAAGCAAGTCCAGTGATTTGAGGCCTTTTTTATTATTAGTTTTCCAACGAAAACAAAAATTTTGTCATAGGCGCGACATAAACTTTTGAAAATTCGGAAATGAACTCATTAAATTGATTGCATAGCAAGTTCAGTAACTTGATGCGTCTGTTAGGAAGGAATTAAATACTATGAGAGTAATTACAAAAAGAACTGGAACTAAAAAAATGCAAAGCAAAACCAGTGACTTGATGCCTTTTTTATTATTAGTTTTCCAACGAAAACAAAAATTTCTCAGAGGCGCGACATAAATTTTTGAAAACTCGGAAATGAACTCATTAAATTGATTGCATAGCAAGTTCAGTAACTTGATGCGGCTGTTAGGAAGGAATTAAATACTATGAAAGTAATTACGAAAAGAACTGGAATTAAAAAAATGCAAAGCAAGTCCAGTGACTTGACGCCTTTTTTATTATTAGTTTTCCAAAGAAAACAAAAATTTTGTCAGAGGCGCGACATAAACTTTTGAAAACTCGGAAATGAACTCATTAAATTGATTGCATAGCAAGTTCAGTAACTTGATGCGGCTGTTAGGAAGGAATTAAATACTATGAAAATAATTACAAAAAGAACTGGAATTAAAAAAAACGCAAAGCAAGTCCAGTGACTTGATGCCTTTTTTATTATTAGTTTTCCAACGAAAACAAAAATTTCTCAGAGGCGCGACATGAATTTTGAAAACTCGGAAACGAACTCACTAAATTGATTGCATAGCAAGTTCAGTAACTTGATGCGGCTGTTAGGAAGGAATTAAATACTATGAAAGTAATTACGAAAAGAACTGGAATTAAAAAAATGCAAAGCAAGTCCAGGGACTTAATGCCTTTTTTATTATTAGTTTTCCAACGAAAACAAAAATTTATCAGAGGCGCGACATAAAATTTTGAAAACTCGGAAATGAACTCATTAAATTGATTGCATAGCAAGTTCAGTAACTTGATGCGGCTGTTAGGAAGTAATTAAATACTATGAAAGTAATTACGAAAAAACTGGAATTAAAAAAATGCAAAGCAAGTCCAGTGACTTGATGCAAAATGGAGCAGCTAAGTATCTATCAAAAGAAAAATCCGAAAGCATAGCCCTTTATTAACTAGTCAAACGATTACAAAGAGAACATTAAAATTTTAAGCTTTCTACCAATTAAGTCCAGCATACAGATATTAGGAATGCTCAGAAATTGAACACAATTTCACCATAAAACTTCTGTTCAATTGATGTGGTTTTCGTATTGAAAAATCCTTAAAGTGAAATACTTTACGGAGCGAAGATACTGGAACAAGTTTTTTATTTGTGCCTTCAGAAACTGAGTAGAAGACGCCTTTAAAGAATCCAATTTTTTCAACAACATCAAAACTTCTAACGCTGGCCATTAGTTTGTCAGGGAAATGACGATTGGGAAATTTTACAAAATACTCTATTTGGCCAAATTTTTCTTCATTTTCATCGAAGAAGTAAACATAGCAATTTCCCAGCCTGGATCTTTTGTAAGCTTTGCAGTCAAAGTAAACATTTTTTATTGTCACCCGATTGAAAAATTTCCCGTCAGGGTATTGTTTTCGTCCTTATTTGAGCGCTTCTGTCTCACGGAACTCATTGTCATAACATTCATCAGCGACGTTTGAGCATCCAACAAATTTGTCGAAAAGGGTTTTCAATTTCGGGTTAAAAACTTCTTTTTGAGCTAATTTTTGACGCTGTAAAAATCGTCTACATATGATATCAGCTTCTGAATGCGATCCACTAAAATGCTGCGAAAGTAATGTGTTGGCGGCCTCAAAACTCATAGCAGAGTAGCAGCAGAGAGGCCCAAATATCCTGACCTGGTCTGCAAAATGTCTCAGACAATGTACATTGATAGTTTCAATTTTCTCATTTCCCATATGAACTGATACAATTTCCTCGCAAAACTCATTGAGAAGCTTTTCTGAAATTCTAGTTGTAGCTTCGCAGCTGGATTCTAACAGCAGACGGATACCAAAATCCAATTTCGAAAGATGCGAGAACAAAAAAGAGGGAAGTCTGTTCATAAATACAATAGGACTTATATAAAAAATCCAATTGAAGTGTTCGTTCGCTTTGAACTGAGGCATATCGTCAAGAGACCTGATCTTTCTTGAAATTGCGACCATTTCTCTAGGGCAGCACATGTTAGAAACAACAATTTTAATTTTGATTTTTTCTTCAGTGTTCAGTTCTTTAAAGCAAAGCCGCAGAAGGTCAGGGAAAACACCAAGTAACACACAGTGCATATAATCAATTGGCGCGGTAAGTGGAAGGCCATCAATTATTGAGTAAAATGCACTTCTACATTTAACACCAGCAACATTATAGAGCGTATCAGCTCCAAAAACTTCGGTTAATTTTATGAAGTTATTATTTACTGATTGTTCCCGTACATCACCACACTGGTCCGATGGATAATAGGAATGGGTTTTTCCTATCGTTTTTCCGGGCACAGTGCAATAATGGCATCCGTAATAGCAATTGAACTTGAACATATTGAGAATATGGCTTTTCGCGCCAAGATCAGATACTAACAGCCGAACTTTAAAGGATACACTGATAGTACAATTATCAACGCTGTCATAAACCTCTACAGAAGATAGCAGTTCTCCCTTCACAAACGGAACAATTTCAAACCAATCGGGTTGACCTCCACCAACGAATAGCGCTGCCAGAACAATATTGTTCTGGGACATCCTAAGACGAGGGGGCAAATCGGCAATTTGAACCCAAATGGCCCACAATTTTTTCCTCATGGTTCTCCGTCAGAGAAAAAAACTAAACTGATTTTGATTGCACCCTTGTTGTCTTTTTTCACAAAAGGAAAGACATTGGAGTTGAAATCTGAGTTTGGCTCCCTTTGTCGATTTACTGAATGTTTGAAAATGGCTGGCAAATTTTTCTGAACCAAAAAGCGCAATTGAAATCTGAAGTTCAGTACACAAAAAGAATAGCGCTCTTTTTTGCGAAAGCAGCGTATTTGCTCTTAAAAATTCTGTTTGATTTTCTTAATATGAGAGTAACCAGAAGAAAACAATTATCAGACGGAAGAAAAGCTTTTATCAAACTGTGAACAGAAGAAGCACACACATCCGAGAGATTAAACCGAGAACACAATAAATCAG
The DNA here is from genome assembly GCF_964194025.1 of Convolutriloba macropyga. NCBI lineage: Eukaryota > Metazoa > Xenacoelomorpha > Acoela > Convolutidae > Convolutriloba > Convolutriloba macropyga. Next base: position 24,794,248 of record NC_134479.1, read on the forward strand.
TCAAGATCGCAGCTTCTTCAGCTGTTAGTTCGCTACCGTCAAAAAGTTTTTCTGTTGCCGAACTCGATGTTTCTTCAGTACAATGGGGAAAAGAAATCTCGGAGTCTGATAGATCGGGCATATCTGGAGGCACTTCCAAATCCTCCCCGGCTCCACCAGATTTTTCTAAAGAGGGGTAAACAATGTTTGGTACGGGAAATATCCCCTTGATTGAAGGAGAAAACTTTTCGCTGCCTACATCACAGTCAGAATCTGTTAAAACATAACTACTTGTTGGAGACTCATCTTCAGACTTTTGGACAGATTCGGTGTCAGCACATGACATAGATGACTCATCAGAAGCGATTTTGGGTGAATTTTCTGTTCTTAGAGGACTACTTGTAACAGCGTTAAGTATTTCAATCAATTCACGTCCCCTGATCCTTCTTTTCTTAAGTACAGGCTCTTCAGTAATGTATACAGGACTTTCCACAGTTTCAGATCTTAAACTCAAGAGTTCTTCGTCAGCAATATCAGTTATTAGGTCACCAAGCAGCAAATCAAAGGTAACTTCGAATAATAAGTTATCAGTTTTTGAGATTTCGCAAGTCCTGCAGAGACAACTGTTGAATTCGAAGAATTCGGGGCCGTATTTTACGAACAACTCGTCACCAGGGCTTATGCGTCGTTTCACTTTCAATTGAACTATGCCAGAATCACTTGTGAAATCGTACTTACAATTTGGAGTACAGTCAGAATTCACAAACCTTACGGGTCCCAGCAAAAGCAGTTGCTCTCCGGTACGTTCGGAAGACATTACGGATAGATCAGTAACGACTCCATTAGGTATCGCGGCAACAAAACCCACAGGATTTCTCCTCATAACAGCTGGGGGTCTTAAAAAGGTTTTCCTTTTGCATATGAGCCGATAACCACCAAAACGATCATGCTGGATTTCAAAAATGGGAGAGAGTTCTTTGTAAGACCTAGTAATAGCATCATACGTGTTTTTCCACTTGGCTTCTTTCTTTAATTTCCGCTCAAAAATTGTTTCCAGCATAGGTTCAATGGTCTTCATCGCGGGCCGGTCTGGCGTTTCAACCAATCTTTGTACAGCAAACAAATCGCATTGCGCCAAAACCGACCATTCTACTTTTTTTGGCAGCATCACCTCTAAAAAAGCAAGAGAAATGGTAATGTCGAACTTCAAATTTTTTAAAACATAATTTCAAAAAAAAACGGAAACCATCAAAGAGTTTTTAGTTAAAAATGACGAAGATTGCCTTTGGGACTCAGTTGAATGAAAACAAAAACAAAACCAATTAAATTAAGAAAACTTTCCGAACAGACAAATAGTACACAACGTTTAAGTCGAACTTATAACCGCAACATAACTAACTCAAAATTTTTAACTTTACCGCCTTTAAATACAAGGCACTTGAAGCAACTTTTTGAAATCTCAGAGAGAGGAAACACTGGAATGAACAAAGTAGGAGGTAGTAATTTGGTGAACACAAAAAAGCCAACTAAACGACTGATACTTCATCATTATCTCTAGCGATTCAAATAATAAAAGCAAAATCAAAAACAAGAGGAAGAGGGATTTTTCGTTTCGTATCAATTTACTTGAAATTCTCTGATCCTTTTGGATTTCTAATTGATACGCTAATTGCTCATGCTCATTGCTACGGTCTCCATCGTAGTAGTTGCTTACAGTTGTCGCTGCAATGTTATCTAAATAATTTCCGCTATCACCGTCACAAGTGTCAGATGTTCCAATATTGCCACCCTGATCACCACTACGGCGTTCGATTGATTTGATTTCGTTTGCCCTGATGTTTACGCTCACCTTGGCCAGCTCGTACATGAGGACCCACTTGTTATCAAACTTCAACCGGAACAGATCTAAATCCCAAAAAAGTCATCGAAAAAGTAATATAAAAGATAAAAAGTAAATAGTAAAAAAGATAAAAGTTCAAGACTAATGGAATGCAGATTAGTGTTCGGAACAATTATTCACCAACTTAGTCTACTGAATTACAGAAACTTTCTTGTGCTCACGGTACGCAAACCTTTGAAAAGCTCCTTCCTAACTGGGGAGAAGTCAGTTCGAGTGACTGCCCCCTGCCTCTGTTTTTCCTTAGGGGCAGCATGTGGAGTTTAATCTCTTCTGTTGTCCACAGAAGTTTGCAAGCATTTCTGCCAATGAGTTGTGGTGTTGAACCACCTACTAGTGCCAGGTCTTTCCCTGTTCCTAGTCCAGTTGTTATGGGAAGCAATGGATTATCACTCTCTGGAAAGCTTTTACCTATTGGAAGCAGGACACCCAGTTTTGAGACCTCCGCCGTCTAAAGAAATCAATACCAAACTCTCATGTCTAAACTAATTAAAAAAGCAAAAAATCTCAACAGCACGCAAGTAAAATCATACAACCAGCCAACATCATAATGAGATAAATTTCGTACTAACCAATTGCTTAACAGCATTCGTTGAGATCTGAATATCTCGGTAATTGCGATTGGAAATCGCCTTAAGTTCCGGTCGTAATTCACTCATGCAATTGATGATCAACTGCGCGGCCTCCATGATTTTGTCCGCTGCCGCCTTTATTGAATCTGACGCCTCACGATCAATTTTTCGTTGCTTTAATTCCGTTGCCTCGCCAGGGTTTATTGTTTTGGCCCTTTTGACTTTTTTGCAGTTTCCTGGAGTCGACGAAACTATCTTCGGCGCAGCAGGATCGACTGACTCGGCTTCACAATTTTTCTTAAAACAAGAAACATTCTATGCAAAAAAAAAATTCAGACTGAAATACAATCAAACTAAACCTGAGTTTTTGCTATCACGCAGCAGTCCGGTTCTTCATTCTCTTGAATCTCACTTAGGGTTTTTGAAACGTCTTGAGGATCCAGCAACACAAAAAGTTGAGCATGAGGACTCTGCTCAGCATCATTGACCTCTTCTCCGTGGGGAGCGACGTTTTCGTTGCCACTTTTTTGAGCTAACTCCAATTTCCGTCGGGAACCCTGTGGCCAAACGTTTTGACTGATCAAGATTTGGTCAATATCTTCGTGAACAGTTAAGTCTGGATCTACCGGCACGTTTATTTGAGGCTGACAGCTCGTATTTCCTTCAGCGTTTTTTATTTGAACGCACGCGTCTCTCATGTGCTCATAACAAAATCTCTCATGTCCAACTGCAAGAACTAATGCCGTCCACACATACGACTTGGTTTTAGGATTCTTTTTGATCCATTTTATGTTCACATAATCATCCAGCTAGAAAAACGTTTCTTTAGAAAAATTCGTTTAAGTAAATTTTGATTCAAAGAAACTCTCACTTTTATGTAGCGACGCTCTCGTATCTCCATGCAAATAGAATCACATCGTGACCAAACTACGCTGCATTTTTGATCTTCGAAGTACACCAACCAAAACTTGTTTTGGAGTTGCTGCTTGATGATCTCTAAAGCTACTGCTGCTAGTTTTCGATCGTTCGCACTTAGTCCCCGATTACTTCTTTGTGGTCTACTTTCTTGCGACTAAAAAATCATTTAGAAAAATAGCAAAACTACAATAATAATGGTAGTGATAATAAAAAAATGTTTAGTGATAATAGAAATTAGCCGCAATGAATTTGTAGATCTGTAGTCTCAAAAAAAAACAGACCAAAAAATTGTCTTTTCATTGAAGGCTGATATGTTACATTTTGATAAAAACCTGTATAAGTTATTGCTGCCTATATTAGCTGCTCTCAAATAACCTTCATTTAGTGTGACACACACCCATTTGACCTTATCTCTAAAGTAAAGTAAGTAACAGTCAACTTCAAAGTGAGGAAGTCATTTTTGCGAGTGAGGTAAATCAAGTGTGACCAAAAACTTAATCACGCAAATGAGCAAAAAAACTAGCTCCACAAAGACCAAAAAATGACGTCACACACGCACTTCAGTTGAAATTGCATGAACTAATGAACAAAAAGCAAATTTGAAGTGGTTGTGACGTCATATGGTCGTAACAAAATCGCGACGACGAAATAAAAAAGCCCAATAATAGCCCCAGCAATCGCTTTGCGGCTGTTAATAAGAAAATGAACGTTCGGCCTTCACTCAGCGGACAATAGGAAATTAATGTTATTTGTAAAACCAAAATATTTATAAAACTATAGCAGGTAATTTTTTTCCGCCTGGTGAACGCACGAAAATCTGGACATTTAATATTTCACAAAAAATGGACAATTTCAAGCCCAGTTGTTTTATAGCTTTATAACGACCCAACAAATGGCAACAAATCAGAACCGTATCTAAATATAAAGACACACACACACACACACACACACACACACACATATATATATATATATATATATATATATATATATATATATATATATATATATATTAGTAAATACTAAAACGTAACAAAATTAAATAAAAACTAACATTGGCGCTGCCTCTTCCCGAGCATTGCCTAAATTGTCTTCCCAAGCATTGCCATTTTTTTCCTATAAATGAACTGGCTGATAACTCGTAGAAGTTGCTCCACCATCAAAATGATAACTACTAGAAATTGCTCGTCCTTCGAACTGATAACTACCAGAATTTGTTACGACTGAAGGCTGATAAGTACTATTTGCTGGACTTGAACTGACATACTCCTTGGTGCCGCATTATTACTTTCTCGTGTAGCTGGAATTTGTTGAACGATTCGTACTCTTTTTGACTCTTGTGACATTTTTGAATAACTGCGTTGAGTATTTCTAGCGCACAAGCTGATTCAAGACAATATCTGAAATAAAATTAGCTTAAAGGTAATTAGTCTTTTTTTGACCGCTATGAACAACATTATTTTCATTTCGTAGCTGACGATCACATCAGAGACATTAGGCAGCGTCTCTGGCAGTTTCTGAACACTGCACGTGGATCTGGAACGGAGGTGCCACGGTGGCTGGTGGTGAGACTTGATAGCCATTGCGTGTAGTGACTCGAGAGGTTGTTAGCTAAGCTCGAAACGGTGCAGACAGAGATTCCATATTTAACAAACAGATAGTTTCCCCCAAAGAATTGATGGGGGGGTTGGGAGAAGTAGAAGACTGAATGACTACCGGAAGATTAAATTCAATTCCGGAAGGTTGAATTACAGATTGAGTTACAACAATTAACACCACTCATTAGCACCACTCATTAACACCACTCATGTACATAGTTATGGCTCAGTTAATTCTATTGACAATTGTGCTACGATGAGATCGCTCGCTCCGGCTAACGACTTTCAGCTCATTTTCTTCAGACTCATTGAATTGATCAAAACCAGCCAATACACCAGCTCCAGCCACTCCCCTCAAAATGATAGCTCCGGCTCCCTTCATCATGGACATGAATCCTTCATTCTTCATAATCTGCATCGCACAGTCAATTGATCGCTTATACTTGACAGCTTGTCCAGATGTCATCATCATCATTGTCCAGATGTCGTCTAATGGTATCTATGGGGTATCTATGGGTCCTGCAGTCACCGTCACACCGTATCCCAAGCAGAAGACAGCAATAAGTTGGCGTTCTCTCCCAAGAAGTTCTCCCAAGTTGGCGTTCTCTTCAATGTATCGTACAAGCCGAAGTCACGGCTAGCAATGTTCTTACTGAAGTTGACTACGTAAGGATCTTTTTTGTTGGGTTTGAAGAGAGCTTAAATCGCAAAATTAAGAGTTTGCGTTTGAAAGTATCTAATACAATCAATAACGGAATCAATAACTTCCAGACACAATCAATAACTTCAATAACTTCATAAGACAGAACAAATTTTTAGCGGGTCGATCAATTAATTAAACGGAAACTAGTTATAAATCAGACGCGGTTATAAATACGCACGTCTGCAAGGCTCAATCGTGAAGTTGTTATAACCATGTAAGTTATTACCACTAACCAGCCGTCAGTACCACAATACGAGTGTGTATTCGATTCAGTTTATTGATTAAACACATACAAACTATCTCAACGCGAACGCAAGTTTGAATCGGTAAAAGAAACGTAAGAATTGAAGATTATTGACACAATCTTCAAAAGACACATAAGACACAATCAATAACTTGATAAGACACAATCAATAACTTCCAGCTTTGATCATCTCATCTTGGTTCTGTAAAAGCAATTTGACTCTTCTGATGGGAGCAGCAGCTGTCTTTGAGATTATTGCAGCAGCTCCGGCAAGGGCGAAATCTTCGAAAAAAGAAAGCTTGGGCTTTCCAGTTTGACTAGCAGCTGTGAGAAGCATATTGACTGACTAGGTTTGCTGTTTAAATCGTTACTTTCTTCTTTTGACGACATTAATATTGCTTCTGAACCCTGTTGGAACTGTTTCATTTTTACTTAAACTTGAATATCCAATTCTATCATTCAAATTATATTAATCTTTGTTTTTGTTAGCTTAAGGTGTGTTTCCCGTTATATCCCCCCACTACCTTCCCCCCTTATGGTATAACTAACACGAGTAAGGGAGTACGTTATGAGCACTAAATTTTGATCACTTGTATAACATCCCCCCTTATGGTATAATTAACACGAGTGAGGGAGTACGTTATGAGCACTAAATTTTGATAACGTGTATAACATGATTAAATGGAACAGTTCCTCCCTGTTAAATATGGTCGATCCCGATCCAAATGCGATAAATGATAAGCAAATTAGAACAACATTAGAATGAAAGAATAAGTGAATAAGCGAACAATTGAACAAATTGCAGCAAAAAGCACAAGACATGGACAATCTCTACCACCCTGGATAAGCTCAATTAAGTCAATTTTAATTGAATGCCTGAATACTGCAAAGCCTGAATACTGCAACATAAGAATACTGCAAAGCCGACAGAGTAAGAACCTATGCTAAGCGATTTTTTCCATTTAGTTTTCAGTCCGAAAAAAGGCAGATTTCAGAGTCTCGAAGAACTTAGTACAAGAAATTTTTTCAAGATCCCGATCCAAATGCGATAAATGATAAGCAAATTAGAACAACATTAGAATAAGAGAATAAGAGAAGATCATTAAGAGCGCGATTTATGAGCAATTAGAATAAGCAACGGTTAATGGCGATTAAAACGAAAGTAACCACGTAATCCAGTAAACAAAATAAAGTAAAACAAAGAAGTAAAAAACAAGTACCGTCAACAACTAATTCAAGTGAACAACTGAAGATGATGATGATTTTGTAGATGACTTTACGCTTGTTGACCCCGACTTTGATCCCGAAGACTTTGACCCCGACTTTGATCCCGAAGACTTTGACCCCGACTTTGATCCCGAAGACTTTGACCCCGACTTTGGTCCCGACGACTTTGACCCCCACTCACACCTCAATCTCAAATTAACAGAATTATGAACCCTTTGATGATGTGTCTTTAAATTTGCAGAATAGATAGTTTTGAATGGGCAAAGATTACATTTCGTAGGCCTGATGCTTTTTTGGTGAACGCGGGCAAGGTGCCTTGCAGTGATATACTGCGCACGTGATTCATACTCACAAAACCCGCATTCAAATCGCCTCCCCTTGCGTTCATTCACCACCACTACACTACTCGCAGGTGCCCGTTTTTTCCGCAAATTGCGTACAAGATCCATTCGTTCGTTATCGATATCGAACACCTTCCTTACTGTTAGAATTCCATGGCACGACTTCTCTTTCGGATCCGCAACTACAAACATAAGTTCCTGCCTGCATTTCATAATCGACTCGTGTAACTCAACCGTAATAACAACCTGTTCCATCTTCTTGATACACAATTCAATCAAATCAAAGTCAGTTCAACAAACACAAATATCAATTACAAGTCTCAATCAAATCTGAAATACACAACATATGAAGACCATTGAGTCTACTATTCAAACACAGGAAAAAGGCTAACATAAATACACTGCTGCATTTACATCAATCAGGTAGAAACGGCTGAAGTCGGTGGAGGTCGGCGGAGGTCGGAACTCGGTGGAGGTCGGCGGAGGTCGGAAGTCGGCGGAGGTCGGTGGAAGTCGGCGGAGGTCGGAAGTCGGTGGAAGTCGGCGGAGGTCGGTGGAAGTCGGCGAAGGTCGGAAGTCGGTGGAAGTCGGCGGAGGTCGGTGGAAGTCGGCGGAGGTCGGAAGTCGGTGGAAGTCGGCGGAGGTCGGTGGAAGTTGGCGGATGTCGGAAGTCGGCGGAGGTCGGCGGAAGTCGGTGGAAGTCGATGTGTCAGTTATTTGTAGTGTAGTTGTAGAAGTTCAGCTAGATTGCAGCTCCGGGTATCGACACGTTGAAAGTTTCAAGCATGATATCAGTCATTCGAAATTTTTAAAATTTGCTATGTACAGTCTGTTAGTTCTTCGTATGTACAGTCTGATCTGAGACATTCTGTGCAGTGTTAACCAATAATGTAAATGATGCTGCGAAGAGAAAAAACAGACTGGGATGTTTCTTAATCGACTCTGGGCAGACTGGCAAAAGTATTTATACTGCTATTTGTCTGGTACAGTAATGATTACAATTGAAAATCAATTGTACAGCGCTGAAACCCACTGCGACCAAAGTCCGGGTAATCGTTTTAAATTTATGTTTTGGGGATTTCTGACATAGTTTTTGATCTGTGTCAGGTCTCGTCCTCGCTGTTAATGATATTTTTATTTTGGCTGCGTCAAGCTTAATGCAGTTTACATTCGGCTCTTTTCTCCTTCTGCTATTAAAATTAAAGCGACTACGCTACTTCACATGAGTTGAGTGGACTCTCTGCGCTCCAGAAAGTTTAGTTGGAGTTTATAACGAAAAGATATCGAAAACATACACCTGGAAAGCGTCAACAGCAGCCATTACTAGCTCGAAAAATGAACAAACAGACTCAAAAAACAAAAAAAAAACAACGTTTCCTGCTTTTTATCAAAAAAAAACATCCTATTTTAAATTGTGTTTTTGAAAACCACTTTTTTTTCTGAATGCGGTTCAACGAAAGCGGCAACCTTTTGTGTTGTGCGCATTTAACTTCATTTCTCGTCTCTATTGTCCCCATGAAAGCGTACGTTACATTAGCGAGATCAATTAGAACAATCAGCAAAATTTAAGTAAATCAAGACTACTTCACTTTTTTTAAAAAAGCGAAGAAAGAATTAAACTCCATCTTTAGCGCTGAGGGGATTATGGGCTGTCTCGTTTTGATTGCCACGCAAATTGAGCAAAATCGATGAAATTAAACTCTATTCTGCAGGGATTGGATGGAACGAGACGTACGAAAAAAACTTCTTCGGACACGAAACGTACATGAACTACGTTCCTGATTGGCTCTACGATTTGTCAATCATCAACATCCGTGAACAATGTTCAACTAGTTTTATGAGGCTGTTCTGCGCCATCTTGCGACCAATTTGTGTGGAAGTTCCAAACCCAATGAATCGATTTGAGACGCCCAAGGTAGGATGAGTTTCTATCCGATGCCAAAATACCCAATATGCCGAAATAGTCATAGACATTATTGTAAATTTTTCTTTGATCTTTTGGTTCAATAATACAATGGTATCCAAGGTATCCGAATTGAAGTACCATCTGATCAATCTAACCCGTTCGAGAGCCTCATCTGATCAAACTTTCGTGCGTTTGAATCGTCCTCTGATCAGACCTGTATACGCTCGATTCAGCTTCTGATCAGATCATCCCAGACTAGTTTCAGACCTTTTTCGAGACATTGGTACGCTCGAAAACGTTCCTGTCCAGATGATTCGATAGCACAAAGCGCAGGTGTGTCTGACCAGATGCCGCATCGGTCGACCGATGCGGCATCTGGTTTTCAGATCTGAACATCTCGTCTTTTATAACATCAAGTCGAGATGTTCAGATCTGAACATCTCGACTTGATGTTATAAAAATGATTTATTGATACCGAAGTGGTAAATTGATCTCTTGTGCAGTTGTGAAATAGATTCACATCAACTCGCAAAGCCGATGAGATATGGGCCACATCATTAAAAAACTGTATAAAATCGTATCCCTAATCGAGGCCTTTTAACTTCATGGCAGGACTCATAAAGTGAAAAGGTGGATGAATATTGACTTCAATTACATAGTTAGGCACTCTAGTAAAGCTGTAGACAAATTGAGTCTTTCCAAAAAAAATTTCAGCGATGCGAAATTGCTCCCTTACCCTACATAAACATAGCTTGCGACCTTTTGTACTGAGTTTCTACCTTACATGTTTTTAGTAGATCTTAGAATCTTAACCTCGGTTATTGACTGCAGACGATCCTTTCAAAGAAACAGTGGACAACCAGTGGCGCATTAAATTTTTGCTTGAGCTTAAGTTCCAGATAGAAAATTTAACTTCTACGAGTTCAAAACGTCGATAAAAGACTCGTCCATTTTGAAGTTTTTCTGTTAGAATTAATAATTGCACCAAACTATGATAAAAAATTTGCAGCTTGGTCCTCAGGTTTCAGGAGATGAGTTGTACAGACCATTCCACTCTTTCTTTTTTGAGCCTATTATCTAATTTTACCAAATCTACCGTTCCTGCTTTCATTTTTTTTCAAATAGGCATTTAACTTTCTTGTTTTGCTTGCTGCTACTCATACTTTGTTCTGTTTTACTCGAGTTTATTTTCACTTTTTGTATTTAAGTTTTTCCATTCTTCATTCAACATTTTGTCTCCTTGTATGAACACAGGTTGTTTTCTTTACGACTCGAAGATGATAACTATTATTAATCTATTGGTTTTTACTACCCGAAGAGGACTATTGGTATTCTACATGATTATGTTAGCTAGAGCAAGTTTCTTCCTGACTTGAAAATTCGCTTCTTTCGCTTCCTCGGTTTTTGACAGTTGAATTCGATTTTCGAAATTTGGAGTTTAACAGTAGCTAAGTTTGTAATGTATGGTAATGAAAAACTGCTGATAATATTCAAGGTGAAGAGGTGAATTTGAGAATTTTTGAGCCTATATAAGTCACTTCTGTTTATCTAAGACACAGACCCACACCTACCGACTTGCCCCCCTTACCCCCTCTACTCTCTCCCATCTATCTGCCCTTCCCCCCCACCTACCGACTCGTCCCCTACATATCCTCTTCCCCGCCTACCAATTCTCCCCCTACCTACCTACCCCAGTTGAATTGTAAAGACCACAAGGAGCGTGGTGCTGAAGATCAATTTTTATTTTATTTAAGGAAAAGAGCGCATGTAAAAACTGCTCATGAATTCTCATGCTCCGTGAGCAATTCAGAAATTCTCAATTGAGAAAAGTTCCTATTAAGTTGTAAACAGGAGAGATCAGTGTTTATTTGTTTCGTTCTTTCTTTTCTCTCTCTCTCTCTCTCTCTCTCTCTCTCTTTACCTATCTCTCTCTTTCCTGTGCACACCCACACGCACGTACAATCAATCAAACATTCCACTACACATTCACTACAAATGTCACTCTGTCTTCTGCCTCTATCTCCCTCTCTCTCACACACACACACAAAAATACCTTCTACGTGTTTATAACGTCCATAATAATCTCTTCCATTTTAAAGTTTTTATTTTAAGTTTTTAGAATTAATAATTGCACTAAATTATGATCAAAAATTTGTAGCTTGGTCCTCAGGTTTCAGAATTTGAGTTGTACAGACCACAAATCAGCTTGCTTGCAGCAATTAAAATTTTATAAAGGAAAAGAGTTCATATGAAAACTGCACATGAACGCTCCAACTCACACATACAAACACATACACACTAACACACAAATAAACAAACACACACACACACACACACAGACAAACTTTCAACTCCTCATTCATTAAACAGATCACTTTGTCTTCTGTTTTTATCTCTTTTTTGTCTCTATCACAAAATTTAATCTACACCCACACCCGCATGCAACCATCCAAACTTTCAATTACTCGTTGTCTGATTTAAGCATCCTTTCTTCTACCTCTATCTCTTTCTCTCTATCTCTCTCTCTCTCTCTCACACAAAAAATTTACTTTCTACGTTTTTCAAATTTCCCTTACAGACATTCCTCTTTTTGATGGTTTTTTTTCTGTTAGAAATAACAATTGCACAAATTTATGATCAAAATTTACAGCTTGGTCCTTAAGTTTTAGGAGTTGAGTTGTACAGATCATTCCACTTTTTCTTTTGTGGTCCTATTGTCTGCTTTTACCAAATCTACCGTTCCTCCTTTCAATTTTTTCAATTGGGCTTTTAACTTTCTTGTTTTCCTGTCTTCTTGCTTCTCCTTTGCATGCTGTCACTCATACTTTTTCTTTTTACTCAGATTTATTTCCGTTTTTTGAAAAAATTTTTCTGTTCTTCTTTCAACATTTTGTCTCCCGCGTATTAACGCAGATTATTGTCTTTGCGACCCGAAGATGACAACTATTAGTAACAGGTAATCGAAAGGTTGGGTATCTAAATGTTTTTATTCTGTTAGAAACAACAATTGCACAAAATTATGATCAAAGTTTCATAGCTTGGTCCTCAGGTTTCAGGAGTTGAGTTGTACAGACCTCAAGTCAGCTTGGTTGCTGAAATTCAAATTCTATAAAAGGAAAATAGCAGATATGAAACTGCACATGAACGCTAGAAACTTCGTGAACAATTGAATTGTTTCCTGTGCATACCCGCACGAACATACTCACATCCAAATTTTCATCTACACATTCACTAATAAGGTCACTCTGTCTTCTGTCTCTCTCTCTCTCTCTCCATCTCGATTTCTTTGTCTATCTCTCTTTCTCTCTCTCTCTCTCTCTCTCTCTCTCTCTCTCTCTCTCTCTCTCTCTGCTCTGTCTCTCTCTCTCTCTCTCTCTCTCTCTCTCTTTCTCTCTCTCTCTCTCTTTCTCTTACCCCTGCGCACACTCCCACACATATAAAATCACACACACACACACACACACACACACACACACACACACACACACACACACACACACACACACACACACAGTTACACACACACATCCAAATATTCAACTGCTCTTTCAGTAAAATGGTCACTCTGTCTTCTGTCTCTGTCTCTCCATTTATCTCTCTCACAAAAAATTACCTACGCCCACACTCACATACAACCATCCAAACTTTCAATTACTCATTGACTGATCTCAACATACTTTCTTCAGCCTCTATCTCTCTCTCTCTCTCTCTCTCTCTCTCTCTCTCTCTCTCTCTCTCCTCTCTCTCTCTCTCTCTCTCTCTCTCTTCCCCCCCCTCTCTCACACACACACACACACACACACACACACACACACTCGTTCTCTCTCTCTCTCTCTCTCTCTCACAAAACATTTACTCTCTGCGTACTTAAAACCGCCATAGAAGAGTTTTCCTTTTTGAATTTTTTGAATATAAAAATTGCACAAAATTATGATTAAAATTTGAAGCTTCGTCCTCAGGTCTCAGGAGTTGAGTTGTACAGACCATTCCACTCTTTCTTTTTTGATCCTATTATCTACTTTTACCACTTATCCCGTTCCTCCTTTCATTTTTACTATTCGTCAATCAACTTTCTTGTTTCTCCTTTGCATGCTGTCAACCTTACTTTGCTCTTTTTTACTCCAGTTTATTTCCATTTGTTAAATACTTTTTTCTATTCTTCTTTTAACATTTTGTCTCCCCCCGTTTGAACACAGAATGTTGTCTTTACGACTCGCAGATGATAACTATTGGTAATCTACAGTTTTATGACACAAAACAGGACTAATGGTATTCTACAGTTTGGTATCTACAAGTTTTTGTTTTCTTGGAACTAACAATTGCAGAAAATTATGATCAAAAATATGTAACGTGGTCCTCAAATTTCAGGTTTTGAGTTGTACAGACCACAAATCAGCTTGGTTGAGGAAATTAAAATTTGATAAAAAGAAAAGAGCACATAAGAAAACTGCACATGGACGCTAGAAACTCCAACTGAATTGTTTCCTGTGCACAACCACACCCAAATACACAAACTTTCAAAACAACACATTCACCAATAAGATCACTCTGTCTTCTGTCTCTCTCTCTCTCTCTCTCTCTCTCTATCTATCTATCTCTCTCTCTCTCTCTCTCTCTCTCTCTCTCTCTCTTTCTCTGTTTTTCTCCCACGCACACTCATACAAACACACAAAAACACTCAAAAACACACACAATTACAAATACACACACACACACAAATTTACTCTGTACAGGCTAAAAAACGTCCATTGAAGACTTTTCCTTATGAAGTTTTTCATGTTAAAATTGATTAATACACAAAATTATGATAAAAAAATTGCAACTTGTTTCTCAGGTGTCAGGAGTTGAGTTGTGCAGACCGTTTCATTCTTTCTTTTTTGATCCTATTATCTACTTTTTCCCAAAT
>NC_134479.1:24813738-24945044 GCF_964194025.1 Convolutriloba macropyga
TTCCGACGTAAGACTATTGAAGCTGAGCTAGAGTAGAGTGGGTACAAAATTTAAAACTTTTTGGCTACTTGTATCCCGACATCGAGCATACCAATTAAAAGCATAATGCAAGTCCTCGAAAAACATTCTAAAGTTGTGGATATTAAACGGACAAGCAACACCACTACTATGATTTGACAACGTATACATAAAATGAACATACAAATTATGTGCAACAATAAGAATGCAAATACTCTGTATCAACCCCAAAACAACAAACAAGTAAATGGCGTAAATTGTAATGTATAAAAGTTTCATGGAAATTGACTGACACAAACTTTTTAACCTTTAATTTAAAAAAATTAATCAATTTTTGATTTGTAAGCCAGAAACCAAACACGCTATGTTCATTACCCTTGTTAATACTTTGCCACATAAAACACCAGATAAAGTTCTCTAGTTTTTTTAGTAAACATAGGTCCTCTCAGTCAATAACATATTAACTATAAACAGCCTGGATATAATACGGACTCCTATTGAAGTATTATTCTCAAAATTGGTTACATTGGAAGGCATTTCTGTTGCTGTGACCTGTCAATCTGTGATAAAAACAAAGGAAAGCATTCTTTTCTTATGACGATTGTAGTATTTTGGTGTAACCACCGCTCTCCTATCGACGACAAGGACAGACTTACTGCGCCCAATTCGTTTCAGCCGTTTCAAGTCTTTACGAATACTACGCTCTTGAGTTAATTTTTGTGAACTGTATTATTGGCCGTGCTGTAGATTGTGATTGCATTATTTGATACGCATACAGTCCAGTTAACTAATTCTTCAAATTTGCTGCCTTAAGCAATTTGTTACCCTCAGCATAAGAAAATATTCCAAGTTGAACACAATCAAACTTTTTTGAGTTTCGTTAATATCTAAAGTTATCATTCGAAATAGCAAAATTTCCGACAAGCAGTTCAAGACAATTTCATTACAAATAGCTATGAAGCAGCTAAACAACTTCTATGTCTGATTTGTTAATAATTTAGACGATATTTCCCCGATAAGCATAGTTAACAAATGTATCAATTTTCGCGGATTGTGCTTTTTTTCTACTCTCAGTTGCTGAATAACGCAATTAAAGAATCCATACGTTTGTTAAAACCATTAAAAAAGTCCTTGCAAGGTTACTGTTGCTCAGTAAATTTATTCCCCAGAAAATATATCTTCTAATATCAAAATTAATTTTCTTTTCAACAAGTCAACGTTCAGTTAAACTATAAAATCACTAAGATGATTTACAGAAACAAGAAATAGTAAAAAAAAAACAGGTTAGTACTCAGGTTTTATGCTTCAATTTGCACTGTATGTTAGTTTGATAAGACAAAGTTAAAGAGTTTTATCTGGTTTGTATTTTATATGAGGCTTCTTCCATGTTGTCAATAAGTTATACATCTCAAAATTACCTCTTCGATTGGTTGTATATAAGGGTGGCGTGATAATGTGAACAGCTTTTCATAACTTCACTTTTTCAGTGTAAATCTTGTGGTAGGTAGTTTGTTAACAAATTAGAAGTTTTGCCGAATTTTCTGTATCAGCCAATTCTCGTCTGCCAATTCTTTTTGAAATAAACTGTATAGCACTAACTCCTATAAATATTTTTCAAAAATGGCCAACTGCAAACATTACTTATTTAAGAAATGCTCATCTACTCAAATTATTGGTCAAATGCGTCCAGAGATGAGCCAAAATGGTCTAAAAAAGGTTTAAAAACTGTCATTTCCTTCATTTTGTTTACAATTTGAGACCAGTTGTTCCTTTTCGGCCGGTTTTCTCAAGTGAGGATGCAACAAATCAAGAGTAACAAAAACTAAATGAGAGCAAACAAAAAAATGATGCACAGGATAGGTTTGCATATTATTAAGGCAGAAGAGAAGAATTCAATATGCGTCTTGAGTTCAGTGCATGTGGACTACTTTCTTTGGATGGAATTATCCAAGCGACTTAAATATAAGTATTAAAGCACATGCTTCACTTGGAGTGCGCAGATTTAGCTCAAAACGTGAATAATTCGCCGAAAACGCCCCCAAATAGTTTATCTATGTATATCACAACCAATAGGTTTCTGACAAAGATAATTTAAATAAAACGTTTGAATTTCTGGAATTAATCGAGAATTGAGTAGCAGTTTCCAATATAAACTTGAATTTTGAAAAGACATTTAAAGAGTCTGATCTGATGTCAACTCATGCATTTATGCATATTCAGTTCTCTTAATTTCCCGGGTCGAGGTTTGGTGGTGAATTTTCGTAAGAAATGCGGTGAAACGCGGTGAAAAAAAAATAATTTTCACCGCGTATTTCTTACATCTTTTTGCGGTGAATGCGGTGAATCGCGGTGAATTATTTTTTTTCACCGCATTCTCAGTATTCTTACAAAAAAGAATGGTCCCCACACGGGTTCGAACCTCTGACCTCCTTCATGCCCTCATATTCCACTGCGCCAACTGTCACTTAGGTCTTTGTTATTTCTTGTGAAATTAAATCAGATTGATTAAACTTTGGAAATCATATGCGGTGAATTTTTGTAA
This sequence comes from Convolutriloba macropyga, assembly GCF_964194025.1. Taxonomy (NCBI): domain Eukaryota; kingdom Metazoa; phylum Xenacoelomorpha; order Acoela; family Convolutidae; genus Convolutriloba; species Convolutriloba macropyga. Next base: position 24,816,299 of record NC_134479.1, read on the forward strand.
GACATGCGGTGAAATGTGGTGAATTATTTTTTTTTCACCGCATTCACCGCATTCACCGCATTTCTTACATTAATTTGCCATAATAGTCTATGCGGTGAATTTTTGTAAGAAATGCGGTGAATTTGGTGGTGAATTTTTTTAAGAAATGCGGTGAAAAGCGGTGAATTATTTTTTTTCACCGCATTCACCGCAATCACCGCATTTCTTACGAAATTTCACCGCATTCACCGCATTTCTTACGAAAATTCACCCTAAAACCTCGACCCGGGTTATTGCGTTTTAAGTATCACCATTTGGTCTTTTGAAATTTGATCCTGCTAATTTCCTGCAAGTTAAATCCCGTGCTTTTCCTGGTGTGCTGGTGTGAATGAGTATCAAATCTTGGTAGATAATTTTTTAGTGATATACGGATCAAATCACTGCCAGTACAATCTTATTTTAAGACTAAAGAAGTTGCTTGTCATTGATTATAGGATATTTTTTCTTTCATCGAACAAACCGGCCGTAGCATTATTCCAACTCAGTAATGTTTTCATTACGTAAAACCACTTTATGATAATTTCATGAAAAATAAAGGAAATCGTCATCTGTGTATTTTAGAACAATGATGATTTTCACATTGTTGCGAATTACATAAAAGGTGCAATCTGTTGGCAAAATAGGTGCATTTAGTTTTCAAATTAAGCACATTTTGTTGGAGCTATATCAGTGTCATCTCTAAACCTTTAGTGTGAACTTTTAACAATGTAAAATTTTGGTTTGCTTGTTTATTTACTCTCGTGGTATATCGATGGCAGGAGTTGAACCATTGTTGTCTCCTTATTAAAATCAACTGAGGACAATTTGCGATAACTTTTTTGGAGACTCAGCGAGCCCTTACATTACTTTGACTCAAAACTTGCGAATGGTTTAGACTTGATTCTAGACGTGTCAAGTCAAAAAAGTGACAGTACGAATGTTCTGATGCAATACAGATCCAGCGCGAATTGCATTGATTCATAATATGATTGCATAATTAGCTCGTTAAAGCACCCCACAGACCACCACCATCACCACCACCAGGCTATACATTACATTTTTGATTGTCGGCACATGTAAGGATTGCGGTAAATAGCGGTGAACAACAAATTTCTCACCGCAAGGTGCCCGCATCTTTTAGCGATCAATGCGGTGAAAGCAGTGAAGTTTTGTATTATTATCGGTTCTTAGCGGTGAAGTTTTGTAGGGTTTGTTGTTTTTAACCTTAAATTTTTGTAAGATTTGCGGTTTTTAGCGGTAAATTTCTATTTTCACCAAATTCACCGGAATTCTTACAAAAATGAAACGCCCGTATACGTGTGCGAACCTCTCACCTCCTGCATGTCAACAACTTCTTTTTCCACTGCGCCTTATATCACTGACTTCCTTAAGATTTGCGGTTTTTAGCGGTGAATTGTTTATTTTCACCACTTAAGCGGTGAAAAAATAATTCGCCACTGCCAACGGGAAGCGGTGAATATAAAAAATCCGCCGCCAAAAATCGCGAATTTTACGAATATTCGCCGCAAAAAAATTGAATTGAGAAAAAAATTCTGTTTGAGCATCTAGTTCCTCCACACAAAAATGGGTCGAAAAAAATGACAAGTAGTAAACGTAAATAATAATCAGAAAACCGTTGTATTAAACAACTTTTGCTTCCACTACTGCAACTATGTGCGCAATTCAATAACTTTTGTAGTAAAGCGGTGAAATTTTTTTAAAGCTTTCAACGCTTTCTCTTCCGATATCACATAGTTTCATATAAAAATTGCTTCGTTGGAACCTTGAGCTCACTTAGCTGTGAAACTTTGTACGGTTTGCGGTTTTTAGGTGTTCATTTTCTTTTCACTTCTATTCTTACATATTTTTCTACAACTTTTTCTGCGTTGTAGATTTTTGGCAAAATTAGCAATTAATGTTCGCAAGATTTGCCGTTCTGAGCGAGTGAATTATTTTTTTCACCGCTTTCAACGCCCTTACTCTGCTATTCTTACATATTTTTTGCTACATTTTCTGCGGTGAAGATGTTTGGTAAAATTAGCGGGAAATTTTTGTAAGATTTGCGATTCTCAGTGGTGAAATCCTTTTTCCACCGCATTCATCGCATTCAACGCTAAAAGTTGCAATTCTTACATCTTTTCACTGTATTCACCGGAAATCTTGCATTTTTAGCGTTGACACCTCGACCGGGTACGTACTGACTCAGCAAAACTGCAAGTCTTGGACCAATACTGTAACAGAGCTCTCATCAAGTCATTAATAAGATTTGGCGCGTCTTTTTTCAAGTGTTAAGTCCTGGCAAGTCTGTCGACAAGTCAGGACTTAACACAAAAGTGTTAAGTCCTGGCAAGTCTGTCGACAAGTCTTGGCTGAGACTTGACAAGTCTTGAATGGAGACACTGCGAAGGACATTTAGGCTTGATTTTTAAGAGTATTTAGTTACTTCTGTTTGCACGCTGCTTCTAGTCAAACTAACCAGTTTAAATTCATTCTAACAGTATTCTAATGTTCTAGATCAAAATCGTGGCTCCTTGTCGTAGTTTGTGCAAGACTGTTGAGAAGGGCTGTAAAGACACGTTCCTCGAGAATGATAAAGAGTGGCCTTTTAATTGCGAGGATTTCCCGAAAGCCAGTGACGTAGGATGGCAATGTGTTCCACCTGTTGTCAATGTTTGAGAGACTAAATGAAGATAATATTTATCTCTTGATTTTGTATGATTTCATATTTGTAGTTTCTAAGAGTAATAATGAAGATGCTCTTAAAATAAAACAGAAAGTTTGAAACCACACTTTCCCGAGAAAGTACAGTCAGAAGTTAAATAATAGTTAGATAGGAAAAAAATTTTCACCTAACGAATATCGGTTCGACTTCTTATCACCCCGATGCTTTTAAACCCTCAACTCTTAACAACAATTACGTGTAAAAAAGCCGACGTTAAAAACGACTAAATCTGAATCGATTAAAAAGGACCCAAATGCAAAATGTTGTCATTAATTACCCTAAACTGTTAGATAAATACCGCGAAAAAGAGTGTTGGGTAAATTGGTGCCGTGAATATTAGCCAAAAGGAAAATCAAGCGAATGGAATATTAGCCGGAAAGTGAAAATGTTCAGTTGTGCTATTTGGTCTGGTTGTGATCAATTATTATCAAGTTCCATATGCCTCTGAGGTGGCCGTTGCCGGCAAGACATGGCCAAATTCTGTGCCCGTGTCACCGATCATACAACTTTCATTGATTTCGTACTAGGTCATATACGATTATTAGTAATCATTATAGGTCATATATGATTTGTATAAAATCTTGGCTATCAAGGATGGCTATCAAGGAGCACAAAAGATGGCTACCAAAAGAAGTCTTATTAATGAAAAGCATCGTGTGTTCAATGATTGGAAAAATGATACTAATCAAGAGCTCTTTAACATTTACAAAGTACAGTGGAACAATGTTAATAGAAAACTACGTAAAGCATCTGACGATTATACAAAAAAAATTTCGAGAATCTCCCAACTTCAAAAAGAACAAGGGAAATTTATTAAGAAACAAAATTAACTCAAATAAACAGACAGAAACAATTGCAAAGTTGAAAGAGCGCCATAACGTCATATCACAAGAAAAAGCATTGCTAATTGTTTGCGTAATTGTTGTGCCGGTCTTGTACTTCACAAGGGCGAAACAACTGCTCTTAAGTTGCCTTCTTTTAATTTTAAGGGAAATGAATTCAATTTCAGGCCGGCAACCAGAAGAGAACTATACAAAAGTATTGACAAACTACAAGCACCAAAATCAGCTGGACCAGGGTATAAACCATCCTGGGCATTGAAAGATTGTAAGTTGTTCATTGGAACACATTAACAGTTTGCTATTAACGAGTTTATAAACGCAAACAAATTCCCTGATTTTTTAAAGGAAGCCTATGTCACTCCCATCAATAAGAAATGCGACAGGCCGAACCCTGAAAACTATAAACTAATTGCGGTCACTCCAACATTAGCAAAAATTTTCGAACGATTTCAAATGTAGCAACATTTAGACATGAATAAAATAATTAACACGAATCGATTTGGTTTCCAAAAACAAAATTTTTAATACAAAAACTGCCCTGACAAAGAAATTAAATCATTAGGTTGAAAGAAAAGATATAGTCTTAACAATCTTTTTCGATTGAGCGAAAGCTTTTAGCTCCATATCCTTGGACATTTTTACACAAAAAATTGAAAAATATGGTTTTGGAGAAAACGCAAGAAATAATTGAATTCTAATCTTCTAATTAAATTAAAACCGCGTGTTGGAAACAGAATAGTTGAATCCGACTGGATAATTGTAAATCAAGGTGTTCAACAAGGTACTGTACTTGAACCACTAGTTTTAACACTTTATGTAAATAACTTCGGTGAGGAATTAGGGAAAAGTTCGAATGCTTTACAATTTGCAGATGACACAGCAATTTTATGTCTTCAAAAAAATGAACACTTTTTCGAAGCAAAGGCTCAAAAAATATTGATGGAAACTGAACAATATATGAAACAAAACAAGAAACAATGAAACAATGAACGAAAAAAAGAAGGGAAAACAGAAAAAAAATTGTTTTTCAAAAACGAAAAGTTACCAACTGTCAATTGCGTTGAATTTAAAAGTCATTCATTGAAACCAACAGATGAATGCAGATACTCTGGTGTTATTCTTGACAAATAGTTGACATACCAAAAAAAACTTAATAATGTGATCAGTAAAATGGCTGTAGCTATCAGCTCAATTTATTTGATACGCTTTAAAATACCTTTACAGACTCGAATAAATCCCTTTAGATCACTTTCTTCATCGCATTTAGAATATAGTGCATTATTTTTGCAAATATTGCCATTCTACTCAATTGACAGAAAAAAAAACAAACAAATTAGATGGGTAAAAAAAGTCTGCTTTTATCGAACAAAATCTGACAGTGATCAAAAACAACTTCTTGAAAATTAAATACTTCCCACAGAACTTCAAATAGCAAAAGCTTCAATAAGTAGACTTTTCAATATTGTCCAACAAACAACATACAAGATCAGAAGAATTTCAGAATAGTCGGAGACGTTGAAATTAAAGTAAATAATTGTACAAATATTTTTTCTCACAGCAAAATGTAAATCAAAATTGAGTCAAAATTCAATTATAAGAAACTTCGTTCGGAAATGGAATAAACTTTCCAGAGCTCTAAGAACGGAAAAATCAAGGAAAAAAAATTTAAAAGAATTAAAGGAAGAGATGCAAAACAGACACGAGATAGTTCCAATTGACAAAAAATTGAAGGCCTTAAAAGTTTATTTTTTAAACTTATTCACGGAAACTGGAAACTGAACCTTAGCTTCTTTTACTTATTCAAGGGATAGATGTAGCATGTTTGATTTATTATACTACATCACGTAACTATAACCTTGGGGTTATTTGAATTTACATGTTTGAGATATAAAAAAATTTCATACAAGAATAGTTTTTGATTTCCTAGAAATCATACAGGGATCATACACAGTTTTTCACAGCCTAAAAACTGTATTTTTTTCCATTTTCAATTGAAATTGAAAAAATATCATGGATATCATACAAGGTCATATATGACAAATATGACTTTGACAGGTGCCACAAATTCTCGTTTACTGTAATCAGAGGACTGATTAAACTTTTATATCGCAATTCCAATCCACATTCGATTCTTTGTTTGCGCTAAAAATGGCTTGGCAATTTAAACCTATTCAGAAAACCAATTCGAGGTTATATGCTCAAACTTTTCAATTTTTTCCTATAAATGAGCATTTAGAAGTATAAACTGGCGTCAAATTACATCAAAACTTCGTCATTTATTTGGAATTACTATTTTATTTAATACCAAAAGATATTGTACGTAAGAATCTTTCGGCGGATCACAAAGTGATGCAAGTGAAACAAATAGGTGATGTCCTACTGAATAAAAATTTTAAGAAAACATAAATGGTGAAAGATTTATCTAAAAAATATGTGATTTCTTGGTAACCATAAAATGATCATATATGATTTCTTTGGATTCATGAAAGGATCGTACAAGGAAATGAAGTATGGACAGTACGAAATCATATATGATCCTTTTATAAAATCGAAAAAAAAATTCAACCCGGGTGTGTAAGTGACTTCATTAATTGCGCGACTCGCTTATGTTCGCTTCGAACTTTTATCTCCACAACTAATTCTTCTACTTTTGACTTTTTCGGAAATTTTTCATGCCAGCTAATACTGGATGAATTGATCTGTTTTTGTGGTGTTGTATGCAGTCCCATGAGCCACTGAGGCATGGCCGTGGCCCGTGTAGTTACTCGATAATTATGCATTCGATCGCTTTCAGTTTCTGTTGCTAGTAAATAATGAAATTAAATTCTCAAAAGCTCAGTTATGATTGGTTGAGCATTGTCCAGTCTTATTTTCATAAGTAGTTTCTATTGGCTGTGAAACGAATCTTAATTTTCCGGTTAATACTTTTGAAAAATTTTAAAATTTGGCGCCCATTGAACCGGCTCTGTTCAACGTCGGCTCTCTTATAGCCTACCCTTAGTATCAAGATATAATTTCACCTCTCTAATATTTCACTCCGCAAATTAGCAGTCGGCATTGCAGGCATGTTTTCAGTAATTAAACTTTATCCCATGTTTGTCTGTTGTAGTTCCAAAACAACTCAGTTGAAGAATGGCTACGACGCGCAAAGCATTGCCAATTGATTATGGTTGTAATGTTATTAGTAGCAATTACTTAAGGGCTTAAAATCGAGGTGAAATGATAGAGAAATCCATAGTTTTGAGAAATTCAAAGGTAATTACTATTGAATTTCTCAAAACTATGGACTTGAGACTATAAATTGCAAAGTCGGACATGATCAGAACAATGATCTGTCCAAAAAACATGCTGTAATTTTCTACCCGGGATCACCACCATAAATGTCTCTTGGAAACCATACGTAAGACATGTATGGTTGTATGGCTTCTTTGATACCATACATAAGACCATACACAAACCTAAAGGTGATCTCAAATGACGTCTTTTGGACCACGTAGTACAACATATATATCGTAGTTGCCATTGGCCTTCAACAAATTTTTTTTCTATGGTGCCTTGGATACCATATCCAAGACCATAGACTTTTATGACCCATCCAAGACCATAAAACTTTTTTTTGTGCAATATCTTTTTTTGACACAAAATGATTTTAACAATGTCCTATGCGGGTTTCAGACGATAAAATTGGAGATTTAAAAATTACCCGTGAAAAAAATTTTATGGTGTCTTGGATACCATATCCAAGACCATAGACTTTAATGGCCCATCCAAGATCATAAAACTTTTTTTGTGCAACTTCATTTTTGACTCCAAAAATTCTTTTACAACGCATGAGATTTCACACCAGACAACGAAAGACTAGGAAAGTTTAGAACGTTCAAGCAAGCAAGGCATTTTTGTTGAATGAGCAACACCATTGCTTGTTCCCTCTCTAACTCGATCATTTTTAGCCAAAGATAATTTTAGCCAAAGAATAAATTTGAAAGCTTGAGGAAAACACCAAGACAGTAACAGAACTTTTTAACGCTTTGATTTATTAATCAAAGCACAGCACTTTTCTGTTTTTATGTATTTTTTAGGATGGTAAGCCATGGTAAGATCATACACGAAAATTTGGCCCTCCGTGGATGGAACCATAAATGGTCTTAAGTATAATATCTAAGATGGGCCGACCCGGGTATTGCTAAGCGCTGTTTTGATATGAAAGTAATGTCCGGGAAGTCATTCATAATTTCAGTCACATTCGTAATTTCAGTCACAGCAAACATTGACATTAAGTAAATACCAGGAAAAGAATAACCAAAAAGACAAAAAGGGGTCATTTTGGAGTTCTCAGCTTCTTTTTGGAAGTTTTGCGCATGAATAAACACGTAGCCACATTGTAACAACTTAAAAAATGTTCAAATTTGTAAATTTGTTACCACTTCAATTGATTCAGCATTTGCATTATACAAGCATCATTTCTTGATTTCACTAAGCGACAAAGTGGCAGAAATGACCTATAGGTAAGGGAACTGAAACAATTGGAATAAAAGTTTAAAACACTACAATAAGTGCATTCGACAGCAAAAATTATCCGTCTTTTGAAGCTAGAAATCGGAATTTTGAAACCACCAACATCGAATTAGAGCATTGATGAGATGAGATTAGATATTAATGAGACTAAGAGTTAAGGCAACAAAAAACATTACATGCTGAAAAGTATCAAAGTACATATTTCTTAAACGAGGAACAAGCAGTATAGATTTCAAAATCGTTAGTTAAAAAACTAAAATGTACGTTAACTTGGTATCATTAGAAGGCAAAGAGGAGCATTCATTAATGACACTAATGCACAAGTCGAAAAGAAAAGCAACAAAATGCAAAATCCATCAGCTAGTAACTGACTAAAATTATTATAAACGTTTATTTAATGCTCTTTCCTCATTCGATAACCCAATGGTCCTGTCGTCATTGGAACTGAATGAGTAGGCGAAAATATCAACAAAAATAGGCAAATAATTATGGCAATCAAAATTAGGCTAATAAATTCACACAATTGTATGAAAAATTAAATGTGAAAGCCATTAAAATAATATGTTGAACAGTAACTGTATATAGTTTCTCAAATGGATCAGTTAACCGTTGATTAAAAATGGATTTAATAAAGAAAATCAAGACAAAAACAGCATAAACAGTTTATTTCTGAGAATTGCAATTTAGTTGAAACACAGTTTCACTCATTTTTGACGTCCTCTATTTTGAGCTCCCTTTGTTAGTCCAGCAATTCCAAAATCAGCAACTTAATTTTTCAAATTGATATCCTGCTGACGTCAAAAAGCCAAAAAGATGTACAAATCTCTTTAAAAAGATGGCGCCCGGAATAATTTGATTTCTATGGGTTGCAAAGGCCAGGATGAAACTAATAACCTCCTCAAAATTAAGTCACAGTTTTTTTTATAAAAAATTGTGGAAAGAAGAAAAATTTTTCAATCTCAGCGATCATTGTGGCAAAACTGAACAACTTTTAAGTGACACGTTAAAGTGAAACAAAAACTCACAAAAAAATTTAAACCTCCGTAACTGATCGGAGTGGAGACAATTCAGAAAATCATGTAGCACATGATTAAATCAAACCTATTTTGTTTGTTTTGAGCCTTCAAATTAATCATCATATTTCTCATATTCCACCCGTGAAAATTGCCGTATCTGTAGCCCCTAATTTGTGGCTGCGAAAAGTCCAGGCCAGACTAATTTCAATATCCGCAAAAATATGCTCAAACGTGAACCAATTTGTTCTTCTTTTTCAAAAGTTTCAATAAATTATCTAATCGACAGCAATACATTTTTCTAAGTAATAGTTGATTGCTTGTACCCAGTGGTAGAGCAAAAACCAGTTTTCTCAAAGGACTTTTTTCTTCTGGCCTAGATGATGGCTCGACTATCCCGATTGAAGAAAAATCGACTAATATTATGAAAACCAAGCAGCTTGAGTGAGTTTTTGCTTATCTCAGAATTTTCCAGCAAACGTTTCCAGTTTTCGAAACACTTCTTTTCATTGAAGAAAAGTTTTCCTAGTCAATACACAACTTGAACCAAAAAATATTTTCCTTCAAAAGAAATGCAGCTAGAATTTTTAAACATAACTTTAATTTATTTAGATTTAAGTTGAGCCCTAAATATTCCGCAATACATAAATGATTTTCGCGGTAATTGATTTTCAACCAAAAAAACATTAAACGTCCAACTCAATGTTAAAAAATGGAAAAGATAATAAGGAGCACATGTTTTCTGGCAAAAATTTTGTGGTAACATGCTTTTGAAGACTGAATGTTACGATTTGCACCAGTGTGGCGGTTAGCGAGATGGATTATATCATCTCTGTCAGTTAAAAATAAAAAAAACGAGCAGAAGATAGCGACGAGTTTTATACACGATTTTCCAAAAGTCCAAAAAAGGATTTTTTCAGTTGCAAATATCTCATATGTTGTCAACTCAGTTGTTTTTCTACATAGAGCGGGAAAACAATTAAATTTTGTTTGAAACAAACTGCCTTTTACCTGGAATACCTAGGGAGCATAAGTTTTAATGTCATTTTCAGTATTAGAAGATACTTCCTGATGAAAACTTGAAAAGCATGAAATTGTATTATTTCGTGTTCCTCTGGAAGTTCATTTTCTAGTGTGCTGGTTTTCACTATCACAGAACGGTTCAATTTCAAAAGGCTTCAGGCAAAATGAAATTAAAACTCTTTAACAGTCGCCAAATTTCTCAAGTTAATTATCAAGTCTTTCTCAAGTTTTTCTCAAGTTTTTTGCGAGTAATTTAAATGTACGGATAAATTGCAGAAGGTAGAGTTCGGAGAACCTCCATTATTCTCTTTTTAATCTTTAAAATCAAACTTATTTTTCTGATGTTCTCGTCTCAATTCACCATTTTTGCTTAATGTCAGACTTTAACCATGTCTATTATAGACTAACCAAAACTTAGCTTTTGCGTTCAGCCCACTTAACCCTTGAAATTTTTATCCACTTAAAAATTCTTCTAATTTAATAATAAGAAGTTTGATTTTCGTTTTTCGTTTTTAATTTAAGACTTTAAGTCGCTCCAATCCTCTACATTTCCATTGATTCAAAATGCTATGTATTGATCATACAAAAATATAACATTCCCTAAGTGGTTCAAGAACCTAGAAAAATCTAAACAAAATTTAATAATTTTCAGCTGTTTTCTTTCTCTTCCTCAAGAAACTTTTTGTTCTGACTTTTGTATTTCCTTGGTTTTCATTTAGCTTTGCGTGGTTCTGCCAAACATGTGAAATCAACTGGAATGGAGATAATAGGTCAAAACTCAAGAAATCCATAAAAAATTGTTGGTTTATTTTTTCTAGTTCTCCTCGGCTCAAAAATTATTTTGCAGTTTTGTTCATTTGTGTTCCAATTTTAGTTTTTCAACTTGATGGAATCACATGCATATTAAACTATCAAAACTTTGATTTCTATAGAACAAGAATCAATTTCTAAAAAAAACAGTAAAATCCAAAAAATGGAAACAAAACGCTTAGTTTATTTCCATTTTTTGTCTTTGGAGCTTATCTCTATTATGTTAGTCAATGAAATGATCGTTTTGGGGTCTTTCTTACCAAATTTGTTTTATCCAGCATATTCATTCAAATTAAATTTTAAAGCTACTATAAAACAACCTGATAGAAAGCTTTAAAAAATAGGGATCATATAGGGATCCTTTCCTAAGGGATCTTTCTGTTTTCCTTCCAATTTACCAACTGATGTTCCCCTCTTCAAACTGAGATAGAACTGGTAATTTTAAGAAATTTAAGGAAGCCTCTAACAGCTATGAAATGGTTCTTCTCCTTTTTCTCTGCGGTGCATAAACAATAATTGAAAACTTAACTGAAGTTGAAAAGCCGGCCTCGCATATGCTCCCGAATTTTGAAAACAACGCTGGAAAAATAATTCAGCATTTTTGGCGTCTGATAATTTTATGCTGAAAATTTTAAATTACGGTTCCAGCGTTTCTTACATGCAGTTATCATTTCTTGGATGCCAATATTATATATGGGATTGCGAATCAAAAATTATCGAATCACAACATTTCTTTTGACCAGTCGTGTTTAGGCAACTGAGAAAAAAGAAATAACTGTAAATTAATAAGGTTCTTACGAAAACTATATTGCAAATTACTAAAACTAAGAACCTCTGCCGGAGAAGCATCTCGTCGAGGTCACAAGTGACCCGTTTTTTTATTGTACATTTCTTGATGTCGAATCCGTTTACTGCAAACTATTGTTCGGTGTTTTTTCATGTTTTGATAATTTCTACTCGCTGATTAACTGAACTATATGTCGTACATTGTTTAACGATTCTAAATGTGCATTCTTAACTTAAACGTTCAAGTAATTCGCTCAAACGTCTTTAACTTTTAACTTAACTTTACATTGTCAAATAACTTAGAAGGCAGAGCTACGTACAAAACACGGCGTATAGTTATTAGCCAACTCAATTTTATCAGATGGAAGATTATTACAAAATAAATAGTTATGAGCAACTTCGGAGACTTCAAATCAAATTAAGTTCATATCAAAACTAGACTTTTTATTCGAATTCAGCAAACAATTCCTCTATAGCAAACAAGACCATCATTTGCAGAGAAATTTTGGTTTTCAGAATTGATTAAGAAATTGATTTCTTCAGAATCTGTATTAATTCTGAATATCACTGAATGGGAGCAAATTTGAGACTACATTTCTCAATAAAACAACAAATAATTTGTGAGTGTGCACATAAAAATACTAGGGGGGGGGGGGGGCAGAACAGATCTGCAAATTGCATCAGGCTCTCGATCAAACAAATTTATTATACAGCACGAGTATAAAATAGTTATTGTAAAAAATATATTCCCTCTAATCCTGTGGGGGTGGGTGAAGAAAAGATCCAATTTTTAAACTATAACATTATTCAAATGACCACAGAGCCCCTGCCTTCTTAAATTACTGGCGTTAATCCTGTTTTTTAGTAATCCAGAAATAAAAGTATACCCACTGAAACGAAACTTGATACACCTTGTCATGCCATGCAAGATCTTGATAACTCTTGCAATACTTGAAACATCTTGTCAACATCTTGATAGACAAATATTTCTTGGCAAGATCTTATCAAGACATATCAAGAAAGAGTTTCTTGGCGTAACTTGATAAGAGCTTGATTAACCTTGACACATAGAAAACTATGTTTGTAAACAACCTTGAGTGAGGTGGTGGAACCGGGAATCCAGACAAAAATTGACGATGACCAGACAATCCAGACAAAAGATTAGCGATGACTCGAAGTAGTGAATTCTGTCCCTTGAAACTTAAATCATTTTTTGAATGCTTCCTCACATGTAGCATACTTTGATTTCCTTGGCTACAAAAGATCTAGAATTTTATGTGTTGCTTCGGAGGGAGACAGGTTAGCAATCATTGTCACATTTAAGATAAAATCAGAGCAACTGCGTATGACTTGGTTCTTCCACGAAATGTTTGCTCCGGGACTTTTGTAGGAGAGCGGTTTTTTTCGTTTACAATATTTGAAAACCTTGCTTTTTCTAGTCCCATTTGGCCTTTTGAACTGTTTTCTGCCTTCTTGCGCGGTAGTCTCCCATTGAACCTCCAACTTGTTTCCAACGGTACAGTTTTAATGAAAAAAATTCGATTTTTGGGCTGAATTTTTTGTTTTTTGTATTTTGATGTTAGATGCTATAATGCTGTAGTTGCTTAGTCTGTTATCAATTTTCCGAGTGTTGCTTTGTTGCTGTCTTGTTTTTCTCAACGCTGTTTTATATTTTATGACATGCCAAAAATTTTTGGGTTTTTTTGGGAGCTTAGTGGGGGCCTTCATGGTGGCGGTGGTCCTATATTCAGCGTGTACTATGTACATACCGTGCTAGCATGCACTTAAAAAATTTATTACTGTGGATACAAGGGGCTTTGTTGGTTATTAAACTAACGGGAGCAGTATTTTCCGACGTTCTTGATAATTCGTGATAATTCTTGCTAATTTTTGCTTAGTCTCATGATTTCCTGTTATAATTTGTTTTTGAGTGCTATTTAATTTTTAATACTTGATATATCTTGCCATGTTAATCTTTTTTGGAAGTCTTTCCCAAATTTTTGTTTCTTGACAGCCATACAAAGAAATTGCAAGTTCTTACATATCTTGATAATTTCTTGGTGAGTACGATGGCAAGATCTCGGCAAGATTTACCAAGATTTAAAATATTTACTATCAAGATATATCAAGTTTTGTTTCACTGGGTATTGTTCACGGTATATTTTTATATTAGGAAAATGCGCTATATTATCTATAGTTACTTATCCCTAATGAGATGAGTGCACTCGAATAGAACATCATTGAGCAATAGAAACTGTTTTCAGGTGCCTTATAGATAAAATAAGTTTACCTAAAACTATGATTTAGATCGTCTACAAAATTTTGCCGTATATAGTGAAGACAATATAAGGCAACAATTCGTGGACAAATTGTTGCCCTTTATTGTATTTGGTGAAAAAACGTTCCCCTCTATTGTGTACAAACTGAGAAGGCCTGGAGTAAAATGAGACTTGTTTAAGTGAAACTTATAAACAGGGTAATTTTATATTTGGTAGCTCACATAAGATTACCTGGGTACGTATTATCATTTGCACTTAAATTTTGAAATATATGACAAGTCACAATTTAGTTCAGACTTTTTTCAGGCCGCATGGTAGGGAGATTTCGAAAACCAAAACTTCTGATCTGAATTAGTTCAAAGATTTTGGTGACTGGGGATATTTGTCCTGAACCTCCTGCCAACATCTCGTATTTCTTGTTTTTCAATTTTGCAACTTTTTGTTTGTTTTAGCAAAAGCAATGCAGCGTTAAATTCTTGCTGAAAAACTGTCATTTAATTTTCGCATCAACTCGTTTATTTGTATGAACGAAAACACAAGAATATACATAAAAGCAGGGGGTTCTTAATCTTAGGATAATACTCAGTTATACACTAACTTTTTCAGAAATTAAGTGATTTTTTCCCAGTTTTTTATACCATTTAAGGGCAAAATGATAGTGCAAAACGGCAGCCTCTTTAACTTATTAGGTTCTGAAAAATATTCATTCACTTTCACAAATTTAGTTACGAATTAAAAAAGGTCGAGATTTTTTTTCAAAAAATTGCCATTTGATTTCTATATGACGGATGATCTGCATCACAGCAGTAATTTTCAATGGAAAAACTTGTTCTTTAGCTATTCGATTTTCCCTGTCAGTTTACTTTATTATCTTTAAGAACTTAAACAGTCGAAGAGCCGCCGCTATTAATAAAATGTTTGGTAATTATTCAAATTTATTCAAATTTTTCCCTGAAGAAAAAGTCACTGCAAGCCATGCATGTTTTTGAAGTAAACAACATCAAATGGGAACCAAAAACTGTCAGCTTTGTGCAATATTATCAAGATTTTTTGAAATTCCAGAAAAAGGTAATCAAAAAAGAAATGCACTAGATCCCGGGATGTTTCCATCACTGAGAATTTTCAAAATTTGAAAAAAGTTGAACTTTTTAGTTAAACAAATCTGGTTTTTGCACTCTTTATCATCAATATTGTGATTTTTTACTAAACCCGTTTGGCCCAAACTAAAAAACGTTTGGCCCATATAAACTTTTTCATGAGAACCAAAGCAGACGCTCGAAATTAAGCAAAACAAACATTGACCAGATGTTTTTGCTGAAAACAACATACGCTATTTAGATCAACGCTGAAAATTTTGATGACAGTCAAACTTGTCAAATTTAAACGTAAAATAAGGCACTGCGCACTGCTAATAATTTGTGTGCACTTAGAATGATTTTTTGCAACATTTTGGCTGATTCAGTGATAGTTTTTGTTGCTTCCCTAACCATTTTTGTAGTTTTGTTTTCAGTCATGATAGTGATCGTAAACTGATTTTCCTTCAAAATATTTAGACAATTAAAACTTTCTTGGAAAAAGCAACCTGCAAACTTTTTGGCTGAAAATTTTGAAAAGTTGTTTATTTGCCGCTTTAATTTCCACAAGAGTAGGTTCATCCGTATATGCCTTTTTGCAGTAACATTTTTTGTGGTTCCAGTTGCATTTTCAAACGCTTATGAAAAGTATTGTAAGCTAAATATGTTTAATAGAAGGGCTCGCTTATGTAGCAGTTTTTATCTGCTTTAATAGTTAAAACTATTACGTGGTACGAAAAGAGGTAGCATTAACTCGCGCGGTTCTTGTATTCTAAAAGTTATGAAAGTTTGCAATTCTGAACAAACAAGCAACAACATGGCTCAATAGTAATAAATAAAAAAAAATGCCGAAACAATTATGATTGAAAAATTAAGCAACTCAGGATGTGCTCTTCTAAATTAGTTGAACAACAGACCATTACTAATTTTGCTTTCCAAACGTAAAAACTAAAATTAAAGTTTGCCGAGTAAACTATTGAGTTGCATGCGAGGTGTTTTTCATTTTTTGCTCACCGCCTTTTTTTAGAGATGGCAATCTCTGCTGTTACCGAAAAAATTGTAGAGCCGTTTCAAGAACTCAAATAAATATTATTTTTAGGCTTGTTCGACAAACGACACAGTTGAAATTGCCCTTAAACAGCGACAAATTATAAGATCAAAAGATGTGTATTTTTCATTATGTAACCGTTTTCTTTTTTCAGATCGTAAAAATTAGCTGCAGTTTATCAATTTGATATTTAAAAATCTGGTAACCAATGATTTACTAATTATATGGGTCTTTTTCGAAACGTATGTACATATGACCAGAAGTGGGGGAAGCTGTAATTCAAAAATTTGTAGATTTTAATTTTTGCAACCAATTTTGGCCTCACTTAACTCGTAAATGATAGCTTATTTTTACCGTTCGTATTAAAGTCGGACAGCTTTGTAAAAGAAGTACGGTGGCAAATAAAATTGTGAAAATAATCTAAATTTATTTGAATTTTGATCAAGCTTTATACGTGAACTAACGAGTCAGAGAGTTTAGAGAAGTTCGTTTGATGGTTTTCAATTTAATATCTAAGAATCAATAAATGTAACTCGTAAAACTTTGAATCATGTACGTATGGTTTGTATTTAAAAACCAACTAATGTTTTAAAAAGTTTATGTGCTTCGTCTTGTTCAACTAGTTAAACTAGCTTTATGTACATTTCAAAATTAGAGTTCATTTAAGTATTCTGACTGTGGTTTTAGAACATTTGCTCTCCAGAAAGTAGAAACCTTTTTAGAAGGCAGAAATCACAATAATTCGAGCAAAAACTAAAATTGTTATTCGAGATTGAAAAGAAAATAAATGATTATAAGCTTAGATAATTAATTACGTAAATTCTTTATATTATATTTATCGCGTACCTACAACCTTATGTATCGAACAATTTAAACTATTTGCAAATTTATCCTTTGATATTCTTTAAACTTTGTTTATTTTAACCAAATTCGTTACCCAAAATAGGAATTCTTCTCAACCAATTTTCCTTTCCACTAATTTTACCCGAACCAAACAACAGATCAAAAATGTCAATGATAAAACATATTTGGGAAAAATGCGTCCGGACACCAAAACTAGATCACGACAGTTTACTTGAAACAGAGTTGAAAAGATGTTTGAACACGTTTGACCTTGTCATGTTCGGAATCAGCGGGACGGTGGGCGGAGGAATTTATGTCGTTGCGGGCACACTCGCCAACGAAATTACAGGTCCCGCTCTGTTTTTGTCTTTCATCGTAGCAGCTTTTGCTCACTTCTTGACAGCGTTATGCTTCGCGGAGTTCGGATGTCAGATTCCGAAAGCCGGTTCTATTTACCTGTTTGTTTATCTAACTATGGGCGAGTTATCCGCGTTCATAGTGGGCTGGATTTTTATTCTTTCGACGATATTTGAGGCTGGTGTTGCTTGCAGAGGAATTATTGATTACATCAATAGGATAGCAGACCGTGCTATTGACAGGATATCGCCAGATAAATTTGTGGAAAACGGGTGGGAAATCTATTCCATAGTTGTGGTGTCTCTCCTTGTTGTGGCAGCCTGCTTGGGTCAGTATTTTCTTTAAAATCTGTATACTTAAGAAAAATAGTGGTCGGTATCATTTGAAAAAAAAATAGAAGGGGCTGTATCCCTCCCCACCGTGTCATTCCTCGTTTTACGTCAATTTAATGAACATTCTGTTGTTTTCTGCTCAATCTTGAAATATAAAAATCAATGTTCGATCCTCTCTCAAATTTCTCAATTTGTTCTAATTGAGGATCTTCATGGAGCAAAGTTCTCTTGTCTGATTTAACTCCATTAAAATAAATTCGGTAAAAATTTCCCAATTTTAACACGGCCATATCAACTTCTCTTAAATATGACAACTGCTCGGCACTTGGGCTCCATAATGACGTCTTATCAATAAAATAGAGCGTTATATAAACAATATGGCTCGTGCGAGTCTGTGTATAGCACAGTATGTTCCAACACACCTCTCAAAGTTGCAAAACAAATTAAATTCTATCAGAGAAACCGTTGTGATTATCCGAGAGCAACTTATATGTATTGGGGAAAATAATTTGAACCAAAACATATACCCTATGTTTTCAACAGACAAAAACAAAAATTCTTTCTAACCGTACCAACGCACGCACGCACGCACCCACGCACGCACGCACACACACACACACACAAACACACACACACACATACACACACACACACACACACACACACACACACACACAACACACCGCCCACATTACACACATAAACATGCACACACACGCACACACACAGACAACAAAATAAATTATGTTCATCTTTACTTTAGGTCTTTTTTATAGCCGCCCTCGTCTTCTTAGCAGGTTATTATTGCGCTAATGGTTTTTCTTACAGTTTAAAGAAATTGAATTGTATCGGTGCGCTGTCTTTTTTTCAGATCTGTTCACATCTTCATAATTTTTGGAGTCAAATTGAAGCGATTATTTTGGTGACGACGAAACAGGACGTCAAGCAAAAAGGAGAGTTTTTTTTCATTCTAACTTTAAAGCAGAGTAGAAAAACAGTATTTGAACAGAAAGTTTCTTTCTCGCTCGTGTTTTTTGTTCACAAATGACAATTTGCCATTGATTTTCACTGTCTCAATTTTGCTGATCAGCTTTTCCGTCTAAATGGTTTTCCGAATCCATTTATGTTCCCCTTTAGGTCCACTGAACGAAAATTCTTTGAATTGTTTTAGGACTTGTCCTGCTAAGTTTTTTGCTTAACCTTAATCCAACATTTTGCATGAAATTTTTTTACTCTTCTAGACTATTTTCACTGTTCACTCATTCTGCTCAATGTGGTTTTGAACAACATGTACTCAGCAAAGCAATCTTATATGAACAGATTTGTTATCAGAAGAGATCAAAAATATGAACATGAAAAACACAAAAAGCCCAATTTTAGATGCACCCTACTTAAACTTTGTTCTGTTAAGTTTTAGTTATCATCTTTATATTTTATTGGTATTGCATCTGGTCCCATTATTCTGTCATTATCTCATTAAGAAACATGAGCATGACTATCTACCAAAAGGTATCAAAATAGTTCGGACTTTAATGATGACTTTTTACGTCAACCATTCTTGAGTGTTTAATTCAACCCCAATCGGTTCTATGGGAATCAATGGTGGCAATTTTCGGGAATCTGTTAGTTATGTTCGGTGAAATTTTTCTGAGCACTTTTTTGCAGTTTTTTTCTGCTCTAAACTTTGAAATTAAATTTTCAAAAAATGTTGTCATTTTTATAATTCGTTATTTTAGCTAGACAAATGCGATATAGAGATCTCGGAGACCTGTCACAAGAGAGAATCAAAAAACGTAATTGTTCTTGTATTTAGATCTGCAATCGGTCGAAAGTTTTGTAAAATTCAACTAGTTTTTTATGATTTCCGAAAGTTTTGTGTCTTATAAATGACATAACCTACTATCTCAGATTAACATTCATTTTCCATTTCATACATATACAAACCACACACAACACACACACGCACGCACAAACACACACACACAAACACACGCACGCACGCACACTCAAATAGATACACTTACACAAGCGCGAAAACACAAAAACACACAGATACAAACCTCGAAATCAAAAAACTCTTTCAAAATTTCCTTATTGCAACTGTTCCTCAATCTTTATTTGTCAAAATTCATTAGAAAGTTGTTTGTTTATTGTTTGTTTTATCTGGAAAACTAGGTTTGGACTTCTTGAGGCTATTTTTTTGGTATGTGTATAATTGACACTAAAATCTCAATTGAAATTTTTTGAAATTTTTCTAAAAAATATAGTCAACTTTTATGTGTATGTGTCCAGTGCGCCAATTTGCTTTTAAATCTCGCAAATGTGTTACAATTTTTATTTAGTGGACATAATTTTCCTTCAAAAGATAATTAAAACCCCCCATTTATAGCAACAAAAATTAAATTAAATTTCTAAATGATAGGATTGCTGACAGTTTTTGCGCTCTACGACGTCAATCTTATGGTTCATAAACTCTGCCTGCCTCTTGATTAGGGTAGCTTTATCAGCATCATCAACATCACCATTATCAACGCTCTACTTTTCAGGAATCAGAGAATCCGCTCGTGTGAACACAACCCTCTCGATCATCAACATTGCCACTATCTTCTTTGTGATCGTTTGTGGGTTAATTTTGGCCAATATTGACAATTGGTCAGATTTTCTCCCTTTCGGCTTTTCCTCAATCTTCAAAGGAGCCGCCCAAGCTTATTTCGCATTCACTGGCTACGACTTGATAACAATTTCGAGTGAGGAAGCAATGGACCCCTCCAAATCAGTACCAAGAGCTCTGCTGATCTCAATAGCATTCGTGGCTGTTACATACAGGCATCTGTTCTTTTTATTCTATTTATTACATATTTGTTGCCAATAGCGCCAAATTTGAGGGAAAAATTCATAAAATAGGATAAATATGGTTGAAGATTCGCGTTTTATACCTCTACCCGTACTCAAGTCTCAGTGACAATCAGTACTGATTCAGAACAATTTCAGAGAATTTTCAAGTTTTAGTACTGATTCAGAAGGATTTCGGAACCAAGAAGCGATTTCTGAATTTCCTGCATCAGAGCAAAATTCACAGAAAATATTCAGTATTATTCTCAATCAGAAGATAATTCAGAATGAATCTTTGAATTAGCTCTGAATCAGACAAATTCAGTGCAAAATGTGACCTGAATTAGGCTCTGAATGAGTACTGAATTTGACTTAGAGGTAAGTACGGGTAATCAAGACAACAAATTATAAGTATACAGCCTTATATGATTTTAATTTCAAAAGAGATTTGCGCCAATTCTAATTAATGTTTTTGCGAGCGGAGGGTTCCTAAATTAACGATGATTTAATATTGATAAAGTAAAATTATAATTAACTTAATAACTTTGAGTTATTCTTTTCCAGACTGGATGGCTGTCTTGCAAAATCTAATTTGTTTTCAAGGCCTTGCAGGACCAATTGTTTTCTTAAAACTGAACATCCTTAATGAAGTTATCTTAAAAACGAATATCAGCTCTATATTTTTCATGGCAAACCATTTAATTTTATAGAAAATGAACCACGAAAATGTGTCTTGTTTTTCAAAATTTAAGCTAAAACCATTCTTTCTTTTTGGAAACAGATTTTTGAGAAAAATAAATTTTTTGGACAAACTGAGTCGTAATCGTAACTGTTCAATCTGCAGAAATGAAGATAAATTAATAATACTTAATAACTTTGAAGTAATCTAGTCCAGACTGGATGACTGTCTTGCAAAATCGAACTTGTTTTCAAGGCCTTGCAGGACCAATAGTTATCTTCTAAAAATGACCATCTACTCTATATTTTTATCACAAATCTTTTCATTTCATACAAAACCTGCCATGAAAATGTGTCTTCTTTTAAGTTAAAACAATTTTCTTTTTCATTGGAAACACATTTTTACGAAAAATGAATTTTAGACAAATTGAGCACGTAATCGTGTCTGCTCAATCTGCAAAAAATGAGGATCAAGATAATAATAGCAATAAAACATGATTATTTTTCGAAAAACACATCCAAGATTTTTTGGTTACTTTTTAGTTTAATTTTCCTTGAAAAAAAACATGAAAATATTTTGTTGGGGCCGTTTATTTCTTAATTTCTAATTTGATCAATTGTTGTCTTTTTGAATAATAACAAAAAAAGTTTTCTCTGGTACACATAAGTATAAAACGCAAATGGTAAAAAAGGCAATGTAAAGTTAAGCATATAACATTATGTAAAATTATAAAATCATTAAATTACTTAACTAAGAATTTGACCTTACATTATTAAAAAATGGCCTAAAATGCGAGCATAAAATGTTCTCACAATTTTATATCTACATCATGCAGATTAAAAGATAAAATTAAAATCTAATGCTCTCAATGTCATCTTTTATATCAGTTAATTTTGGGTCCTTCAAAAATTCTTTCCAAAACTATTCTTTCAGTTCTCTTTTTAAGGAAGCTTTCGATGTTGTTTTCAGTCTAATATTAGAAGACAGACTATTATAAATTGGAATGGCTTGTGCAATAAAAGAATCAGTTAAAAACTTATTGTTCTTTTTTATATCGAACGTTACTTTTTTTGACCTGTCATGTTGTTTTATTCTCATGGTAGAGAGAGGTTCAATTTTATATGCTGGAAGATCGTTGCTGAGTAAGCGAAAAAATATTTTGAGCAATGGTATTTCAAGAGAAAATAAACTGGTAGTATTTTGTTGCGAAGTTTGAGATCTGTAGACCGATCGTTTTTTCTCCTATTTAAAATGGATTTTATTCCCCAATTCAGTTGTTTTTCTAAAGTTATGAGTAATGACTTTTGCAACCCTATCAGAATTAGAGCTGAATAATGTACATGACTTATTACTATTGCATTAAGTAATAAGACTTTCGTTTTCTCTGGTAAACATTTATTTAGTGTATT
Source organism: Convolutriloba macropyga (assembly GCF_964194025.1). Classification (NCBI taxonomy): domain Eukaryota; kingdom Metazoa; phylum Xenacoelomorpha; order Acoela; family Convolutidae; genus Convolutriloba; species Convolutriloba macropyga. The sequence continues at coordinate 24,838,880 of NC_134479.1, forward strand.
CAAAACTTTTATTCCACAAGCCATTCTCCACAAGCCATAACTAAAATGAATTGATATAAAAGGAGATCTTTTAGGATTCTTGGAGCAAAATTGGTCTCGTAATAACTTTGAATACACGAACTTTGAAAGACAACAGGTTTGAATGCAAAATCCCAGAATTTTCGAGATCACGACGTTCCTTTTGTTCAAAATCTACACTAAATGATACATGTATAAATATACATATATATATATATATATATATATATATATATATATATATATATATATATATACATGTATATTCGTATTTTTGCTTAAAGCAGAAAACATGAAAACATGCGTAAGTTATTCATTTTGACTATAAACCTCATAGCATGCGACTCATAGCATGCGACTCAAAAAACTAAATTTATAGTCATCACCCTCGGTTCTTTGTGTATTAAAATTTGAAGTTTGCGAGAAAAATTTATAATTTGAGACCTTGAGAGGCTTTGAAAAAATCACAAAACAATTCAAAATCCCGCAAAATTCTGCAGAATCGTGCTATTTGTTTCAGGGTTAACGTTTATCAAAATGTGGTGATAGCTGAAACCAATGTTAACAGTGATTAAAAGTGCTAGCCGTTCAATTTAGTGGTATTATTTTAAGTTTTGAGATAAGCATTTGATAAGTTTTTGATGTGTTTTTGATAAGTTTTGCTTTTGATTTGCTTTAATCTCTGCAAAACTTTTGTGTTTGTCGTGCTCGATGACACGGGTGAAAGAAATGCAATAAGTTGAATTTTACATTCAACTTGGAGCTGAAGTTGGAACTGAAAATTGGATCTTGGAACCAAAACTGGAATTGAAAATATACCAAATTTAGCTCTTATTTTAGTACTTATCTATGCGAAAAATTACAGCGAATATCTACATTGGTTAAAAGTATTTTACATGATTGACATGTGAATAGATCTTATTTCCGAATCTCGAAGGTGATTTTCTATATCAATCAACATTTCATGAGAATTATTTGTGGCCTTGATGCAAGCAAGTTCATTAGTTGGAGGTCAGTGGATGTTAGAATCAAGTTTCTATGGTAGGCTGAAATTACTTTTGACATCTGATCAATAGGTTAAAAAGATAATGATAGCGCCAAAACAAAATCATAATCGAGATTAGTTTTTTGGCTATTACTTATGGAGCAGAGTTCATCACGTGAGTTCTTCTTTCGTTCTTTGAAACTTTAATAGAGAAAACTTCTGAGTTTATTGATGTTTCTTCGAAACCACCACCTCCTTTTTCCCTTTTAAACAATTTTGTGGTTATAGTTTCTCCAAATCTGTTGAGCTGTTTTTTTCTTCTTGTTGATGTGCGTAGAGGCACTGACGATTCTGGTTGTCCTTGCTCTGCAGTTGAAGTGGCTGCAGAAGCGCGCCTTGATATGAAGATCTCACATCTGTATTATGAACTTGTGGTTCTGTTTGAAATATGGTCTCCTCCAGTATGTTTGAAATTTGGTTGTCCAGTTTTCACATTGTCCTCGTCTAGTCTAGCAATTTTGCTCACTAGAAAAGTCCAAGTTGAATTTCTGGGCTGTACGAAAGTTGTTTGAAAAAATGTCTTTCCTGATGATGAAAGTCTCAGGAACTGTGTTCGTTTCTATGATGTCGTGAAATATAATGGGTACGCACGTTGAAATCTGCTATTACCGGTGATCTCACTCTGCGCCCCAATTGAAGTCTAATTGGAGTTAAACCCACTTGTTTTTGGAGTGTTTCACTTTGTCATCAGGGCCCTTTGCAGGAATGCCCTAAATGAAATGTTAAGATTTGAACCCAACGCTTGAAGTGCCCGCTTTGCTGTCTGAACTCCTCTCTCAGCAAGTCCATTAGCTCTTGGATGATAGAAGGATGATTCCATTTCCTAATTCCAATTGATTCACACCGCTGTTTAAGGTCGTCGCTTACAAACTCAGGACCATTATTAGATACTAATGTTTTTGCTTTTCCGAAGCTTTTAACGATTCGAATAAGATATACTTTAACTGTTCCCTTAAAGTGGGGAAAGCTTCCATCTAACCTGAATCCGCGTCAAAACTTACAAAGATAAGCCTTTGTCCTTAACATAACCCCAGTCCATGTGGAGCCCTTCCCAAACTTCGGCTTCTGACCACGTAGAAACTTTTTCCCAGGCTAGGCGTGTTCATTTGACAATTCTTACTGTTACTAACAAAATGTTGATCGTCTGGCGTAATGCCGGGCCACCATGCTATCTTTCTGCCTGATGTCTCAGTTGTACTCTCCCCAGGATTTGTCCCATTGGCGTTGGCAAAAACCGAGCTAATTCATTGTGTGTAGTCAGAGCATCTTTCTGGTGTCTGATTCCTTTCTCCAGTTCTGGACTTTTTTTCCAAATGCTGCTTTTGTTTCGTTTTGCTAACGTCCCAAAAAGTCCGTTTGCTCCAAGTTCAATTTTAATATCTGCTTGGATAACCAAATCAATCTGATTGAAGTAGCGAAGAATGTTGTCGACTGCAAAACACACTCAATCGTTGTCAGATTCGTTTTCCGCAAAATCCATTCTTCTCAAAGCAACTGTTTGGCTCACTGCTCTTCTGGTGTGTACCTCAATTCATAGTTGAAGCCCATCAAATAAATTTTCCATCATTTGGTTCAAGCTGATGTTGTTTTTGGGGTTTCCTTGTCTGATGCAAAGAGATATTTTTCGATGGTCTATCTGTAAAACAAATAGTCTTCCGAGAAGAAATTGTTTCGTTCTAGTGACCACAAAGAGAATTGTCATTGCTTTACCCTCTATGTTTGTTCCAATGAAATCAATTTCCTCAAGACATATAATACTGGATGTACTTCTTGCGAAAGAACACCACCAAAAACTTTTTCAGAGGCGTCAGAAGTCACAAAGGCTTCTTTTTGCAAACTGTAAGTCTGTATCTGGGGGTTAGCGCATAATTCGTTTATTATATTTTCTATGGCTTTTCGTTGTACTTTGCCCCGAGAGAAATTGCCATTCCTAATGTCATTTATGGGGAACATTTTTGTTGCAAAAGGAATCATTCTTTCACACAAATTCGCTTGCCCAAAAAAAGATTCGAGTTGTTTGTTGTTAATTGATGCTTTTGCTTTTTTTTCAAATGATTGGGATCCGGTACTATTCCCTCCTTTGAATCGGAGCATCTCAAAAGAATAACGCTATAGATTGGTTAAGTGGTGTCCACCATAAGCTTCAAGAGTCTACCATTTAACTGAGGTTTACCAAGCTCAGTGCATATTTTTTTATTATATCACTGTGCTATCTTCACTTGTGTCTAGCAGTATTTTTATTTTGGAGTTGTTCATTGAGATATATTCCCATATCGCAGACATCAGATTTGTTTTTTTGTTAGTCGATGCTTTTGCATTTTTTACAAATGATTGGGGTCTGGTGCCATTCCCTCATTTGAATCGGAGTATCCCTAAAAATAATTATATTCATTGGTTTTTCGTTAGATTTTTCTCATTAATACTAAAGTGTTCTCGCGTAGTCAGCTCTTAACTGCAAATTTTCTTATTTTCAAACTCCTTCTTGGTACTTCTATAGACCAACCCAGGGTCTTGGAAGAGCACAACTCCTTTGATTCCTTTGAGTGTCAATTGGGTGCAATTCTGGAAGATTGAAGAAGAGTTTTTCGATCCCGGAGGTGCATCTTGAACAGTCTCTTAGATGTGTTAATTGTGCATATGTCTTTTGCCTCTTCGTCAAGTTCAATCTGATTATATACATCTGAGAAATCAGTTTTGCCAAAATATGAAGCCCCATGTGGTTTGTGGAAGATCGTCTCCATGTCTGGTATTGGGTAGTCCTCATCCATCACCTTGCCATTGATATGCACTTTCAAGTCCACACAAAGTCTTAGTTCTCCGCTTTTCTTTCTCTGCCAAACTCCTGAAAATGCATTAGTGACTGCTCCTAGCTGTACCAATTCAAGGACGCCCTGTCTGACCATCTCTTAAAGAGGTAGATGTATTTTTCTGACTTTGCAGAACATTGACTGTGATATTGGTACCAGCTTCACATGAACTTTGTAACCCCTCACAGCAGGTAAACGTTTGGTTGTGATGTCGTTCACACCTTGCTTAGTTAGAAGGTCTCTAGCAAGTTGTGCAAAATCTTTATGAGACTGCACAACTGCTAGTTGCTTTTGTTTGTGCCTGTTTCTGTTCCACTTAATGTCATAAGTCAGTGATCCCAGAAGCGTTAAAAGATGGCCATCATAAGTTTCCAGATTTTACAGTCCATACTTTTGATGATATTACTGTGCTATTTTCACTAGTATCTAACAGCATTTTGAATTTGCAGTTGTTATTTGAGAAATATTCCCAAATCGCCAACATGCTAAAGAATTGTTCTTTTGTATAAAACATTCCCATGTCTGCAGTTGCCGAAGCCTGCTCTGAAGAATTATTTTTCTCCTCACAAAATTTGTAATGTTGATTTTACTTACCTTAAAATGGTTGGGGTGTGCTTCTACACATTTTTGAATTCAAAACTTGTTGCTTTTGTTAGCTGTGTATTTTCCTTTGGTTTCCGAAATGTCTTTTTTGAAGTTTTACCAACCTCTTCTTTCACAGTAAAACTTTGCTTTACTCGTCTTTACTTGAATAAAAACTTAAAAAAGCCACATCTTGACTTCTGAACTGTAAGCTATCGGTCAATTCATAACCGACATTGTTGATTTAGCTTTAATACCGTCTAGTATTCTAAGTTTCGGTTCCCTCCTTCTTGAGCTGAACTTTATTTTCACCAACTCGTCTTGGCCGCTTGTTCGCAGTCGCAATAGCGTGCTTCTTCTCTGAAACGTGCTAGGAAGTTGTCGTCAGATTCCCTACACCTTGTATTAAGGACAAAAACGTAGCCATTTCCGTCGTTACTACACTCTTCTTAGAAGAAATATAACTTTTATTCGGCAATCTGATGTCTTTATGAGGAGTATCTATGCTAGGACTCATTAGGCTCCTAAGTTTAAGATCTGCATCTTGCCGGCGCATACTAAGAAAGAGATTGGTTACCTGTAGGTCCACTATAGTACCATCGGTGTTGATCATGTCCTCTTTCTTCTCTGCTCAACATGCCGCCACAAAAAGGATAATCCATGCAGTATCTGATTCTGCGTTCTGTAAGTCCAGACTTTGTCTGTCTGTCTGTGTTCTAGACACCATTGTTGTGGTTGATAAAAAGGGTCAAAGGAATTAAATAATTTGAGTTATAAAATGAAATTGAAACTGAAAATACACAAAAGTCAGCTCGTAATTCTAGTACTTATCTATGCCAGAAAATACAGAGAGTATTTAGGTTGATTAAAAATATTTTACTTGATTGACATGGGAATAGAATCGAGTTTAGTTTTGCGGCCCTTGCTTATCGACAAGGCAGCAGAGTTCGACAGGTAATTTCTTCTTTTGTTCTTTGAAACTTTAAGAAGGAAAGCTTCTAATTTTCTTGATGTTTCTTCGAAACCATCACAGTGTTTATTTATTTTGATTATTAATTTTTGTTTTCAGAAATGACTGCGTGGGTCAAAAACTTACTAGTATATTTGAACGCAAAAATTTTTCGACCCTTGTGTCTTTTTTATATTCAAATTCAGTAAAAAAATGTTTCGCCCATCGTCATTTCTTACTTTGTGTAAAAACTGCCCATTGCATTTTTGAGAACGGTATTCGCATGACAAAATTTTTTGGCTTAATTTTAATGTATTTCAGTGTACTTTATTTTCTAGTGTTGCAGGAAAATTTATTTTATGTTGCAGGAAAAGTTGTAGCCCTATTGATTTTCGTCATTTGAAAAAAAAATAAATTGTTGTGTTAAGTAGAATAATTTACACCAGATCTATGTTCAATCTTCTTAGGCTCCTTTAGATAACTTGAATGGTCAGTTTTCTAAAACTTAGCAGGAATTTGAAAAGTTTTTGAAACAGAATTCATTGCTTTGCAAACTTGTGCTAGATAATCCCTCGAGCCAGGTTCCTTCCTTTTCAGAAACTCACATATTTGCGACAAATAACACAATTTAATGCTTGCATAAAAATGAAAACTACATGTGAACAATTGATTCAAACTTTTCAGCAAATTCCTGTAAACTTTTTCATGTGAAAATATTCCTGAATAACAATGAAAAACCGAAAGATATAACAGATTCCTTTTTTAGTACCCTAACAGCTGTCATTACTCTAATGGTGCCATATCAATCAATATCAAGAGACGCAGCTCTCATCTCAATATTCCAATTCCACGACTGGAAATGGGCAGAATACGTGTCAACTTTCGGGGTAATCTGCGCATTGTTAGGTGTGCTAATGGGAAGCGTTTTATGCATTTCTCGATCTTTCTACGCTATGGCTTTCGATGGGTTGATATTCGAGAGTTTGGGCAAAGTGAACAAAACTACCCAAGTACCGATTGCATCGACAATTTTCGGATCTGTTTGTGTCGTTCTGGTGTCGACGTTTTGTTCAATTAATCAAATCACAGGAACTATTTCCTTCCCAATTATTTCTCAAAATTTCTTAAATAAAATTTCGTCATATTAAGAAACTTTGAAAAACTTCTAAAAGCAAGTGTTTGTTGTCACTCTCTACAAATCCTGCACTCTATACTCTGTATAACATTTCTAGGCTCATATTATGATCAGTACTATAGTCAGTGCGAAAAAATGTCGAGCTGCTTTCAACTCAAACACTAGCTGACGATGATAAAACGTTGCTAAAAGTTGATAAAAGTCACGATGATAAAAGTTACTGTCAAAGGTAAAAAGAGGTTAATTTAGTACCGTTTTTTACGGGCTCATAGATTCAATAATAACATTTTTTTAATAAAAAAACTGTGAAGGAAAAAGTTCCAAAATACTACAGAAATGCTGGCGTTTGGACATTTACTCGTTAATACACTAGTTTCTGTTGCTCTAATTGTGACACGATATTCCGATAAAAGCCTGACCTACAAGGGAGATTCCGAAAACACGTCATCCGAACATTCCGAATTACAGAAAACTGAAAGCGACCAGCTGATTGAAAAAGTACCCGGGTGGGACCAAAAACGATGCGGGTTGTTTGTTAGTTTTGTGATTCTATCAATCAGCGCTGTGGGTTTTCTTACTGCGCTGGATATCACCCACAAACTTGGATATCTTATAGCTTTTGGCGGTTTATCGTTGGCGGCTTTTGGAGTTTTAGCTTACTTTGGCTTGTCAGTGAAGAGCACGGCTAAAAGTTCTGGATCATTTAGAGTACCCTTCGTTCCTTTCATTCCCGGACTTTCCATATTCATCAATTTTTGCATTATGTCTCAGCTAGAGTGGCCCACGTGGGTATTCAGTGGATCTTGGACTATTGTTGGGTTGTTTGTTTACTTTATTTATGGAATGAAACACAGCAAATTGGAATATGAACACTTGGACAATGAACTCGATTGGAGACCATGAAAATTGTTCAAACTATTCAAACTCAGTAGCTAATTTTTCTACCCTTGATATGTCACTCTTATTTGCAATCGTAATAAGGCTGTCTCATGTGTGATTGTTTCTCATAACTGAATTGAATATTTACTGAATTGAAAGATTTTTTGTGATCACGAAAATGCATTTTACCTTTACTTTAATTGAAGGACAATTAGATTACTGACTCTAGCTTTTTTCAAGATGTGCTCGCTCAGATTTGGTGCTCGGCTATTTGTAATTTGGATCTTACTAACATCAAATTATTGCAACAATTTCAAAACTAATATAGTTGGCTGAGGTGCTCGTTCAAAATTAACTATGAGCAGTACATCAAAAACGCAAGGGTTTGAGGTGTATTCAAAACTACGTGATGATAAAAGGCCAGAATGAGCTGCAGTTTAATCAAAAGCTTTTCTGAACGTCTAAAGTCTATCTGACTTTGAACGAGCCAAAGTTTGTTCATAAACAGCTTGAAAGAGTCAAAATCCGATCACGAACAAGTTCATGAAAATAGTTTATACAAAAGTATATGAAATTTGAATATCCTACTCGAATAGCCTTGATAATTATTATAGAACTGCTGAATGCAGTACACGTTTTATTGGTTTGTTTGCAAGTGAGTCGAGAATTTCTATGGTAGAAAATTGGGCAAGGTAAGCTGCGTTGGAGTTTTTTATGCGATGAAATTGGTGATGCAATTTATTTCATATTTTTATTTTATTTAGAATTTAAAGTAACATGTTTTCTCGATAACTCATTTTTAATCAAGTTTTCGGACTTTCTTTTATCTAATTGGGCTGCTTGAAAAAATCTACTGCCTCCAGACGAACTACCGACGCCAGATCTCCAATGGGAAATAGAGACTTCTTTTTCTCCTCTAGAACCTGAGAAGATCTTCAAAAAAATCGATGGAGACAAGGGTTCCAGCAGGAAAATCGGCAATTAAATTTTCCAATGAGATGAACGGCAGAAAATGATTTGGAAGGAAGAAATTGGAAGAATTGGTGATTGATCAGTATATCAGCAGCCGATCACCAAAAATGAGCGACAAATCAGAAGCAAAAAATAATGTGTTGATTAATCAAGTGGAACAACAACCGATGAACGTTAAAAACCGTTTGCCAACTATTTTTTATTTGATTTTGACACTCCATAAAAACCTGTGACTATTGAGTTCAGAGAGGAAATTTTTAAAATCTTTCAAAAAGACTATCAGACAAATAATCTTCCCAAATTCTTAGATACCATTTGCAAAATTCTACCAATTGAGAGTATGGAGGTGCGCGGGTAACATGGTAATTTGTGGGTGCAAGCCTGATGGTAATAAACTTTCTGAGAATCGACTAAACTTAGAACTGATTTCAACCATGAGTAACTCAACCAAGCACACCTTAACTCATTAGTGTATGCCGATTAAATTAAAATTTCCAGAATTTTATTGAGAGTTCGATAAAAATTGTATGCTATGATTCTTCATTGATCCAATTATAATAAATTTTAGCACGTTGTCCCAAAAAATGCTTATGGAAATGACACTGACACGGTACAAAAACCAGCTTACATTTTCTGACCACATATTTTTTTCTGATAAAAAATTGTTTTCAATATAAACAATACTGTAATAAACCAAACAACAACATAAGTCACAGCCCACGTGCCTTGAAATCCAAAGGTCCTGACGGTCTTTGGCGCATTATGTCAATTAACGGTACCAAAATTCATAGGGGAACTAAATTGTAACAAAAATTGTGTGTGAGAAAAGCTAGAGTTTAGTTTTTTGTCTCAATTGCCAATTTGAGAAGATTTTTGAAACTCTTTTTTATAAGAAAACAAGGAGGCTCGGTAATGTGCGATTGCACATAAAGTTCCAACCCCGCTCATCCACAATTTTACAATAATTGTCTACCAAATGAGGAACAGATAGAACAACACAAAAATTCAAGTATTTTTCAAAAAACTGGTGTATGAACGAAAAGATAGCCTCCAAAGCAAATAACTCAGTGGAGTAAAAAATGATGCATTAGATTGATGAGATATGAAGATATTAAGAAAGCGAGCGAAGACGAACGGCAAAATCAAACAACAACAACAAACATTAATTACATCAAAAGTTTATGTCCGTTTTAAAAAACAAAACTTAATAACAAAGTCAAAATAGCGTGAGATAAAACTGAACATACGCAAAATAACATGTAAAGCAATAGAAAAAAATGGTTATTCACCAGTTCATAACAAAGTTTTGGTAACAAATAGACAAAAATGAACAGAAACTTTTAAGTTAGAAAATTCGCTGATTTTTTTTTACAAAACAATTATTTTCAAAGTAATGAAAATCAGGAATCAACTAAATTATCCCATAGGTTTACAATTACCAATGTATTTATAGAAGGGAATTAAGAACTCTCGGTCTTCAATTTTTTATGCAGTTACAAAAAGAACAACAAATAGACAACAAACAAAAAATCAACAAAGCAAAAAAACTTGCGAAAAAATGCATTGGAAGCCGTAAAGCCATATTTTGGGGCCAAAAATATGTTCGACTGCACCTTCGTCGAATACCGACAATGTATTATATGACCGTTCATTAATGAAACTAAGTAGCAATTAGACAAAAAAAAGAAAAAAACTTAAAAATTATGTAATACTTATTCTTTTCGAAAAAAATTTATCTCCAAAGAAATGAAAGCCATTAATTACAAAATAAAAAAATTGAAAAGGTTCGTTTATTTTTCCAAAGGAAGCCCTTGAGACCTGCAACTATCCAGAACATGTCTTACGTCTACAAAAAGAACGTCAAATATGACGAAAATCAAAAATTAATTTACTTTTTTTTGTGAAAAACCCGTGTCGAAGCCAGTAAAGTCATAACAAATTCTTTATAAACATTGGATTTTGTGACACCAAAGTTTTTTGACACCCTCCTTTGACAAAAATTGTGTAATCTTTGACCTTTAATAAACGAGACCAGGTAACAAACAGGCAACAAAAGGAACATAATTGCTAATTTGAAGTGTTTTTTTTTTTTCATTTTGGAAAACAATTGTTTTCAAAGTCATGAGAGCCATCATCTATCGTCTGATATCAGAACATTGGCTGATCTACTCTTCCATGAAAAGCCAATCAAATCGGTTCATTGAACAGGAAATTAAATACGACTAAAAAGACAAAGTAAAAATGACAAATAAAGAAAAAATTAAAAATTTCAATTATTTTCTTCGAGAAAATATTGTCAAAGCCGTAAAGAACCACAATATATATCTTTAAGGATTTAAATATTATCAATTGTGCATTATTTTTAAAAAAATGTGATATATAATCCTCCAATACCGTGATAATTTGACAAAACTAGAAAACATGAAAATTGGGCAAACACATAAAATTTTAAAAAAAAAATGGTGAAATCTAGTAGTATCAAAGCCGGAACACCATAACAACAGAAGGAGCACTCTTTGATTGCTGACACTGAGCTACAAGTTGACCAAATTAAGAGAAAAATTGATGCAAATTTCAATAAGCCATTTTTCATTTAAAAATCAAATATTTTAAAAGTCAAATTGACCATAAGCTTTCAAGCAATCAACTGGAAATAATAATTTAGGGCTAATTAGGAAGCCAATAGGACTTATCACTAGTGAGCTTTTTTTTGAAACGTTCTGTTATTTAATTAGTATAAAAAAGATCGAATTTTTTATATAAAAAACCGACTGATGATAATCCGAATTAATTTTGGATTGTAACGGTCCAAGCTTGGTAAAACCTATTCCTGCTTATGCTGATTGTCTATCAGGAATAATTAATTTTTCGAATATCGTTGATATAGATATTTTGTTAGTTAAAAAACCAAAAGTAGATGCTGCGTTTTTGATAATCAACGGATAAATTTAGCAAAAAACGTCAAAGTTTTAATTACAGAGCACTCTCAACGGAATTTGAAGTAGAAAAAGCGCCATTCTGAGTCTTCAACGATTGTGTTAGTGGTGTTTGGAAGTGCACGTCCAGCAAATTTAATCAGAGTAGACTAAAGAAATTTATTTCGTGCTGTTTTTAATGAAAAAGTCTGAATTATGTGAAATATTTGGCCGGAATTTATGACAAAGAATTAAATGAAAATAGCCGACAAAATATTTTCTCTTTAAACGTAGAATCAACAATGTTTTCTTGAAAATTTTTTTAAATTTTATCGAAATTGGCGAAATTTTAGTCAAAAATTCCTTAAGAAGGTGAATGAAATTAACGGAATTCACTCTATTTTCTCGAAAGTTTAAACCTCGATATCTCCCTGTAAAAAACGAAAATCCGAAAAATCTTTTTAATTCCATTTTCTACGCTGGACAAGCTCTCTAATGATACCAGTCTCAACTCTCTACGATGAATACATAGATCGGCCAAAATTGACTGAACAAAAAAGACCCATTTGAATATATAGTTCCACCCCCCCCCCCCCCCTCAAGAGGGGTCGGAACAAAAATTCTAAGATGAAGCACATTTTAGTTGTGATTGTCCAAGGAAGGAAACGATAGCTCTAGATATGTATATGACTGTTGATTTCTCCGTGATCTTGAGCCTAATGGGTGCGGCCTTTTTAGTGTATTTAAGTGAATTTTTTACTGAATATTGTCTGAGAATCAAGAAAAAAAAAACAAATATCGTATTTCATGTGCTTGCTTTAGGTAAGATGCAACGAAAAAATGAAAATAGCTCAGGACAAGTTTCAGGTACTTGGTGAACGGTCTAACACGGGTCAAATAGAAATCGTTATAACTGAGAACTCACAATATCTGCTGAGAGACTTTTGGCATCAGTTCTGCGTATAAACGATATGAAGGATTTCTTCTATTTAAAGGCAATTTTTTTTACTTTTAAAAAGCGGATAGTTTTTTCTAGCAATTGAAACTGCAATCTTTGTTGCGGGAATCACGCAGGGGCTATCAGCTTGGTAGTCGTCATTTAATAAATATCGACATTCGTATTTTGGATGAGTTGACTTCTTTCTTGATTTGTCGAAGCTCATTAAACGTATTGCCAGAGACTATCAGATGTTAGTATTCAATTTTTCTTAACAAAACATGTAATAGATTTTGATGCTAAATCTGTAGTTAATATTACCGTTAATTTATTCTTACTAAATTCAATTTGAATAATTTCATCGATTAGCAATTTAAATGCCTGCAAGTGCCGTCGGCTGTATCTCATATTGACAGAGCATTCATCTAATGCTAGTTCAAAGTATGTAATGAAAAATTTTTTATCATTGCATACTTGGAAAAGTAAGTAGATGAGTATGGCTCTAACACTATGTCATAGCAAATAGATGAGTAGTTCCTCCGCCTTATTTTTTTACTCTTGTTAATTCCGCTTTTAAACCTTATTAAGGGAAGCACTAACGGGTTAAAAAAACTTACCTCTTTACACTCCTTTCCCCGTTTTTGTTTGGTAAAATCCTTGGAAATGGTAATATGCGTTTACACAAAGCGTTCTGACAACACTCATCCTTTTTGCCTATTTGTGTACCGAATGAAGCAGAGATCGGAATTTTTCCCATTATGAAAGACTAGTTCATGATTGTAAGTCGCTCAATTCCGCACTCGATTTTTTTCATGTTATTATATTGGCCAGTTTGAACTCTTAAAGACATTTGGTTTAAAAATTTAATCAACTCCAATGTTAACTCCACTGTTAAATCAACTCCCAAAATTAAATAAATTTCACAGTTAAAAACACCGAGGATACACCTGACTTTATAAACACAAAATTTCAGCGGCAGAAATCTGAACCCCACAAACATAGTCTCATAAATTGTAGGAAAAACGAAAGTGTTGAGTTTCAAAGTCTTAAATGCAATGTTTTTGAACAAACATTTAAGAGAACAAGAAGAAATATTGTTTATGAAGGTAAACATTTGTTTAACATATAAAAAGGAACCAGAGGTAGGAAAAGAGAAAACTGATTGAAAAAGTACAAATTAGCAGAAAAATACTGAACTAAAAAAGCTCAATTAATTTCACGAAACAAGAAAAAGCAAGCATTTTTTCCTCAAAACCTTGAAAACGAACTTTTTCTCCTCAATTTCAGTCATTCTCGGGAACTTTAGCCCACTAAAATTAAAGCTAAAAAACAAACCAGAATCTCTAATGAAACCCAATGCTTACGAGGTTTACATGCTCATCACTTTTTAAGCTAAATCTCATGTAGAAAATGTCTTACATACGGCAAAAGTACCATCCACTCACTTGGAATTGTAAAAAAAATATAGCAAGATAGTTCCTGAAAAACAATCTCAATGATCTTGACATCCCAGAAGCCTTGTTATCAATCTCAATAAGGAACTTTATTTAATAATCAACAAAGCATGTACCTAAAACACAAACATCAACAAAAATCTAAAAAACGAACTTTTTAATTAATTTTGAGAGAAATAGTGACACCTGAGTCCTTAATTGTTCCAAAAAATTGATCAGGATACCGCTTTTAAGACCCACAGGAAATCGGTTCAGCCTAATCGAAAAATTGATGCGACCTGTTTTTACTGAGACAAAAATGGGAGAATCTAGAAAACCAATCATGCGTTTTTAAAAAAAAATGGTGTCAAAGTTGATCAAAAGAGATGGAAACAAACCGTCATATCACAACATAGAGCCTTACACGCATGTCATTAATGAGATGGAACAAAACAATAACAAGGTAAATTATAAAAATTAGTACAAACGAAATACTAATTAACTTTTAATAAAAAAAGCTGCTAAATTTTTTAGCAACTAGAATTTCAATAAAACTATTTAATAGATGCAATTACGATTTACTAGAGAGCCAATGAAATTTGCTCTTATTACGAACAACTATGTGACATGACGACAAAACGAATTACGTTAACGACAAGTCTCGAAAATTGAATAATGCTTCGTTAAATTTCATTCTAATAAAGTCAAAGTATGAAGAATTTTATTTTGAATGAGACACAGCAAATATATTTGTTTATATCTTTCTGAGATATCAGTGGTTTCCATCGTTAGTGACAATATGTTTAGGAAAACAAAAACGTCATTAAAGGCAGAGCTCAATAGTCAAAAACTATTAGCTGCCCCCCGGGCTTTTGACATTCAGTTGAATAAAACCAGTTTCTGAAATATTTTCTTGGTTGCATTCTTGTCAACTCCAATTTTATTAAAAAGTTCAGAATTACGATTTACTTCTCAATGTCATACAAAAATGGGAAAATGGAAAACTTTCAACACTAAATTTTTTGTTTTTTGGGATTTGATTTGGGGCTCTCTACTTTAATATACCTTCTATGTTCTTTAAATTCGACTCAAATAATTGAAAAGTCGAAAAATAACTCCAAGATTTGATTTAATTATCTCTCGAGAAAAGACTACTGAAATCAATTTTAATGTTTTAGAAAATACACCACCGCAAATATTTTGCAAGAATTTTCAGATCTGCTGAGAAAATCTTTTACCTATTTAAAATTGCTCTTGAGCCTGTTTGAATTTTATATTGCATTCCACGTTTGGTAAGTGTTTACATTGAATCAACTCATCATAATTTTTTTATATGCATAAACTGTAAAAAAATGAAAACATTGTATTAAAACAACCTCTTTGTGTTACACGTGTTAACTCATGTGTTAAATGTGTTAACTCACAAATGATTTTGCGTTTCGAAATTTTTGAAACCAACTGTTTGAAAAAACAAGATGGCCTCGTGAGAGTCTGCGTATCCCACAAAATTTTAGCATATGCATCAAGATTATCAAACATATCAAAAAATTCTTTTGTTCAGAGGGAAAATTTCGTTTGACAATCATTTTGCAAAACTCAAACTAAAACTTTTTATAACCTTGATTACTATTTTTTAAGCATGAAAACAGAAACAACTTACAGCCCTTGATTTGATATGACATAAGCAGATACCAAAACAGATACACTAACAAATAGTTTGCAAAAAAGCAGCAATTAAGAAAACTGAAGTTCAGCAGGAGCAATAACTTGCTAAGCAATTTTATCTTAGACAAACACAGAAAATAATTCAGAAAAAAGATTTTAAGCAATCAGCATTACAGGCCCAAAGTAGCAAAAAAACTAATGAATGTTTGTTCTCATCTCAGTCTTTTTCATTGAAAAAAGCACAACTGATAGAAGCGTCAGTGATTAATGAGACTCAAAATATAGTTGTCAGTTTGTCCTATTAAGTGTCACTGATTATCAAGAATTTTGCAAAAATCAGAGTTGTTGATTATGTCCAGTTTTGTATATTTGGTATAAGATTGGTTTGAAGATTTTGATTCGTGATATATTCTGAAAAACTCTAATAGTGTGAAGGTTATTTCAATCTCAAAAAAAAAGTTTCTGATCAACATTTACGTTTTAAATCGAAAAAAATTGAAATTAAAAAATTCACAAATTATGGAGAGAAAAATTGAAGTTTTCTTGTATTTAAACAACCTACTTAGGTGAACTCTGTGATTTGTTAACTCAGCCAACTTTGAGTCAAGTAGGGCAAATGCATTCTAAAGTGAACAAAGGATAAACTGAGACGACGGTTACAGTGTTGTCAAAGATAGTATTCTTCGTTGCTTATTTCTAAATGGACTGTTTTTTTTAGTTCTTTTAAAAATTTCCTACGTGATCAAATTGGCTAATCATATTGGTATAGAACCCTTATTTAACTAACCAAATGTGGGCAGTATTTTGCACCAATAGAGATAAAAAAATTGAACTCAATAAAGAATCTTTACTTTTTTAAAAAATTGCTATTAAAAAGAAATATAAACGACTGCAATAGAATTTGCTATCAATCAAACTGCCACTCAACATGAAACAATTTGTAGAGTGCAAACATCAGACTCATTTCAAGTCTGAAGTAAGCAGGTTCAAAATTGAAACGCTTTTCTTAAATCATGCTTTCTTGAACTGCTTGACTTCTTAGTCTGTTTTAGAATGTCTCTTGAATAGCCAATTTTTTTCATTTATGTCATTATGTGTTAAAATGACGAATGTTACCTTTAGCAAAATTTTATCTAAAATTATGCGCAAGACTTTACAAGAAAATCTGAATTTCTAATTTTAAAAAACATTTAAAAAAACGTTTGTTCATCACTGCTTTTGTCTTTGAAATGCTCAATTTTATAAAGAAATCTTTTCTTTGCTTCGTTTATCAATATATTGTTTGTTTTCAAAAAATTTTGTTTTATAATCAAAACTGTTTTTATTTAAAGTAATGACAGTTTTGTAGCAACTAAATAAAAAAAAACTCAATAATTACATTCAACTCTTTTTACTTTGAATATTGAAAAACTGCTCCCCTTCTTTAACCTGCAAAAAAATTTACATGTTTTTTTTAAAATCTTAAAAAAAACTTCTAATGATATTTATCTTTTTCCGGGCTACTTAATGGTGTTTCTGTTTTTTTCTCTACAATTCTTAATTAAAAAGTGAAAATTTGACTGAAGAAAGAAACCGGCACCGATTATACATTCCCCATATGGAACAATAAAAGAGTAATTCAATGTTAAAAGAGCAAATTCCGCTGTTTTGCATACTGAATGCTAATCTAGCATATTATATTATGGATGAGAAAAAAATGAATTAGTTGACACAGGGAATCGGAACTTGATGAACCTTTGATATGACATGCATGATCTTGACAATTCATGCAAAACTTGAAACATCTTGCCAAGAATTTGAAAAACCAATATTTCATGGTAAAACTTGATCAATTTGTAAAATCTTATCAAGATGGACCAAGAACATTTCTTGACAGCTCTTGACGAAATCTTGACAAAACTTTAACAACACTTATTATCTTTTCTGATTGCTGCTCGATGTATCTCCTCCTAATAAAAGAAATCAAAGCTCTTCTGAGAACTCAACACACAAAATAAACTTAAGTTAAATTTACTTTAAGGGATTTAAGGTAAAATTTTGTGAAGATAAAGTTAAGGTCATGTTTACATTAACTTTACCTTAAGATTAACTTTAAGGTAAAGATTTTCCGACACAATTTTTTGACAGTTCTTGCATAATCCTATTAAATCTTGCTCTCAAACCCCTGAAACTTGAAAAATCTTGCTAAGATCTTGATGATGTTTCTTGTTTCTTTAACTTCTTGCAAAGATCTTGCATGTCCGTACATATCTCGACGTTTTCTTACCAAGAATCTCACCGAGATCTTATCAAGATTTAACATCTTTTCTCATGTTTCTTATCCAGATTCTTATCAAGTTTCGATACACTGTGGTTTCAGATATGTATGAGTAAAACGGCTGTGAGTTTTGAGAGCAACAAAAACAAGGCGGATCGTTAATGTGCATTCGCACATGATGTTCCGACCCGAGCTCATCTACATTTTTGACTAAATTGTCAACCAAATAAAGAGATAACAAAAATAGATGTTTGAGTTTTAAAAAATCGTTACACAATCTATCTACTAACTGAATTACCTAATGCCATGCCTCATTACAGCATCAACATGATCTGACATTAAAGAGACTAAGAGACAAAAAAGATTTGCACCAACAAAAATTTCACAGCAAGAACTGAATATCTAAAATTAAAAACACCTAGTAACAACATCAAAATGCAGTCAGACAAAACCTTAACTACACAAGTTTACTTATTCCTAACTAAATAAATAATCCTCGATAAATTACTAAAAGGTCATTACAAAACCAAAAGGACCTGTCTTTGGTCAGACTATGCCATTGAAACAAACTAAAGAGAAACTCAAAATGTTTGTCAAAAACATTTCAAAATGTTTATCATAAACTTTAAGACTATTCGCTGTAAACTGACTGCTTCGGATAACATCATTCAATGAATCCTCAATTAGAAGCCTATGAGACCTGTGACCATTTTACGGCTACCTAAAGAACAAAAACAGCAAATTCAAGAAAAAATTGAGCGAGAAAAGTGTCGAAGGCATTAAAAAATGAACTTTTCACTAGAAACTCTTCTGTTTTAAGTTAATTTGTCAAGATGGGATTTCCTTCTTTTATCAATATAGTTTCAAAAAATCATCATATATGATTAAATACATTAGAAGCACGAAATTTTCGAGAAAACACGTATTATCAACGCCATTAAATTCATTAGCATTCAACGGAAGCCAGTAAATACGATAAATTATAAGTTTGTTTGCCAATTGTTTTTCATCTATAAGACCATACAACAAGTTATTGATTATTAAAACAACGACAGAGACAGGCAAAACCCAAAAATTCAGTAGGAAAGTGACAGAAGAAAATGTCGAAGCAATCCAAATCATAAGCTCTTCGCTGAAAACTTTATATATGATCCGTTGAACTTCTTCCCTAAACCAATGGGGACAATCAGCAGAAGGATGATGTGATAAGATTTCAAAACGATCCACAAATAAAACAAAGTACCCGAAAATAAAGAAAAATATGAAATCTCGTGGCATTGAAGTTTTAAAACTAATAGGCAGAAGATAAAACCGCTAGCAAGATTAATTTTGGCTGCAGTAGAACGGAAATGGATTCTTTTAGTACTGACTTTGACCAACATTTCACGAAAAAAATTTAGGATTGGTTAATGTTCAAAAAATTTTCGAAAAATTATTTTTAAACTCTTGACAGCCATTAAACTCAAAATCTTTCAACAGAACTCAATAACTACGCTCAGATGTAAGCCGATCGGAGGACAAAGATGTTTGCTATACATAGATAACAAACAAGACATCACATAAGGTCTTATGTTTGTAAGCAAAAACAAACAGGCAAAAACCAAAATTCAGTAGAAAAGTGCGAGAAGAAAGTGTCGAAGACAATTAAACCAGTAGCTTTTCTCCGAAAACTTTCTCTGTGATCCACCGAACGTCCTCTCTGAGCCAATGGAATTGCAATTATATTTGGATAATATGTATAATAATTGGATAATGTCATAAGACTTCAAAAGTAACCAATAATACAAAAATATCCAAAAAAAATTTTAAAAAATTTGAAATCTTGTGTCATTGAAGTCATATAACCAAAAGTTAGAAGATTAAACAGCTAACCAGATTAGTTTTAGTTGAAGTAGAAAGCAAGTGCGTCCTGTTAATACTGACACTGACTAACAGTCCTCGCGAAAGTGTTTAGATTTGTTAGTGTCCAAAAAAATTTTCGAAAAATTATTCTTAAATTAAAAGCCATGAAATTCAATAGCTTTCAGCGGAAGTCAATAAATACGCTCACAGAAGCTCCGATGGTAGTATACTTATGTTTGTCATGCATCGGTAATCATTAAGACATCACAATAAGTCCTATGACCATTAAAACAACAACAAAAAATGCGAAAACCAAAAATTCAAACACATTTCATAAAATTTTTATCTGTAATCCACTTAACGTCTTCCTTCAGCCAATGTGAGCTGTCAATATTTGGATAATGTGATAAGATTTAAAAAGTAACCAATAATACGAAAATATCCAAATTTTTTTTTTTTTTGAAATCATGTGTCATTGAAGTCATATAACCAATAGTTAGAAGATAAAACCGATAACCAGATTAAATTTGGTTGCAGTAGAAAAGAAAAGTGTCCTGTTAATACTGAAATTGATTAACAGTTCACGAAATTTGGTTGCAGTACGAAGGAAGAGGGCGCTGTCACCGCTGGACTGACTTAAAAATCACAATAATAAGTTTATGATAATTTAATGTTCAAAATAAACTCGAAAATTTTTTTTAAGTCTTAGCAGCCCTTAGTTGTCCCCTCAAAGCACTAGATATGTTCACTTAATGCTCATTATGGAACATATTACACAGTTACTCAATCAATCCATGCCATAGGACTTAGTAAAATTTCAAAAAGAAATTCAGAATTTCATTTAAAATTACGAAAATTCAGAATCAAAGCCAAAAAAACATGAGCAATTTTTTGAAAAGGATGTCTTCTGTTCATTAGGTTTCATTTGACTGTAAAGGAGGTTTGTCATTAATAGAAGCTCGATATAAGAAGTGACTTGTCTCTAGGTGACTTAAGAAAAGCAAAAAAAGAGAAAAGTTTTTTTAAAAAAAGAGCTCTCAAATAGAGTTCGATTTTTTTTATAGTAAACTGAAATATGAGTTCAGAAGTAGTCTTTTTTATGGCCTTTAGTCTACTAGGAACACAAAATCGGACCATTTTTTTGCGTGAAATTTAATTTTGAATTACTATTTTTTTAAAGAAATGTCTTAACTTGGAGAAAAATTACACTAAAAGTGAACAAATGTCACCTGTTCAGACAAAATTTCAATCCTCGATAACTCCTCAAAAAAACGAAATTCAGAAATCCTTTCTATTTTTGAGTTCTACGCTGAACCAGATTTTTAAGGATACCACTCACATTTCTCCACGACGAATATATCGATAGGCCAAAATTGACTGAACAAAAAAAAACCCATTTGAGTATATAGTTCCTCCCCCCACAAGTGGGGTCGGAACAATAATTGTGCAGTTAATCCCACGGAAACTTAGAAAATGTCATGCATTAACAAGCATAGTGTGAGTCACTTTTCTATATTATAAAGTGCCGTAAAAAAAGGTTGCAACATTTGGACGTGAACAAAGTTGAATTGAATGAATTCTCCTGAAGTGTATTTCCAATTAAACTTTGACAAATTTTCTCATTAAATTTAGCATTTTTTAAGTATCAGATTCCATTTTTCGAACCAATTTTTATTGCTATAAACTACTGTTATGTTGAATCAACGTACTGTGTTGTTCTCTAAAGTCTATTGAGTTTATCTCTAAGGTCTTCGCAACTGTTGATCGTGTACAGTATTTTTATTGTGAACAGAATTGGGGTTCTATGACTCAACTTAACTTCTCTGCTCATTAAGAACAGGAAAAACATTAGAAAAAAAAACCGAGAAAAACTCAACAAAATGATATTTTTCAGTCCGAAAAAAGACATGAAATCAATTTAATTTTTGAAATGCAATACCGCTGGATCTACGCGAATTTTAAGTCCTATGACCATTAAAACAACAACAAAAAATGCGAAAACCAAAAATTCAACCACTTTTCATAAAATTTTTATCTGTAATCCACTTAACGTCTTCCTTCAGCCAATGTGAGCTGTCAATATTTGGATAATGTGATAAGATTTAAAAAGTAACCAATAATACGAAAATATCCAATTTTTTTTTTGAAATCATGTGGCATTGAAGTCATATAACCAATAGTTAGAAGAAAAAACCGATAACCAGATTAAATTTGGTTGCAGTAGAAAAGAAAAGTGTCCTGTTAATACTGAAATTGATTAACAATTCACGAAATTTGGTTGCAGTACGAAGGAAGAGCGCGCTGTCAACCCTGGACTGACTTAAAAATCACAATAATAAGTTTATGATAATTTAATGTTCAAAATAAACTCGAAAATTTTTTTTAAGTCTTAGCAGCCCTTAGTTGTCCCCTCAAAGCACTAGATATGTTCACTTAATGCTCATTATGGAACATATTGCACAGTTAGTCAATCAATCCATGCCATAGGACTTAGTTAAATTTCAAAAATAAATTCAGAATTTCGTTTAAAGTTACGAAAACTCAGAATCAAAGCCAAAAAAACATGAGCAATTTTTTGAAAAGGATGTCTTCTGTTCATTAGGTTTCATTTGACTGTAAAGGAGGTTTGTCATTAATAGAAGCTCGATATAAGAAGTGACTTGTCTCTAGGTGACTTAAGAAAAGCAAAAAAAGAGAAAAGTTTTATTAAAAAAGAGCTTTCAAATAGAGTTCAATTTTTTTATAGTAAACTGAAATATGAGTTCAGAAGTAGTCTTTTTTATGGCCTTTAGTCTACTAGGAACAGAAAATCGGACCATTTTTTGGCGTGAAATTTAATTTTGAAATACTAATTTTTTAAAGAAATGTCTTAGATTGGAGAAAAATTACACTAAAAGTGAACAAATGTCACCTGTTCACACAAAACTTCAATCCTCGATAACTCCTCAAAAAAACGAAATTCAAAAATCCTTTCTATTTTTGAGTTCTACGCTGAACCAGCTTTTTAAGGATACCACTCACATTTCTCCACGACAAATCTATCGATAGGCCAAAATTGACTGAACAAAAAAAAACCCATTTGAGTATATAGTTCCTCCCCCCACAAGTGGGGTCGGAACAATAATTGTGCAGTTAATCCCACGGAAACTTAGAAAATGTCATGCATTAACAAGCATAGTGTGAGACACTTTTCTATATTATAAAGTGCCGTAAAAAAAGGTTGCAACAATTGGACGTGAACAAAGTTGAATTGAATGAATTCTCCTGAAGTGTATTTCCAATTAAATTTTGACAAATTTTCTCATTAAATTTAGCATTTTTTAAGTATCAGATTCCATTTCCCGAACCAATTTTTATTGCTATAAACTACTGTTATGTTGAATCAACGTACTGTGTTGTTCTCTAAAGTCTATTGAGTTTATCTCTAAGGTCTTCGCAACTGTTGATCGTGTACAGTATTTTTATTGTGAACAGAATTGGGGTTCTATGACTCAACTTAACTTCTATACTCATTAAGAACAGGAAAAACATTAGAAAAAATACCCGAGAAAAACTCAACAAAATGATATTTTTCAGTCCGAAAAAATACATGAAATCAATTTAATTTTTGAAATGCAATACCGCTGGATCTACGCTAATTTTATAAAAAAAAACTTCTGGGTGTTTAAGAAAATCCTTTATGTCATCAAAAAAACGCTCGTGATCCAATTTAGCATTTTGGTTGAACCTTATATTTTACTTCAGGACTTCACAAATTTTGATTGGAAACCAGTGTTAAAATGATTTATCGTTTCGCAAATTTTGCATGCATAAATTCAAGAATCAAAACAATTTATGGAATTCACCACTACAACCTGTATGCACGCGTAATTATATGCAATAATCTAAAATTAATTTTGTTTTCGATAAGCTCTTATAACTGCGCTTGACGTTTTTTGAAGCCAATTATTTTAATGGTTATTTTCCTTGGTGAATGTTTTTCCCATCGTAAGATGTTTTTGCGTACTAAATATGTTTGCAAGCTAAACGTACAAGATTTTTTTATTTGTTCAATTTGGAAAACAAGCGTTTGTTACACTGGCTTCATATAATTACCTTATTTTTTCTGTGAAAGTATTTCAATTCGTTACTAAATTAACGACTCACCTCGTTACAAATTAAAGGGTTAAAGGGATTAAAGAAAAGACTCAAAGTTCATAAAATTACCGAATTCTCATGTTTTTTTGTGTTTTTAAGTTTTTTTAATGATCTTTTTCTCAGGTTTCTATAAACACTATGCCGTCACTCTATAGAATTGCACACGAGATAACTCCTTGCACAATGTTCATCAGATACGTTGTCTTATCAGATCTGACAGATCATAAGTTCACTTTGCTATAGTTAATATCGTGTAAGATTTTTATCTTATACAACCTTATCAGACCTACATGACAAAACCTCTTACTATTGGTCTTATCGGATTCTTAGGTTAAAAGTGGTTTTTCTACATAAGGACCTCAAGCCAGACTTTCCTCATCCCACAATCTTGTTAATCACATGACTGTTGATAAAAACGAGACGTTTCGTAACTTTCAACTCCAATTTTTCCTCATAATCATATTCAGTCGAAATTTTACGTGTCGAAATCATACCAAAAGGTGTAATATTGGATAAATAAGTAGGAGATTATTTTGGATTTTTTCCTCAAAACCGATCATATCTCTTTGGGGTGGACTTCCGAAAGTTGTCCTGATAACCCCCGCTTCTCATGTAATATTAAGCCCGTAAACATTTAACTCACTATATTCTTATAGGGCCTTTTGAGGAAATTTCGACACGCCAATTGTTGAGCCAATTTCGTTGGCCAAATATTTGATTGTTTGCAAGATTAAATCCGATAGCCGTCTTCGAAAAGCACTGCTGCTAGCTGATGATAGGCTCCAATCTCGACGGCCAATTTTTGGGTCGGTAATGAGGACTCATCAAACGGTCAGCCTGAAAATGGTGACGTCATTAGAAGCAGTTCCCCCCCCCCCACCCCCACCCCCCCCCCCCCCCACTTCATGCATAGTGAGCGCGAGTAATTTGCAGCCCCCAAGCGCAAATACTACTTACATATGTATTTGCTACAAAGCACAGGGATTTTATTACTGGGAACCTAAAACGTACAAGGAGGTCATGTAAAATTGAAATCGGGGTTTTATGTAAGTTGTGGACAAGAGAAATGAAGTATTTTCTGCTCTTTCTAAATTAGCTTAATTAATTTTGCCTTAAAAACGACGTTAAGCGTAAAAAAAAGACTGAACTTAATGGCTAAAGTTGAAACTTTAATGGGTGGCGTGAACGTTAACGCTTAAATATCTCTTAATCTATGAATTTACGGACCTTCGATATCTGTACTTTATTAGATCAACATCACAACAAGATTGCAAAACTGTGTTAAAAAATAACGACCCAATTGTATCTTCAATATTGAGTTTGTTATGCACCAAAGACATTCGATGTTTCAAGAAACTGAAATATGAGCAGCGAATCAGAAATGTCGAGAAAGCCACTTTTAGTCCCCTAATTATCTCCTGCACTGGAGGAGCAGGGCCATCTGCCTCAGGAGTCATGAAACGCATCGCAGGGAAGCTGAGCGAGAAAAGGAGGACTCCTACGCTGACATCATCACATACATAAGAACAAAGATACGCTTCACTCTATTGCGAAGCTCAATCATACGCATCCGCGGATCCCGCAGGCTCACGCAACGCGCAACCGTCGATGCATCGACTAGAACCATAGTTATAAATGAGGAGGGGAGATTGTTACTCTAGAAGTGCAGTGATTCTTACCTATAGGGCATTTCTTTGATTCAATCAAGCTCTTCGAGTGTATTTATCAAATTTCCTACATGCTGTTCTATATAATTCGCATTCGATGCTAAATCGATGTTGACTCTTGTCAGAATTTATAAAAGTATATAAGAGTTGGTTGCCGCCCCCGAGTTGACTGGCTAACTATAAGGTAAGGAACATTCTTTTAATTGACTTTTATATATATATATATATATATATATATATATATATATATATAGCTAGGAGATGACTATGTCCCCTGTTTTGACGTTACTAATTGCTGTCTCGGAATCAGGCTTCATATGGCCATGCATAGTTGTTCGCAGTTTCTGTAGTTATTGTCAAGTAAAACACCACAAGTAAGTGCCATGTGCCAATTAAGTTTGTATCCTACGACAGATTTTCCTTTAAAAATTTGTTTTATAAAGTTTAATCATCTGTTTCATAGCGCATGGAAATTATGACCTCGTTACTCACTGTACCACAATTGAATACAATGTATAAAAATTTTTCTTTTTTGAAAACTGGTAGTTCCACGACACCATAGATTTATTGGGTCTTTTCCTTTTGTGCCCTCAGCTTAGTGGGTGCATATTATTTGCACCTCCAGACACACGTGCCATATTTTTACATAATGATTTACCATGTAATGACACGTGCTCTGTAATTGGGGACATAACGTATGGGGGGTACAAACGGCAAAGATCCGTTTTATTAATGAATTTTCTTGCCTGTACTTCTTCCTCTTTTCAGGCTACAAAGACAATTATTTATCTGACAGATCACACGGGCTTATGTAATTAAGAAATTCGCTGCGGAAAAATTCACTGACAAGAAATAATACGATATTGGCTCAATAAAAAAGTACGGGAGATGAACAAAGCTAATCAGGGGAATCAGCGAAGTTATTGATACAGGGCTTCTCATTTCTTAACCCTCCAATGCCATTTTCATTGGCAGTGATTATGACCTGAACCCCTTTCACGTATGGCGAGTGGAAACTTTTAAATAACTTGACTGCGTAACGTAAGGTTTAAAGTACAAACCGAAGTAACTTTGTTAGTTGGGATTCCTGGGTGGGTTGTGGCATGTGCCAGTGAAGGGTGTCCCAGAATCATAACTGGAGACCTGGCAAATCCTCGTTCCAGTTCTGTGATTCTTCTTAGCAGTTCTTCTTTCTCTCTGCCCCATAACCTACTGTTATCTTCCAGCTGAAAGGTAGAAACTAAAATTGGAGCAGAAATTTTGTGATCAAAAGAAAACGGGAGAAAACTTGATCTCCACCTCCCAATCATACTCATCCGAATTCACAAATTGTTTTATAATATTAATTGGAGCATATTATTCAGAAATTTTTCCGTATTGGGAAAATAAAAAGCATTATCATAAATCTTTTGGGAATTTTTAGGAGACGAAGAGTTCTAATAAAACTCGCGAAAAACTTTGATTTCCTTTATGTAGTTGATCATGCCAGCAGCAATTGTAAAATATTTTACTTTTTTTCGTTTTTGGAAATCTCATATGACTGATGACAGTTGCAGATACAATATACTCTCATGCACAAAAATGAAGCAAATACAAGTTAATGATTATATAATTGAGACAAACCAGAAGCTACGTATACAAAAGCCAATTTTTTATGGACTTGTCTAACTACGACTCCTACTCACATTTCAACTCCTTGTTTGGCTAAATTATTCATACCGCTTTCTGAAGAGCCATGTATTTGAGGTCTCTCTCTTCCAAATCTCCCTCTAGATTCCGTAGTCTGGCCAGTTCCAGAGGGGTGACCCCCAGGTCATTCTCATTCGCAATCTACGACACACACACATACATGCACATGCATACACACACACGAGAGTATATAGAAAGAAAGAAAGAAAGAATTAACTTCGTTGTTGAATAATAAACAAGCAACGTGGACAAATAACGAGATCAGAGCGATCTTCTTTTTCAATTTGCCCAATAAATTACTGACAACAATGACTTGATAAACCTTCGTTCAATAAATGCAAAATATAGCACAAATTAACAAATTATTCAGATAGGACATCAATTCAAGAAACTAGAGTAGCACATTTTCAACATTGTTGTTCGCTTCAGTTAAAAACGAATCTAATTAGCTCGTAGTTTGACACCAGATATGAGTTTTTCAATTTATGACAGAAATTTGTCACTTCAGCTTGGCTACCATTCTCTAAATTAGCGGGAATTATCTGCATTATCTTTAATTTGTTATATAGTTTAGCGCCTCTAAAACGTATTGAATTGCGCTCCAACTTTTTTTTACAAAATGGTTCCTTTAGCAATTTAAGAATCCCACTTCTGGTTTTCCGGTCGTTCGATTTAAATTGAAACAAATTATTGCAGAATTATTGCTGGTGTAGACCATTGATTGATTTCAGAACAAATTTAATTAATTCGTATATGTGTAACTAGTAGATAGTCAACAACGAGTGCCTCATAAAAATATCGTCGCAGTGATCGCCTTTTTTTCTAAAATATATTACTTTTAAAATTTTTTTCTGCAATAGGTAGATCGGTAGAAGCGCTGAGTAGGTACAGCAACCATAAACCAAGGCACCATATTGAATTATTGGTGTCACATTCAAATTGTAGTAAGAAATTAGTTGATTCCGAGGAACATAATGTCTGAGTTTTGCTAGTATACCACATTGTTTACTTAGCTTACTTTGCACATGATCTATATGATCCCGAAAGGAGAACTTATTATCTATTTTTACCCCAAGATATTTACAGTAATGCTCAACTTTGAAATCAGTTTTGTTCAATTGGAAACTAAGATTTTCCGGGCCTTTTTTCAAGTTAAGTTGAATTGTTTTACTAAGATTAAGGACAAGCTTGTTACTCTCAAGCCAGAAGTTTATGCTATCTAAATCTGACTTTATGTTTTCAACAGAGCACCCAACTGCTTCTATGTTAGTGTCGTCAGCAAAAAGTAAAACTTCAACATTTTTACAGACTAAAAGAAGGTCGTTTATATATATTAAAAACAGAAGAGGGCCCAAAATCGATCCTTGAGGAACACCGTTTTTGATTTCGCACCAATCAGAAGAAGTACCATTAATTACAACTTGCTGCATTCTATTAGTCAGATAAGAGTTAAACCAGTTCCAGCAGTTGCCTCTAATTCCATATCTCTCTAGTTTTTCCAAAAGAAATGTATGATTGATAGTATCAAACGCCTTTTTTAAATCCAAAAAGAAACTAACTATGGTCGAATGTTGTTGTCTCATGCGAACAATTTCGGTTAGCTCAACTAGTGCATTAATTGTACTATGTTTAGATCTAAAACCAAACTGCTTCTTATAAAATAAAGAGAATTTATCAAAATATTGGTACACGCGATTGTACATAGCTCTTTCAAAAATTTTACTGAAAACTACAAGAAGTGAAATTGGTCTATAATTATATTGGTCAGGTTTAGACCCCTCTTTGTGCAGTGGAAGAACTCTTGCTCGAGCCAGTTCTTTAGGAAAAATATCTTTTGTCAAATGAAAAATTTATCAGAAACACTAGGTAGGGGTTAATGACATCTGAAGATAATTTGATTAGTATGTTACTTATATCATCAACACCTGAGGATGACTTATTGTCAAGATTAGTTAAGATATTCCCCACCTCTCTCGCAGTAGTTTTGTAAAGATACATGGAGCATTGGTGTCCAGGAAAAGAAGGTTGGAAACTTTTATTTAGGTGCCTACAGACTTGATGTCCGATTGATGCAAAAAAATTGTTGAACTCGTTTGCATTATTTTTATCCGAAGGCTCATTCTGATAACAGCTGCTTAGGATTGGAAAATTCTGTGATTTATATGATTTGCCTTTAAGCTCATTGAGTAGTTTGAAAGTCTGTCTAGAGTTTCCTAAACATTTTTTGAAAGAATTTAGATAGAATTGTTTCTTGCGCAATTTCAATTGCTTTTCCAGCCTTATTCTACACTCTTTAAGTTTCTTCAGCAGGTCATTGTTATTTTTGTTTTCTTTATATTTAAAATAAGCATGGTTTCTTTTTTGACCTAAATTTTTTAACCTATTATCAAACCACTTCGGAACTTTTTGTTTATTATCGACACTTTTTAAAGGAGCAAAGTCTTCTGTCACTTTAAGAAACAGTTGGTTAAATGTGGAAAAAGCGTTGCAAGGATCGACACTTTTGTAAATAATGTCACTGTTTTTGTTGAGATGTGCTTCCAATGCCATTTTATAACGGCTCACAGCATCCTGATTTTTTACAAAGCTGGTATCTGGGAACATTAAATCTTTTTTATTTATATCTTCACTTGTTCGCCATGTCAGAATAATGGGATTATGATCAGTAAAATTTTGATGTTCTAGGACTTCTTCAGAAACATGCTTACCCAAATTTTGATAAATGAAATGGTCTAAGCAAGAACTGTACTCATTAGTTGAACGTGTTGGTTCGGGAGAGGAAATACAGAAACCATTTGCTGTAATGCTGTTCAAGTAATTTCTGCTCAGCAAATTATTTTTCATAGTATCCAAATTCATATCACCACAAATAATGACTGACCTGTTGTTCGAACTTAGATTTTCTAACAACTTATCCATCATATTGACAAATTCAACTTTGTTCGAGCGTGGTGGGTTATATACAACTATAGTTTTAAACGTTTGATTATTTTTGCAAATGTCTACACAAAGAGCTTCCTGAAAGTCGATCTTGCTTTCCGTTGTAATATTGCAAAAATTGTTACATTGCAACATGACTCCACCCCCTTTAGAATCCGTATTCATGGCTACAAAACCATTGTATCCAGTAACAAGATAGTTGGAAACTTCATCTGTTTCAGAAAACCAGGTTTCAGTTAAACAAATTACATCAAGTTGTTCATCCAGACTATAAATAAAAGCTTCTAGGTTTAAAAAAACTTTTTTAAGAGATCTAACATTTACATTGAGGATAATCATAGTTTTTGTGTTGCTTTTATGTATAGAAGCTTCAGTATTGGGGACGAAAAAAAGATCTTTGTCCGGAACTTCTGTCCCGAAATCTGAAATTTTGTCAATTTGAGGGCATCGCTGAAACATGTTGGCTTTGCTGTTTGTCATGTGACAAATTTGGCTGACGTGCTGTAATTGAGATCAATTCCACCTTCGTACAAACCATGAATTTTGTAGGCTAAACTGTCGTATTTCCACTCATAAAATAAAGTGACCATACTGAATTAATTCTATCATCTGCCTTCATCAAGTTGATAAAATTAACTTCCGCTTTACTCAAGTCTTCAAATACTTTGACGTTTTTGTAAAATTCTGATTGCGCCAAGTTTCTTTTCTTTTTCATGAAATCAAGTTTTGTTACCCTGCGCACAAATTTAGCTATAATGGGTTTTCTTTCGGAATTTGACGGCAGACGGTGCGCAATTGAGATGTCCTCCTCCTTCAAATTCATACCGATGTCCGCTGCAACATCAACAACTAACTTCGATTTCTGTTGGTAATTTTTTTTACCATCAGTAGAACATGGAGATAACCCAAGCACTTTGATATTATCTCTTCTGTTATACGTTTCCAAGAGCTCAGATTCAGACAGAGTTTTTAGTTTAGATTTGGTAGCTTCCAAGTTGACTTTGCCATCGAGTTCATTTCTTAGATCACTTATTTTGGCATCGACAATCTCGCTGATAGTATTGCGCAGTTCGGTCCTAATCGTTTCAAGTATACACGGAACTAAGTTATCAATTGATCTTTTAATGCTTGATTCTACTGTCTTCTCTAAATTCACATCTGGATGTGCCTCTTCCACCGGACTAAGAACAGCACAGCTTCTTTTAACACTTTTTGCGACGGGAGTATCGAAGTCTTTACCATCTCTAATTGTTGTTTCTCCGTGAAATCTGAGTTCGGGCATTGCTTCAGAGAAATTTTGCGCAATTTTGCCTTCCAGGACTGTCTCGTTGATTGCGCTCCCATCCTTTTGAACTTCATTTCCAACAGAATTTGTAGCTTCTGACATCATTAGAGGAATTCTAGTCGACTACCGAAGTTAAAATTTAAGGACAGATTACATAAATTTACAAAATCAAAGAACAAAACAAAAAAAATGTATGCAGAATAAACACGAACAGTAAGCAGAATAGTAGAATTTAGTATTTACACTTCAGTCGAATAGAATGTAAATTTCATTGCCTTTAGCAGCTTTATGATATTTAAAATTCAAAAACCGGACTGTGTTGATTAAGCAAAATAACAGATTACTAAGGAAGCATTCACTATTGTTGAGCGTTTCACAAGAAAATTTAAGCAAAAATGACTTCACTTATAGCACCACAGAGTCAATCCCTCAGCAACGATCTCAGATGGCAGCTCCAAGATAATGAAATCTCAAACGTTGCCCCATAGATCAAAGCTAAGAAACCGAAACAGACAAGCAAAGATTAATCACAAACCAACAAAAGAGCATTAAAAAAAATTGAATTACTAAATGTTATCTTTCGTTGATTTTTTCTTATTTTTCCTCTTTCTGGTTTCTGATCTTCTCTTCAAGATTAATTTGTTCAACGTACGTTGGTGCTGAATAACTGTTCTTAGCAAATTCACTTCAATTCGTGATGCCGGATGAATTCGGTCTAGTTCTGCTTTATAATACTGCGACTTTTTCTTTCTTGGGGAAATCAAATGACGTCTCACACTATTAACAGGAGCAATTTTCAGATCGCACAGACTATTGAAAAGATCGGTTTTCCCAAAACGATTACAGCAAACGAGGCCTATTATTTGATCGCTGTATTTCGTCAGGATAAGTTTCAATTCGTTGACAGATAAAGGATTGTTTCTATTGCTCTTGTGTGCTGTCACTGAATTATTAAGGAGATTATGCCAGATTATTATGTCATTTCGTTGTTTCAAAGGCGATTTTTCGAGTAGCTGTTGCAGATGGAGGCCAGCGCCGCTTCTATGATTTAAATTCAGACCTGATTTTGAATAAGTATGTCCTAGAATGTTTCACTGCTTGAGAAGAATGTAAGGGGTTCGTGTGACGGCTCTGTTAACGCAACTCGCACCAATAATTAGAACCATAAGGGGAATACACTAATCGGATCTCTAAAATCCCAGTTATTTGGGCCCCAAGTCTTATCCGATTCGTCGCCAACTACAACTGAAAAGAACTTATTAAACAGCAACGAATTGCAATTTAATAAGTTTATCACAACAATTAGGCTAATAGGATGATAGGAAGATGATAGTGAACATAGTTCCAGAATCTTAAGCAAACATGCAGAGGTTCACTGAGAGAAAAGCGAGAGTTTGCAACTGACGATTTAGTTCTCACATCTTGTTCAAAAATTGAGACCTTCAAAACTGTGCTAAGAGTTTTTATACCCAGACGAATCTGACCTCTGATAAAAAAAATACTGCCTGTGTTTTACTCCGGGGTGTTTTTTAGTCTGGGATATCAGCCTGTGGACGAGAAAAGCACAAAAAGCACAGCAGAATGCCTCAGGAAAGAAAATAACGCCTCTTTAGAAAAAAAATGATGTCAAAATATTAGAAACAAAGCAAAAATAGTGCTTTTACTTTGAAAATAACTGTGAGACAAAAATAGCAGGCAGGGATCGACAGTTATGGTCGGGTTTAGGGAAGATTTCACTCAAAAGTATACACATGCAAATTATCTGATCTCATAATAAATTGTAAAAAGACATCAAACTTGAAGGGGTGAACGAATAATACCACTTTTTTGTTTGCTGTGGCCTCTCTTTCCCGTTTAGCCAATTGTTGTTCTAAATTGGCTATTATGGCACTCTGGCTGTTTCCTCGAGGTGAACAGAAAGCTTCCAATTGTTTAAGCTGCATTCCATAAGAAAGGTTGTATAAATCAACGGCGGGTATAGGAGTGACCAATAGGATCCGCAAAAAAATATAACCTGGTTTCTTGCCATGTTTTTTCCCTTTGATAAACAGAACAATGCATTCATTGGTGCTACAAGAAAATGAGTTCCACTTGAGTGCGATTAAAAGGCAGAATGCTAAAATCTTTTTAAATGAAAATATTACCTATTAATTCTGTTCCTTTTGGGTGCTTCTTTTGAAAAACATGTATGGTATTGGCAGAAACTTCTCAATAATGCAAGTAGTTTTGCTGACCATCAGAAAAGGTTTCGTACAGAAGTCTAAGTTTTTAATATATGGGATTCCAACCATTTTTTGAGAATTGTGCTACGCGACTTTGAGTATTCCTTTTTTCCATACATTTGGTTAGGAAAATTCTACGTCCTCATTTCAAAAACCAACAAGGAGGCTCGGTAATGTGCGTTCGCACATTAAGTTCCGACCCCGCTCATCTACATTTTTCACTTAATTGTCTACCAAATGTGGAAGAGATAAAAAAATTAACATATCAATATATATCGTTCAACAAACGAATCGTTCTACTAAAAGAATAAAACAATCTACTCTAGAGGTCCTATGAGACCTGTGGCTAGCATAATATGACTACCAGAAAAAACGGCAACAAAAATCAAATAGTTACAAATATTAATTACGACCAAATTTCCTTGTCTATTTTTTGAAAACCATTAATAAAAAAATCAAAAGGGCTTCAGATAAAATTTATACTGAGAAGATTAACTGGTTCAAAATATGGGATTTTTCCTCAAGGCGACTTGGCAACAAGTCGACAAGAAATGAACAAAAGCGGCAAAAGTTTATTAGAACATTGCTTTTTTAAAAAATTATTAAATTCAAACTGATTAGAAACATTACGCATCAAATGAAATCATGAGAGAATCTTTCATACCTCAATAGAGAGCGACTGAGGCCTTTGACTATCCAGGATATGTCATACCACTACAAAAAGAACGACAAACACATTCAAGATTTGCACGAAAATGATGTCCCCCCAATCAATTAAATATTACGTTGATCATTAGAAACAATGAAAATCTTCGTTTGCTTTTTTTGCAGGTGAAAACATTTGTTAGTCAAATGAAGCCCATTATTGTGATACTATGAAAAAAAAACAAAAACCAACACAAAAGGGGCAAATTTGCAAAAATCACGAAAATTGGTCTTATGAAAACTGGTTGTTCCAAGAAGAAAGAGCCTTTGAGGAAAATTAAACCATTATTAAGAGCAAATTGTATTTTAAAAGATAAATGATGTGAATTGTATAGAGAGATAATTAGCTACAACTTATAAGAAATAAAATTGGCAGATCTCAAAAATCTATCTCTTTTTTTTTATTAAAAACAAATATTTTCAAAATTCATAGCCAACAAAAGCTTTTGTAAAAAACAGACGACAGTTCTCTTGCAGCTACTCGGAAAACTAATTGCGACTGTTATTAAAGAGACTAAATCATAAGACTACAAAATAACACTAAATACAAGCTGATCTAATAAGTTTCAAAATCAACGTTACGAAATCACAGTTTTGAAGCCATTAAATTTAGGAGATATTAACGCGAGAATAAAACATCTTCATTTGCGTGTCTTTTGACCATCATAACATCTATTTATAAAACGACTATCACAAAAATGACAACAAAAAGAACCAAACAAACTTAAAAATATCTAAGCTCCACAAAACTCATCTGAAACAAAATGTCTAAGCCCTGAAGACATCATTTAAAAAATTTAAACAACAGAAAAACTATTGTTTGATTCAACATTAAAAAAATTCTAAACGATGAGGTTATTTAACGAAAATAATACAACATTGTAAAATACGAAAAAACGCAAACCAAAACAAAAATGGATAAGTTGAAGATTACTATTATTCTTTTTTAGAAATTTAATTCGAAAGGCAAAACATCCATTAGTTATTTAACAATATCACTTATTTAAGTTCAATTTTTTATTTATAGTTGGCCACTGAGACCTTTATTTACACAATATTTGGCATATGACAACAAAAGTTAACAACAAATAAAGGGCAAAAAAGAACTCTACCAGTTTCTGCAAGAGAACGGTGTCGCAGCCCATCAAACCATAAGTTATAAAAACAAAACTTATGTTCAGTTTCAAATGTTGTCAATCTTTTTTCAGTCAGATTGTTAAATAAAGCGACAATTTACAAAACAAAAGAAAAACAACAGCAAAAAAGGGCCATTATGCACAAAAATCAGAAAATTTTAATTAAAAACTCGTAGTACCAAAAGCAAGAAAACCTTCTATTAAAACAACCGGCCAAAAATTTTTTTTTATAAGTAGGTAAGGTTTACATGTACTTACTGAGAATAAGCAAAGTGTTGACAAAAAATATATAAAAAATTGACAAATTCAAAAAATCACAGAAATTTCCTTAAAACAAATACATCCAATAACACACATTAGGTAACAACCGAATGAATAGAAAAGATTCACTTGCACATCCTGAGGAAAAATTCAGATCTTTCAGTGATCAAACTTAAAAATCAGACAGCCAAAAGAATAATAATTGAAGGCAAAAGACAAGAAATCAGTTGAAATTTACTAAAACCTCTTCCTCAAAGCCATAAAAACCCTTTGGTTCTCTGAAAACAAACTGTATCTACATTCGGCCTCAAATTTACGTAAATTGGGGTTGTCATTAATGGAGCTGTGGAAAAATATTGTCAGTAATTAACAGTAAAAGAACAAAAACGAAATATTTTGAAAAAAGGCAGCATCAAAATAAAAACCAAAAAGTCTCCGATTCTAAGAGTCCATGATATTATCGGACCTCTCCCTGATTTGTCGTGCACCCTGCAAACCGGCCAAGTGTTCCAAGTATTTGCGAATTAGACCAATTGTTGAGTGGAATTCTTGAAATATTGAAAAAAAAAGATGAAATTTGTATAATTATCGAGTTAAATCTGCAAAAAACGGCAAAGTTTTAAATCCAGAAGACTTTCTTACCGCCCCTAATTGCAACTAGCACTCTGTTTGAGATTAGAGAATTTATGTTAAGGTTTCCAGGTCACTAAGTTTGCCAAACTTTAACAAAGTGGACCAGAAAAGCATATTTTGTGCCATTTTTTATGAAAAAAGTTTGGATTTTGAAAATTTTATCGAAAACTTTAGCAAAAAAAAATTCAATCAAACAATTCAGCAACGTTTTTCTATCTCTCACGTTTTTTAGCATCAAATAATATAACATATTGAGTTCAAATTTGTTCTTTAATAACGCGTCATTACACTTTTAGCTTTTTTCAACGTCTAGTAGATGAATGGAACAGTTTTCATACAGGTTTCTCAAGACGTCTGCGTCAATTAAATCCAAATTTCATACATTTCTTCTTCTAAATTTTCCAAAAAATTAACTGTTTTTGTAATCGCTGCTTGTAAAATGACCCATAAATTTTCAATAGCATTCAGATCTGGACTGAATGCTGGCCATTCGAGTACCCTCCACCCGTTTTCTTAGAAAAGTTTGTCATAATCTTCAATTTATGCAGAGGAAAATTATCGAATTGAAAGATAAAGTTGCCTATGTGCATTTTTTCTTCGTAATTTTTCAAATTTTCCTAATAAGTGACAGCGTTTAGCTTGTTTGGACACTTAACAAGCAATTTCCGTCCATATGATTGTCTTGCACCCCAAAATATAAGTGATTGTTTGTCCGAACACAAATTATTGAGTTTTATTCAGGTAAACTCGTTCTGCTTCTTCAAAAAACTCAAACAATTCCGTCGCTGGAGATGCGCACCCTTGTTTCATCATTAAAAACAATATTATGCCAGAGCAAGAAAGGCTTCTTGAGCATAACAATAAACCATTTTGAACGAACACTCTTGCTTTTCTTCATCAAACTAATTCTTTTCTCACCATTTCTTTAAGAAACGCCATAATTTTTGAGAATTTGTCTAACTGTACCCCCGGAAATTGTAGCCTAGCAATGGAATTCGCTAGGAGCCACTAAATTGCAATCCAGTGAGGTTTTGGGATCTTTCAACACATCGGCAACTAACTTTTTTTCTGATGTTTTCGACAATTTTTGTCGGCTTCCGCTCGATTTTTGGTCCTCAAAATTGTTATTTATCAAGTAACGTCTTCATGCATAATGTGCACTAGATTTTGATTTCAACTAAGGAATATCTCTTAAAACTTCTAAATTTCACACCTTTTTCACTTCTTAGAGCAAATTATGCTTATAAAGCACGAATCATGCTTTAAAAACAAAATCATGCTGTACGTGTATTTTTGGTACCATAGCGTATGATATCATACAGATCATAATGTTTTTAATAGAACGAAACCGAGAAAAACATACATAAACCTTGTATGATTAGTAGGAATCCATTTATGTCCTCGTATGGTTACCTGAAAATCATATCTGATCCTAGTATGATGAACAGTAAATCATATTTTTTTTCCTCCATTTTTCTGAAGCAGTTTTTAAAGAGTCAGTTTTTTACGCCTCACAAAAAACCACTGAAGCAATTTGTAAGAACTTGGTGTTGTGTAAGCGTTTTACAGGATTAGATATTAGATGGAATTCTGATGGAATTTCTATTAAAACAAAATATAATAAATTTTTTTAGACAAGCGCAGAAGAAATGTTTTTTGAATCAAAAACCTAGAATATATGGATTATATGCGCGAAAAAAACAATTAAATCAGCCTCTGACTACAATATACAGGTTTTAGAAAGGCATTCAATGTTTTATATTTCATATTTGACTTCGCTTGACTAATAGTAAATTTTCGTACTGTCTTACAAAAATGAAAAAAATAGACAACACTGACTCCCAAACATTTTAGTATGATTAATTGCTCTCGAACGAAGTTCGAAGCAGCTATTGGAAACGAGTGTATCAATTTTGTGTGATCTAAGCTGTTTTCGATCTGGTTCATTTTTAAAGGGATTATAAGCGAAAGCAAATGAAATACTTTGTAGCTTAGTATTTAAGATGTCGGGATGCCAATCTGGAGGGTAGGGTGTGAATCCCATTGGGCAAGTTCTTTATGCCCCCGTCTGTCTCTCGATAGCAATTCATCCGACGTTTGTCGGTGTGTTTCTCTTATGATAGCCAGAAAAAATATATGATCTTTTTATGGCTACTGAAAGAACATTTAAATCAAATATGACCTAGTATGAATACTAGGAATCGTATATGTCCTTGAATTGTTACCAGAAATTATGTATGACAGTCAATCCTTGGGAGGTTTGTGGAGGGAAATGTTTAAATAAACCACGCTAGATGCGGTGAAAAAAAATAATTAATCGCATCAAGCGGTGAAAAAGAATAATTCACCGCCACCGAGAACGCGGTGAAAAAAAAATAATTCACCGCGATTCACCGCATTCACCGCAAAAAGATGTAAGAAATACGCGGTGAAATTTTTTTTCACCGCATTTCTTACAAAAATTCACCACCAAACCTCGACCCGGGTTGAAATATTATGTGCAAACGCAGATTATTGTTTGATTTGTAAAAATTCACCACCAAACCTCGACCCGGGTTGAAATATTATGTGCAAACGCAGATTATTGTTTGATTTGTAAACTAACTCTTTCTGCCTCTTTCTCCTCCATGAGGTGTCTGGTCTCCCTCTCCTGTCTCAACTCCCCTCTCAGTCTGTCATTCTCACTCTTCAAAGCCTCTTCTATCTTCTGTCTCTGTTCATCTGACCAATCATAATGTAGATGAAGCATATTACTCAATCAAACATTATTAAACATGAAACATACTAAAATAGTTTTCATGCATGCTAAATATTAAAGTTCAGCCCTCCAAAGATTCCCAGGAGCCGATTCCGTTTAAACTGCACCCAAAAGTTTGCAAGCCCGGGTCGAGGAATTCGTCAAAATTTATGAAAGAAATGCGCTGACAACCGCTGAAAAAAATATTTTTCAGCGGATAAATCTTACATAATAATCCGCTTAATCTGCTGAATTTTCAGCACCTTTCTTACATAATTTTTCAGAACTTTAAGCGGATAATTATGTAAGATTAATCCGCTGAAAAATATTTTTTTCAGCGACTGTCAGCGCCTTTCTTACATAATTTCCAATACTTTTCTTACACAATCAGTACTTAATTTGATTCAGTATAAGACCAAATCACTTGATTGAATGAAATCAGGTAGCGTAAGTATAATAGTATAATTATCTTCATTCCGTTAGATATGATGAAAGAGTGACGCGTTTCAGTTGGTATGTAAAAAAAAAGAATTTTCATTTTTAAAAAAACACGCAGATTTTTGACTGATTAGTGGCTCTTCAGAAGTGCAAAAAGTTAAAGAGTCTACATGCAGACTACGTTATAAGCAATAGTGAGCAAAAAAATTGCACGTAAAATTATGCAAGAAAGGTTCTGAATTCGCTGAATTTTAGTTTTTCACAAGTGCTGAAAATATGGAAGAAAGGTGCTGAGAAGGCGCTGAAATCTTGCAAGAGAAGTGTTGAAATTATGTAAGAAAAGCGCTGAATCCGCTGAATCCTTTTCATAAGTGCTGAAAATATGTAATAAAGGTGCTTAATCATCTGCTGATTTTGTGCAAGAAATACGCTGAAAGGTGCTGAAATATTTTTTTTCGGCGGATTCACCACCAAATTCTCAATTTTCAGCGCAATCAGCACAAATCTTACATAATTTCAGCACATTCAACGGATTTCTTACAAAAATATCCACTTACAGCTGCTGACCCCTCGACCCGGGAGTTAAATTTTTCCAAAAAGCTGAATCCTAAAGCATGGTTGAAGTTTCTGATCAATCAGTCGAATAGAACAAAAATTCTTGTGAAAAAACTACCCAATTTTATTCCGCATTTTATCAATATCTTGCCGAACTGTCTATTTTTAATTTTTTTACAAATATCTTACTAACTCAACGGTTAGGAGGACGAAATTTTTTCTCATTGATAATGTAGTTCAAAAATGCACTCTTAGAGTGAGAGAAAAAATGGCAGTCACCGTATTGGTACAGAAGATATATGCACGAGACTAACAATTTTTTTCAATGTTCTTCCTCAAAAACCACGATATTCTCCGTGTGAACTGAGATATGAGATTTGAACTGTCTCAGAGCTTTTAAAGAATGAAAAAGACAATCTCTGATATTGCACTTCTGTCTTTTTCTCATAATAAATAATAAAATTTCTTCCAATCGCTTCCTTTTATTAAATTTACTATACTACAGAAATATTGCTCATCTCCAGTACCTAGGTAACAAATTGAATTTTCCCTCAATTGGTGATCTTAGTTCGCTTGAAATTTAATCTCATGCTAGGGATTTAAAAGTTTAGATGCGTGCCATTCAAAATACAGCTGATACTCCCGCTGTAATCCATTTTTCATATACTTTTTCAACATTCTGTGGTCCAACTAAGCTACCATTTTTCTGAATCTTTCTATCTAACTGTGGATACTGTTCACATCACAGTTCAAAATTTGTTTGAAAAGTTTGCAAAAAAAAAGTCAATATTTGAAATTTTTTTTCGAAAATCTTCAATCATTGAAAGGTTTTTTTCATAAAACAGTTGACGGGTTGGCCTCTTAGTTACCAGAGATCAAAATAGTTTGGCATTATTCAGAGCTCCTACGGCAAAAATATCTCAAACTACCAAAAGATCGTACCGAGGAAAAATTCTTCAGTGCCCGGACTTGAGTCTCAGAGCGTTTCTGCACTGAACCAGCATTTTTCAGGAGTAAAAACTTAATTCAGTTCTGAAAAATTGATCACCAGAATATTGTAAGTTTTGTTATTCATTATCAATTTTTTTCATTATGATTATTTTGCGGTCATAGAGCTCGTCCAGACTAAAATTGTTCTGTATAGTCTGAAATTATAATCTTAAAACGTATACCCCAAAATTAGGTCTCAGAAGAATAATGTCATACATCTGTAGCTTATAACTGCTGATACATACACGCCATTTATACATTAGCTGGTCTGTAATCAACTATCGCAAAACCAGTTTAACTTAAATGTTACTCGAATGTTTTTTTTCTCGAACACTTATTGATCATTATGAAGTTGAGATTAGAATCAGATGCTGACACTACAATTATTCGGAGCTGAACAAGAATCTTGATTCCATTGTGACATGAACAGAGTACTGGCCATCCTAACAAACAATTTCTCTGAACTGAATCAGCGCTGATTTGCTCTGCCACCAACTTCCGGTTGGCCCATTTTGAGTATATCCATTTTTCTTTTTCATCACTTTTCTCTGATAAAAGATCTTTTCCTGAAAGCGCGGAGACATTACTCGCGGAGTTTTTATGCTTGAATCCTAACAAATTCCCCCAAAAACATAGTACCCAATATCGTTCAAGAAGCATAATTCCGATTTGTCTCTCGTGGTACAGGTACCTTTATTACGACACAAATTTGAGCACAGAAATTTTACTACGACACAAACGAGTTCAGTGCATTAAGAGCGGGTGTCTGCAATACTTGCAGTACCCGTACCGAACTCCAAGTGTAAATCAGTACTGTGCAACTGTAAATGCAAGTCTCCCGTGTAATATATTTTGCTCGCTTTCTCGCTTGAAATTCGCTTCTTTCAAGCGTATATTAACGGCGCAGTAGTAAATAATTTAACAGTCATCGTGGCGCAGAAAGGAGGACAAATGTCTCTGGGGCGAGAGATCGTGGGTTCAATCCACGTACAAAATTTTAATTTTACACTTGGCCCAAGTCTGACCATTGTAAAATCAGACTGAACTCAAGTCTGACAAGTGAAAAAAGTGACATGAATCAGTCTATGATTCAGTAATGATGAAGAATTGCATTTATACTGGCCCAGTACTGGAACGCACTTGGAGTTAGGTGCGGTTGGTTATTCTAACCTGCGTCTTTGAGTGTCTTTCCCTTCTGTTGCATTAGCTTCTCCATTTTGGCAATAACCTTCTCCTGAGCCTTGACAGTCTCCTCTAAATGTGCAAATTTGGCACTCTTGTCTTGATACTTTATCAGCAGAGCCTGTTGAGCTGTATGTGCTTGCTGAAGTTGCATGAACGACTTCTCTTTGTCGTTTTTCTAAAAATTGAAGCTTCTGCTATGCTCATTCGGGTACAAATGAACTAAGAAAATTCGTATCTTTTATCCAAACCTACAAAATTATTTAAATTAACGTGCTGTTTTGGTGTTATTTTAATCAAATTTCAAGTGCGCTTGGGGGTTGCAAAAAGAATGCACCCAATAGGATTTGCCAGCAATAAGCAATAAGGCAAAACATCAGGAAAATCATATTTGACCTCAAAGATATGGTGGCATATCAAATACGGAGCTTTATACAAAAAATATAGTTGAAAGGATTGAGCAACTTTCCGTTTATGCCCCCAGCTTAGTCAATGCATATTGTTTGCACTCACCACATTTTTACATCATAATTTGACTACTTAATGGCAGGTGCTCTGCAACTGGGGATGCATAACGTACGGGGGGTGGGGGAGGGGGCATACGGAAAAGACCCATCATATTTGCAACTCTTTGAACTTTTTTCTTCGCGTATTTTGTTTTTTGAAACTCAATTCAATTGAGGATGCTCCATACAATTTAGGACAGCGTCGATCTTCTTTCACCATAAACAACGGATAGTATGTTTGACGCCAGCCATGCAACTGTTCTCGAGGA
Source organism: Convolutriloba macropyga (assembly GCF_964194025.1). Lineage (NCBI taxonomy): Eukaryota > Metazoa > Xenacoelomorpha > Acoela > Convolutidae > Convolutriloba > Convolutriloba macropyga. The sequence continues at coordinate 24,881,668 of NC_134479.1, forward strand.
GTTGATGGTCTTTTCTTGAATCTGAACGAGCTTGAAACTGAATCCTACAAATTGCAATTAGGCGCCTTTATCCTACCCGTCCCGATCTCTGAAAAGAACTTTTGCTATCTTTCAAAAAATTATTTGTTTATTATAAAGTTGAAAATTTTAGAAATAAAGCGGAAACACTAAGGTTGCAATCTACTTTCCGAGAATGATCATATGGTACAATTCTTGTTGTTCCAGGAAGCATGTGTAGTTTTCCGATTTGATCTGACAGAATAAAAATTAGCCACGCAGAAAGATTCCTCTATTTCCGAGTAGAGATCTTCGTTGTTTGTTTCCTTTTGTAACATCTTACCGTGTCCACAAAAATCAATGTTTGAATATATATTTTTTTTCAAATCAAGCACTTCTATCCTTTATCCTCGCGTCCTCTAAGAAGAACCTTTGGTATCAATAAGAGAACAGTTTTGTTTACGTAGGAAGCCTAAGAGACATTCCAATTTGGTCTGACGCCTGACGCGCAATTGGTTACTGTTCAAACATGCGTTTGATTGGATGCCAATTTTTATTACCTACCAATTGGTTTCTGAACGATAGCGAAAATTCTTCTTAGAGGTTGGGAAGGGTAGTATTATGTCGCCAATCCTACATTTTGAGCACGAAATTTGGCTTGCTGATGTCAACGTTGTCCGCTCAACCATGTTTTAGGATGAAGTGTTATAGGCTTTCGCGGACAACAATGACAGTGATGTAATACGCTGATAGTTTATTTGAAATTGGGAATATTTGCCATTGTCTGCAATTGCGAAATTTGATGTCACGCGACAAAGGCGGACAGATTTCTGTCACTGGTGTCATATTTGGGTCACTAACATCCGCGCTAAGGTAACTATTTTCCAAGCAAGGCTTTAAAATTGATTATAGGAAACCAAGGGGGATATAATTATTTCTTTTTTATCAAAATGCAGTGATGGGCAATTATAATTTTAATTCGTCAATTTTTGAACATAAATTAAGAGTACAAAACTTAGCTTAAAGTGAGTTGAACTTAAATCGAGGGATAGTTATTCGTTTAATCCGTCAAGGCTTCTGAAACTGATTAAAGGAGAAAAAGTGGGATATAATTAGTTCTTCTTATCAAAATGAAGTGAGATGTAATTCTAATATTATTCCGTAAAGATTTTCAATAAAAATTAATGGTTAAAGTGAAGTGATGACGGTACCTCTGCTCAAAAATTGCGGGCATTTATGATAGAAAAACGTGAGTTTTACGAGATTAGGGACGGATTTTTGTAAATATTGTCCGAAATTTTCTTGTCACTCTTACTCAAAATTTCGCCTACGCTAGAATAGGTGACAAATTGTCGTCACTGTTGTCCACAGACGCGGACTCCGCTGAATTTGTAGGATTGGTGACGTAATGAGGGTAAAGGTGCTTAATTAAAATTTGAATGATTCAGTGTCAACTTCATTTAGGTTCAAGAAAAGACCATCAATTCCTCGAGAATAGTTTTTCATATTTTAAATCTGAAAAAAAATTGCTTTTGAGAAATTGATGAAACAGTTCGGTAGGTTTGTATGACTGACCTTGATGACCTGGTTCTGTAGTATTTGCACTTTGTCCTTGTACACTTTCACCTCATTACTCACTTCTGCCAGCTTCCGTCTCAGGGCAATGTACCTAAAAATAGCAATAAAAATGCTGTCGATCATTCGAACAGACAATAAATATGTAATGTCAACCCGGGTCGAAGACTTTTCATGATTTACCGCTAAAAATTGCGACCCGGGTCGAGGATTATGTCACAATTTTTGTAAAAATGCGCTGACAACCGCAGAAAAAATTTTTTCTGTGGATAAATCTTACATAATAATCCGCTTAACCTGTTAAATTCTCAGCATCTTTCTTACATAATTTCAGCACTTTTCAGCGCATTAAGCGGATAATTATGAAAGATTTATGAGCTGAAAAACATTTTTTTCAGCGGCTGTCAGCGCATTCTTACATTACAATGAGCAGCACCGGAGCAAGACTAAACAGCATTGCACTAGAGCAGTCCAACTTAAAAACAGTTGGAAATCTGCCAAAAGACTTAAAAATTTTGACAACTCTTAAGATAAAGCAGTTATCGCAGCCAGAGTGTAAAGCCAAAACACTTCATTGAATGGAATCACGTAGCTTAAGTATAAATGTCTTCCTTCCCTTAGATAAGACGAAAGCGTGACGTTTTTCAGCTTTTCTGTTTTTTTTTAAAATATGAACTATCATTAAAACAAAACAACGCAGATTTTGATTACTATACAAAAATGCAATAGAAGAAGGGCTGTGAGCAATGAAATTGCACGTAAAATTATGTAAGAAAAGGCGCTTAGTCCGTGAATTTGAAAATTTCACAAGTGCTGAAAATATGTAAGACAGGTGCTGAGAAGCTGCTGATTTTTTTCAAGAGAAGTGTTTTGAACTTATGTAAGAAAGGCGCTGAATCCACTGAATTTGAATTTTTCACAATTGCTGGAAACATGGAAAAAAGGTGTTCGATCAAATGTTTTCCTAATATAAGAAATGTGCTGAAGTGTGTTGAAATTTTTTATTTCAGCGGATTCAGCACTTACTTTTCAATTTTCAGCGAAATCAACGCAAATCTTACATAATTTCCGCACATTCAGCGGATTTCTTTCAAAAACATCCACATACAGCTGCTGACCCCTCGGCCAGGGCAATTTTAACTGTGAGTTTGCTATCTGACGATGAATTTGGCAAAATTATGTAAGATATGCGCTGCGGTGAAATTGCATAATTTAGAGGTAAATGCGGCTAATTCATCAAATTTCATCTCTACATTTTTGCAGTGACATTACAAAAATTCATCGTTCGGAAAAAAGTGCTCAAAATATATGAGATAAAAGGTGAATGAAGTGAATGCTGTGAATTTACACAATTTAGCGGTGAAAGTGCTGACTTTTGGTAATTTCGCCGGTTAGATTTTCAAAGTGCATGTAGTGGTCCCGATAAATGTTGCTAAATGAGTGGTTCGTTGGCTGGATAATAGGGAGAAAGAGTAAGGTGATTATGTTGCGGGGCATAAAGACTGAACTTGAATTTGTGCTGAATTTGGGTTATATTTAAATAAAAATTACTGCGTAACGTAGCTCAATGCTTCCAGAATGCAATATGAACGTGTTCTATTCTGATTGATCAATATATAAATCAAAGAGATTAATAAGAATAGGGTGTACAGTGCGAAAGCTCGCATCACTTCACAAATGATTGTTCTAGCAAATCAATCTTTTGTAGATATTTTCGGAAAAATTGTTTCAATTAGCCAAAATCCTGATTCGGTGAGTTTTGACATTAATTACGTTAAATTACGATTTAATTATTATACCGAACTTCGAAAACGTCAGGATATGATATTGTGCACATTGTTGTTTTAATCAGCTACTGGTACTTTAAGGTACACCAAGGGTACACCAAGGGATTTCAATACATTTAGGTAAAACTCAGGTTTTCGTTTCTGTCATATTTTCATGGAGGTTGAAGGTTCGAGACTCACTTTCTCTCTGTTTTCATTTTTCACTCATTTTTTTTTCTCAAATACTTATTGATCATTATGAAGTAGAGATTAGAATCAGCTGTCGACACTACAATTATTCAGAGCTGAACAAGAATCTTGGTTCCAAGTTTGAAACGGCAGTCGCTTCCCGGGCCGAGGTTTCGCCCTAAATTCACCCCTATTTATCGGGGATTAGGGCGTGATGCGTATTCCACTCCTATTTATCGAGGAAAAGAGTGAAATAGTGTAATTTAAAAAATACACTGTATTAACACTCTTTTCTCCACTCTTTTTGCACTCTTTGCAAAGAGTGCAAGTTAGAGTGAATTGATTTTAAAAAATACACTCTTACACAACTACCATTATAACCAATTTGATACCAATATAATTAGTATCAGTTGGAGCAATGAGTAATGCTCAATGTTAACTGATCTTGTTTAACAGAGCAAAGATAGGGGGATCAATCCTCACTACCATCTTCCACTCATAATTTTTAAAATTACACTCCTAAATTTATCTTTTTCCAACCTTAATTAAGCGAAATAGGGGTGTATTTTTTTCACTCTTTACACTCTTTTCCCGTTATTTTTGAGGAAAAACCTCGGCCCGGGTTTCAAGAAAATACCTATCAATTAGGTCTGCTTTTGAAATGCCCTCCAATTCTGCGACATTTAGGAGTGCTTTTGAAGACTCTTCTCCCATCATGATCTGTCGTCTTAACTGACTGTTTGTGGCCTCGGTTTTTGACACTTGATCACGTAACGTCAGAATGTCTTCGCTCATTTTCTTCACTGCACGCCGGTAGTTCTCTAAATCCTAACAAAAAACATGCATGAGAAACTAAAACGATAATCGTAATTAACGACCATCCAACGATTGACTGTGCTTGCAACAACAGAGAGATTCTGGCGTTTATCGAGATGTTAGCAGAGTCACACAATCCTGCTGAAAAAACTCACGTGCACCTTTCAAAATGCCGAAAATCTGCAGCGCAAGAAGTCAAAATCTCAGAAGTTTCTAAAAAGCTGGGAAGTAATGGTTAAGTGACTCTGCTTGAAGTCACCGAGAACTTCTGGCGTTCATCGAGAACCGCGAAGCTGTTCGAGAAAATAAGTCAGAATTTTGAAGTGACTTCTGCAAAGTCACTTAACCATGCTTAAAACACAAAACGCGCACGTTTTAAAAGGACGAAAGTCAACGGAATTCAACTTCTGGCTAAGTAGCGACTTCTGGCATTTTGACTTCTGGCACTGCAGACTTTCGGCATTTTAAAATGTGCACGTGAGTGTTTTAAGTTGACTTCCATTAATTTTCGTCTTCCTACAACGTTCACGTTTCGCGTTTTAGCAAGGTTAAAGTTTGCAGAACTCACCTCGATATTCTGACAGAGAAGAAATCCGATTCACGGTTTTTGATAAACGCCAGAAGTTCTCAGTGGCTTCAAGCAGTGTCACGTAACCTTAACTTAAAACAACCAAATTGCAAGTTTGAGTATGTCGCAAGTTTATGGAAGTCAACTTTCGACTGTGTATACCGGAACTTCTAGCATTTCTGGCACTGCAGATTTTCTGAATTTTAAAACTTGCACGTGTGTGTCTTTAATGATTCTAATTTGCTTGAAAAACTCCAACTACAACAGGATCTCATGCCCGAAATTCTTTACAAACAACAGACACTTTGGGAAATCAATTTTAATGAAAGCTTCGAAATGTTCGAAATGTAGCATTGTGATTATAAGAGAAGAAAACTAAAAATCGATTAGCACATTGGTCCCATCTGTAAATTCCCTTCAATGCTAGACCCAAATTGGAGAAAGCGAAAAGAACGAGTTTGAAACCTGCCGCCTCAAGAAACGTGTCCTATCTCACCTGCATTTGAAGGTCAATGATGCGCATTGCTCTGTCGTCGAATTCTCCTGCACTAGGCCTAAACATTCATTAAATTAAAAATCAAGATAAAAATCAGTCCAAATCATCGAATGAAAACACCTCACCATGAGATTACAAGATCAAGTCCATTATAGTCCCACCAGTGTTTTCTACGCCCCACAGTTGCAAATTACACCCCCAGTTCTGTTTTGACCCCCCCCCCCAGCTTAGTGGGCATAGATCTTTTACGCCCCCCCCCCCAAGGCGCACGAGCTATTTTTTTACATAGTAACGTGCTTTATAACAACCTAACAACCTATAATTGTATGTTGTTATATAGCACGTTACTATGTAAAAAAATAGCTCGTGCGCCTGGGGGGGGGGGGGATAAGCTCACTGAGCTGGGAGGGGGGGGGGGGGGGGGGGGTGTCAAAACAGAATAGATCCTGATTCATTTAAGTGTAAGCAACTGCCCCCCCCCCCCCCCCAATCTCATTAGATATGACCAGATGTAATTGAGCTTCCGCTTATATTATTAGGTTGTGTGGACCAGGATCGCAATGAACGCAAAACACGCATTACTACACAGAGGGCGAATCTTTGAACTTCGTTCATCAACTATAGATGCGAACTGGTCAGATTCAACGGATCGATAAAACGTGCTGTAAATAGGTAATGATAATGAATCATGCAGTTTCCCCTGTTGTAATTACAAACTTACAGAGTTGATATTTTTTCTGAGCAGTTTTTCTGAGCAGATTTCAGGCTGATATTTTTTTGAGCAGTTTTGGCACAGTATGATTTTGGCATGCAATTCAGAGCCAATTCAGAATAACTAAGTTGTCCTGATTTTTTAATCTGATCATTCCAATTTTTGACATGATCATGATACTTGGCCGATTAAATTACGAAATAAAAGTTACTATGATTCAGCGCTGAAGATAAATGTGTCCTCAGTCCGGGGTAGAAACTCAAAGCTTATGAAGTGTGTCTTCGGATTAAGGAAATTGAGATGTGATGCACTTCATCAGTTCAAAAATCATGATATAGTATGATCACTAGATTCATCAGACTTCCTTACTCTTGAGGGATAACATTTAGGAAGCTGAGAGATCTTCTTTGTTTTGTCGCGTTCAGCAATGCGCTACTGACTTCCCTCACAAACCCACTGGCGGGTGCGAGGGGAGTTCTGCCATACATCAAGGAACTGTTTCACTCCCAATCATCTATATTGACCGCTGAGTGGCATGCTACCCAGGGAAAGGTGCTAGTTTAATGGCCTATGTGAGTACCCTCTCAGACTTTAATTTCACACTTTTTGTCGATACTTCTTGTCACCCTAATTCGGGTCATAAGACCGTTACTCCATAGTCTAAATATTCGTGGTAACTTTAAGATATGTTAGAGATCAATTGATCTGAGGTTTCACGAAGTATTTACAAAAGGTGACAAAAAAGAAATAATAAGAAAACTTAAGAAAACAAAAACTTAAGAACATTTACCCAGAACAGAAAATGACGGCTCATGCGAGTCTGTGCATAGCAGAGAAAGTTCCGGCATACTTGGCTAGCATTCTGGAAAAAATTTTATTTGCTCTCATAGAGTAAGTTCCTCCTTCGGATTATCCTAAAGCGACTAGAAGCATTACCTTTATAATTCAGTGAAAAAACTAGTAACATAAAAGATTTTTAGGGGAACAATCAATACTACTTATTACTTCATTAGAAACAAAAACTGGTTTTGATCATAACTTATAGCCCAAACTGAACCAGTTCAAAAGCTCATAATCTGATAACATCTATCGATTATACGAAAAAAAACAAGAAGAGCATTTGAACTTCAACAGATTAAGCAAGACGTATTTGGAAAGATCTGAAGTCAACAACTTTATTTTACTGAGCGTATTACAATCATTAACTTCAGACTCGCTGACTTCAGAAAATCTTCAATGAAAAATTTCACTGGGAAATCAAAATACAGCTAATTTAGATAGAAAAAGTCCTATGGTTGAAATGAAGGACCCAAAAGAATCTAATTTGCTTTAAGCATGTAACGCATCTTAGTTGCGTCTATTGAACTTAATTTCTAGGTTTAGCAACGATTTTTGTGAGTTTTTGAAAAATTTTATTTGAAATCCCAGAAGAGGAAACAACCAGTTAGTCAGTTAGTTATTTTCCTTAAATTAACACTCTGAGCAGACCAAAGATCGAATACTATGGACAAACAGAAAATTTCAGTCACTTTTCTGAATTATTTAACGGCTATGTACCACAAATCAAAAACTCTGTCTGAATTATCGGTGGATATAATAGATTTTACATCGGAAAACAAATATGCTATTATTTGATTAGGCGTTAGAAAAAGTTGCTCAGTTTGTTGCAAACAAGCATTGAGGGTCAATTGAAGTCAAGTGGTGTCTCACAAAAAAAATTCTGTGAAGAATCATCTGCTTCTTTCCATATATTAGTTGGTTTTTGGAAGAAATTCAACAAGAAAAAACGCCAGAATTCAAACACTATTTTCATAAACTTCGATATTCGCATCAACCACATATACCTAAGTATCAATCTTTTCAGTAAATGCATTTTAGATCCTAAGTTATTTGGAATGTGTGCGTTTAGAAATGGTAGTGACTATCTAAATATTAAAAAAAAATACCAAAAAGAAAATAGAAAAAAAATGCGGAAGCGAGCTTTGAAAGTTTTAATCTTATTGCCAGTGTAGGTCCAACTGAAAAAGACATTAATTGTAGAGAATGTGAAGGCTAAACACAATTAGGAAATCGGGAACGAATAGTCAGACGCTTTGTTAGTCAAAGAAATTGTGATTTTCCATTCTCCGTCTTCCAATGTTTCCATTATGTCATCTGTTTCTGTCTAATTCCAGAGTTCGAAACCTTATATGGTTAGATTTTCCGTTTTAACAACTATGAACTCTTGTAAAAAAATCTATCAAACATTAATATTATAATGTCATTATGTCTGACAAAAAAAATGGGGGACTTTACCGTTTTGTAATTGCCTTTAGAATTTTCGTGATCAATGTGAAAATGAAAATTTTTTCTCCACTATAAACCCTATTTTTGCTATTGGTCTCTCAATTTCTTTTGAGACAGGGTTATTCGCTGTTTGAAGTAAGCAAAGAAAAACGGTAGAAATGTGAATCAAACTTCATCTCCTGGGAGTACGCTCCCAGAACTTAATTTCACATTTGGTCGATACTGTTTGTCGCCCTAATTCGAGTCATAAAACCGTTACTTCGTAGTCTAATTGCTGTTGAAAATCCTAAGATCTGTTATTAATTAGGTATCAATTGCTCTCAAGTTTCACGAAGTATTCACAAAAGGTGGCAAAAAAAGAAATAACAAGAAAACTAAAGAAACCTAAAACTTAAGAACGTTCATCCGAAACAGAAAATGACGGCTGACGGCTCGTGGCAGTCTGTGCATAGCAGAAAAATTCAGGATTACTATGCGAGCTTGCTGGAAAAATTTATTTGCTCTCGTTCGAGTTATCCTTAAGGCATTGTCCTTATAAATCTGAAATAAAAGTAATAAACTTCTAAAGAATTTCAAGAGAACTTTCATTACTACTCACTGTTATGCTACAAACCTGTATTGCATACTTTTTGCGTCTATTAATATTAACTTCTAGGTTCAGCAAAAAATTTGCTGACTTGTCTTTTTTGAAAAAAATTTATTCAACTCCCAGAAGAGCAGAAAGCCCTTTTGCAATTTTTTTCAAGTTAACGCTCTGAGCAAAGGAAAAAACGAAAGCAGCGGTTAATTTTCTTATTTACTCCGGATGGCTATGTACTACAAAACAAAAACTCTCTCTGAATTTTAGCAAGTTGCTTGATCAATGGATATTACAATGGAAAACGAATGTGCTAATTGTTGATTAACCGTTAGAAAAAGTATTCAGGGCAAATTTGAAGTCAAGTGGTGTCTCACAAAAAAACTCTGTGAAGAATCATCTGCTTCTTTCCATATATTAGTTGGTTTTTGGAAGAAACTAACAAAAAAAAACGCCAGAACTCAAACACTATTTTAATAAACTTCGATATTCGCATCAACAACATATACCTAAGTCTCAATCATTTCACTAAATGCACTTTAGATCCGAAGTTATTCGAAATGTGTGCCTTTAGAAATGGTATTGATGATGTGAATATTTAAAAAAACATGAAATGCCTTAAAAAATGAAAAAAATAGAAAATAGAAAAAATTTGCTGGAGCGAGCTTTGAAAGCTTTCCTCTTATTGCCAGTGTAGCTAGAACGGAACAAGACATTTTTCTGCAAGAAGAGGGAAGAATAAAGCAACAAGAAATCCGGAATGAACTGTCAGGCGCTTTGTCTTCCGATATTTCCTCTATGTCATCTGGTTTTGTCTAACCCCAGAACCTCCAAAAATTGGCTATACTTTGCGTTTCAATATTTGAACTCTGTACAAAATCTATCAAACATTATTATAATAAGGTCATTTTTTTCAACAAAAAAGAAATAAGGGCATTTACCACTTTTAATAACTTTTAATTTTTTGAGATGAGTTTTACAATGATCATTTTTTCTCTTCTATGAATACTATATTTGTTGTTGGTCTCTTGATTTCTTCCTTGATTATTACCGTTTTGAAGTAACCGAAGAAACAATAGTTTTTAGTATTAGAGAATTAATTTTGTTTTCAAAAAAAGATTTAAAGAATATTTTATTTTTATCGGCTTTTTAAAAACTTTATGTTCTCTGGTATTTCGAGCAATCTGTTCTGCTCTAATAAAACTACAGGAGTAGAAGAAATTTTAGATTACTGGTCAGGTAAAAAATTTAAGAAGATGAAATTGAAAAACTTTCGCCTTTTCTTGATATCGTTATATTTCGAAAACTTCTTGTTATTTAAGCACAAAAAAAAGATTGTTTTCAACATTTTGCACTGAGACAAGATGAACAAGCAAGGAAACTCTATGATTTCGATGTTCTTAAATGTGTTGTTCTTCAATTTTTCGTCAAATAGTCTTGTTTTTGGGTGTATGCTAAGCATGTTTGAGCTCGTCAACGGAAATAAAAATTAGTACATCTCGAAAATCACCCCCAACCCCAATCGATGCCTTTTGCGTTTTTCCTTCAAATTTTTCTTCTAATTTTTAAACGTTTTCCGTTTTTCAAATAATTGAAAATTCGGAATCTTTCTTCAGTGAATCATAACCTGACTCTAGCGCAGCTACACAATTACCTGTGCATTTTTCTAGGCAAAGCAAAACCAGAATTGAAAATTTTACTGAAATCGAAGGCAACCTTTTGTTCAATTGAGCTCAATTGGACTTCTTATTGTCTACTTTCATTCCTTTTAAATAGAGTATTAAAAAGAGCATATGTTTGTTTAAGAAATAAATCCAATTGGCCAATATATTGAGAGTGAGTAATTGAAAAATGACAAAAAAAACAGATTTGAAAGACTTTCCATGGCTAAATCAACAAACAGTTCTCCTCGGAGGTATTTTGCATGTTCAAGGGGAACGTTGTTTTTCGACCTTATCATCTATCACTACTAGTCCGTTAGCTTTTAAAACCTTTTTGAAATTGAAACAGTCCCTTTTCTCGGCAATTTTCTCATTATCGGAAGAGCTTCGCAATTTCACACGACTGCTGCGATCGCTCAGTTTTCGTTTCTGCATTGAACTTTTACTCCTATCTCTATACATTGAGAAGGCCGAGTTCAGAATTGGGGAAGAATCTCTCAAGGCAAAATCGCCTCTGGCTGTTTTGGCTTGCTGTGATTCTTCCGGTGATACTTTAGCATGTGAAGATTGTAAAGGTGATTGCTGTTTTTGGTCAATTATGGAACGAATTCGAACTTGGTTTCCATCCGATTTCTTCCGGCTGCGTTAAAGTTTTCAAAAGGTGACGAAAACACGGAAAATTGATTCTATTCATGGGCTTTTAATGAAATGATAAAGGTTGCTATCATCGTTTTTTATTAGATGGCGCATAATCTGGTTTCAGAAAAAATACAGTCATAAATTTCATACGATTCATAAACTTTGCTGACCTAACTCGTGTTTATCCACTTAACTATGACTTATTATTGTCTATGTTCGTGGAAATAATTCGTAGCTGCCAGTTGAATATTTTCAGTTAGGTGCCGAGTTTTCTTTTGATTTTTGTTTTCTTCTGTTTATCGCTGCTGTTAGCAATAATATTGGTAGAAGCTGCAGAAAATTAATGGAGCAAGTTGTGCCCCTAACTTTGCATTTGAGATGGCCAATCAAAAGTTATCAAAACCGGGATATGAGAGTTTATGACCGGTACAATTAGAAAACTATTATTATTTTTTGAGCTGTTTCAACCGTAATCGAGCGTTATTGAATATTTGTAATCCGCCTTTCATTTATACTAATATTGAACACTTACCTTGACCGTTTTCATTGGCGACCGATTTTGATCTTTTTCTTTAAATACCGTTTCAAAATGCACACATCTTTGTTCTGAAAAACGATCGTACCTGTTTACAAAATTTTAGGGATTTTTACAGTTTTTCAGTTTTTTTTTCGGCTAGAAATCTGTTAGAAGCGGTCATTTCTATTGTCATCAACATTATCGTGTAGAGCTAATGCAATAAAAAACTCAATCATACCTGTGATACCTGTCATGAGCCCCAATGGGTTCCATTGCGTCATAGTCATTAAAAATAGCCCCGATAGGTCCCGCAGTAGAGGTGGGTGCGTCGCCCTTTGGAACTCGGAACACCAACCCCGCATCCCCTTCTCCTCCTAGGGCATGGCCCATTGAGTCTTCGGGAGGAAGTTCGTCCTGATTTAAGGGCTATAAAAATTAAATCAATTAAATGTCAAGCTTAGACATTGCATGAGACTGAAACAGAAGATCCATTAATCAGCAAAAAAATATGCGATGTTTTTTTAAAGAAAATTAATTTTTAGAAGAAGAATAACTGAAAAGCGCCACACTTTCATCATGGTTTACGGAAGGGCAACAATTACTCTTGAGCTACCTGGTATCATTCAATCAATTACTCTGCCAAAATACTCAAGCGGCGATAACACAATTCTTAAGTTTTTTGGTAGTTTCTTATTTATGATAGTGTATTCCAAGAAAACAAAAATGAAAGAAACGTTCTTTATTCATATTGTTTGTTTAAAAAGGCGGCCTGGAAACAAGGAAACAAACTCAATCGTCGTTGTTGACCATTGAGCTTACTCGCCATTTCAACAATGACGTATAGGCTACGGACAAATAAACGACCTCTTTTTTCAATATCACTGAAGAATGGTACCTTCTTATATATGAAAACACAAAAGTGGTGAATCCTTGCAAAAAAATTCAAAAAAGTACTTTTTCTGGTTTTGGAGAGCTGCTAAAATTAGAAAGCTCCTAAAATGGCCCCTTTTCAAACACAATCACACCGGCCGGCGGATTCGCGGGCTGTTCTTTTTAAAAGTATCAGTTAATCAACCATTTTGTTCGGACAAATTTCAGTTGGAGTTGCTTCTCAGCTTTTAGTAAGAAGGCTTTATATCTCTTTGTCCCACCCGCGAAGTCCCCTGGAACTATTGGTGGAACAGTAGATTCCACCCCAAACACCCCCCCCCCCCCCCCCACTCCGTTGCAAATCAATATATGGAATAGAAGAGTTGAAATAAGTCATTGTTACCTGTGAATCTGATCTGGTGTAGTCAGCAGCCATTACACGTAAAACAATGAAGAATCAATAAAGAATAAAAAAAGAAGAAAGCGTAACAGAAAATCTGAAGCTGCGTGTAATCAAGTAAATGAATAAATAATACATACAGCTCGCATTCAAATAAAATTACGCAAAATCAAACAGTGGTTTATAGTTCATATGTGAATTTAATACGTAGGCACGTTACATCAAACGTAAAAAGAAAACTTTCAGTTGTGGTTTAGACGCTCAAAACGACCCGGGTCGAAACGTGAAAGGGAAAATTAGAAATCAAGAATGATAAGAGATACAACAGCCGCGTGTTGTGCTGATCTTATGTGCAAATTTAAAACATGATGTTGAGATTTCGATTAAAAAAAAACAATGAGTTTTCTGAGCCAAAAAACAAAAATCATTAATCCTGCACTCTTCAAAAATTGAACGGTCGGTGTTTTGCACGAGTTATCGTGCAGAGAGTCACGAAACTCTTAAAACTTTTGTTTCAATTCCTCCTCTTCTAGAGGCTCCTTTGTTTCTCAGCAAATTTATTATAAAAAGGAGGATTTTTGAACGAGCCAATTTCAATATAGCAATTCCAACAGAAAAGAGAACTCATTTTTGAGAGGTGAAGCTGAGATTTGCAATGTTAAGTTGTTGCAGTGGTGCGCGCTCACAACAAGACTAATATAATTCAAAACAAAAATTGCTCCCAATTTAGTTTTCACAACAAAGAAATACGTGTTGAAATGCCATAAAAAGTTTATGCTGTTGTTCTCGGAATGAGAAACTGATTCCATAGGTACAAATTTAGTTCTGCCGATGATAATGATTTCCTTTTGATCCTCTAGTTGTTGCTGCTGCTGCTGTTGTTGTTGTTAATTTGTTGTTGTTGATGATAATGATGATAATGATTTCGATGATGTTGTTGTTCTGTTGCTTTTGTAGTTATTATTGTTATTGTTACTGTTGTTACTCTTGTTATAAAAGTTGTTTAAGGTTGTAAATATAACTTTTTGGTCATATTTCTCAATCTACACTTCGCTGAAAGTAATACTTTCAAGCAAGGTTTGCACAAAAAGAAATCATTGTCTGATTGTTCAGTGGAAAACCTTTGACAGCAAAAAGAAGAGTGTCGTTCAATGATTGTGAGGAAACTTACAAATGACATTGGAAGCTCACATTGAAAATACTAGATAACTGCAGAAAGCGCAATAACGGATGAACAGTCATTATTAACGTTAGGTTTTTTGCTCTGCACTCACAACTCATTTTTGTTGTGACTGTGGTAGAGTATAGTTAAAATGGTCACGAATCTTGGAATAAACGAACAGTGAATATCAACATCCACTGAACATTTGTCGAGTTTATCTGAGCTATTTGTTTGAATCAATTCTGTTGGAGCTTGTGTTAGGTTGACGAATTAATTCCATTTTCTGATCATTATCTCCACTTTGGAGGCACATCAGCTGCTCTAATGGCAAAAAAGTCAAAAGTAAATACAATTGACACAACTGTAACGACAACAAGAACACCTAGGAGTCATCAAACGCCAAAGACAACTGTTTGTAACGTACAAGTAATTCAGAATTGATCATTCCGAGATGTAAATAAATTTTTACAGCGTCTTCTGCTCTAAGTGTTCTTAAGAAGTAAATTCCCTTTTGCTTCATTATGTGTATTAAATTTATTCTTGAGCATTGAAATGTTTCCTAATGCGTTTTAATTTCAAAATAAGGGCAACAAAAATTTAAATATTACTTTGCCCTGATTCCTCTACATCTAGCAGTGAGAAAAAACAAAAATGATTTTAAAAGAGGTTATCTTTGACCATAAAAGTATCTCTGAGTATAGGACTTTAATTCGTTTCTGTAGATGATTGTAGTGGTATACAAAAAACACCCCGTAAATTGTGATCTGAGAGAAAACCCAGTCGCAATTGATTTTACAAAAACTGAAAGACGAGCGATTTTTACTCGAATCTGCAATAGGTCTTCAATGAAGGCAAAAGGAAATTTGGACACAAAAACAAATTGAAAACCCACGCACAGCAAATTTGGATATGCAAAAAAAGGCTCAAAACTTGTCAGGCGTTCACGGAGTCCGTGTCCGGACAAAATAACCCCAGACAGAACTTTCGCCGACAAAGCAGTCCCAAAAAAACAGACAAAACAGTCCCACAAAAAATAGACCTAAATTTTTCAAGATTTGAACTCAACACGTTCATTAACAAAAATTAGTCAGACATTGAAAAGAGAAAATTCTGCTCAAAGTTGAACAGCAGAGCAGCAATGGCGGACGAAACTTCCCGCCAAGCAATATTTGCTGCACCAAAACAGCATCCTATATTGAACAGCATCTAACAGAAAAACAGCATCCTATTTTCTAGCTTAAAACTCAAACCAAAGGACAGTTAACAGAACGCGCCAATAAAATCGTCCATAAAATGATTGAGCCCTCGTCGCCGAGTTATTACATATGGCACATAGTGGTGAGATTTTTATTTAGTACGATTCAGGGTCCCATGATGAAAAAGAAATTTTGTTTTTGCAACATTGCTAGACTATTTTGTCTGGGGCTGTTTTGTCTGTTCGCTAAGGAGTTGTTTCAGTCGTCACTAGAATGGAATTTGCAGAAAATGGAATCAATTAGTTAAAGAAAAATCTATTGCAGTTGTATAGCTTAAAAATTAATAAAGTATTGGAATGCACGACCCATGCCGAAGTTTCACGCCTCTAATTAGGGATTAGGGTGTAATTCGTATTCCAATCCTATTTATAAGGGGAAAAAGGGTAAGAGTGTATTGTTATTTTTTTAAAAATACAATGTGTTTACACTTTCCTCCACCCTTTTTACACTCTAGGGAGGACTGATAAAAAATCACACTCTTGCACGTTTGCCAATATAGCCAAACTGAAACATCTGGTACTAGTGACAGTTGGCGCATTGGTTAAGGCAAACAATGAAAGTAACATGGGGGAAGATGGGGGATCAATCCTCATTACCACCTTCGTTTTTTAAAATTACACTCCTATAATTACACACTTCCACCCTTAATTAAGCGGAGAAATAGGAGTGTAATTTTTTGTACAACCTTTACACTCTTTTCCCCGTTATTTTTGGGGAAAATCCTTGGCCCGGGAGAGTGAAAAAAGATGATTATCTATCAACACAGTGTTTATCTTTTTGACGGGAACCTTTTAATTAATTTTGTTAAAACAAAACGGAACTCTAGCCGTAAAACTGTTTTCAAGACCACCTCAATAAAGAGAATGGTAAAATAAAGTGATGATTTGATAAATCTGCATAGATACGCAGGGAACACCAAACAGCAAAAAACAAAGGGACGCTAATTAGGAAGCAACAAAAAACGAGCGTAACACGAACTGTTTAACAAAAAATCGGTTACTCAATACGTGCAAACAACCAATCAAAGCGCAGAATGTCTTTCGGCAACAACGTCAATGAAACACGGGTTTTGAAATCAAACAAAGATAAACTTATTGAGTTCCGAAAAGAAGCTAATATTGAACAAGCACAGGGAAACAAAGTTGTCCTTGACCGAACAAAACTTGTGTTGAAATTACGGACAAAATTGATATAAACACAGCATCAGCTTCAAAAATGGAGCTCAAGGTGCAAGGAAGAGCTTTGAAGAATGATGACGTATTTTGTCTATTTACAATTGACCCTGAAACTCATTCTTCAATTGAACTCCAGAATTAAAAGATTCTCAGATAGTAGCAGCACCGAGAAAACAGATACATGTTAATCAAAAATTTTGCTTGGACGTCCGCAGCATAGAACAGAGACAACACAACCATTCATCATGAAACCAAGAAATCTGGCAGTCGTTTGCAAAATTGCTGAAGATCGAAATGATCTTTTCTCAAGAGCTGTTGCGCGATTAAGCACTGGTCACTCAAGCTATTTATCAAATTTGCGGTCGACCACATTTGAAGGAACTCAATGAAGCTGCCTGAATGGTCCTGCTTGTATATCGCAGCAGTGAATAATAGTCTGATTCGACATTCAGAAATGAAGAGTCATTTGAGTACTCTAATAACTGTTTAGGCAAAATCTGGATTTTCAGGAAAATGCTCTTGTGGAGAGCTTTCTCGAGCTGGCTAACATCAAATTGACCCTTCGTGAAAAAATTTTGAGAAAAATTGTACTTGGCAGTTGATATGTTGCTCCAAACGAAAGTGTAATAGGAAGTTGACCTGAGGGAACTAATTTGGTTGGGAAAATAGCTAAGCTAGAATCCATCTCCTGCGAGAAGGGTTTTCAGCTTTCAAAATTTGAAAACAGGCCAAAAAGAGACACGGCAACACAAAAAGAGGGAAAAGATCTTTTAAAACCTTGCTCTTTAGCGAAAGTTCAAGCGAGACAGAAACCAAGCAGATAAAAACCATAACATTCTACTACCTGACTAAAATTATTTATGACTGTTCAGTTTTCAACAATCTGAGCTTTATTTAGTGGCGAGCAGCGCTGAGAAAGGTACACTTATGCTATGAATGTTCGAAGGACATTCAGTCAAAGATCGCGATGTCGAGTATTGTAGTAAAAACGAAATAAGAATTATAGTAGATTGCCTTTCTCAGAAAATCAAATAGATGATAGCGCTCACGACGTCAATGTTAAGGCGGCCAAAAATGTCCAAGAATCGTGATGATGCTGTCATAAATGTGATTGATGGAAACCGATTTACCTCAAATGATTCTCCATGACGAGGAAACGTTTACATCCAAATGCCAACAATGTCACGTTTAACTAGCACGCACTGATCACGAGGCAGTCAAATTGGCGCTAGAATGCTTTGATCAAAGTGAGACGCAAATCGTTGAAAAAATTTTGAATTTTCGGGAAAGCAAAGAAAAAATTATTTATATAAATGTAAAAGAAGTGTACTATAAAGAAGTGTGTGATGGGCTATATGGGTTCTTCAAATTGATCATTGAATTTCATGTCCCAGGAGTTCTGAACATGGACACGTCGTCCTCAGATTTTTCCCGTCGCATCAGTTCTGATAAATAATCTCATCACCCAGCAAAAGACTGCTGGCCCCAAATCAACTGTTCATTCAAAAAACTGGTTTCCAAAATTAGATACCTATAGTAAGGCTTCCAAAATCAATGAAACGGAGCATCAGGAGGAAGTAATATCAATATGAGACAAAAGCATGATTTTCAAACAGTTGAAAAGCTTGAAAAATTCAACCCGTCTACCTGATAAACTGCAGATTTGAAAAAATAAACCTCCAAAATTATTTCTTCTAATCTGTAAACTCCTTTCTATATGGGAGAAATTGAGACAGAGAATTGAATGTTGATAAAATCCAAGGAAGAATATGCCAAATACTTGCAGAAATAGGTGTAATCTAGAGGCACGATAAGCCATCCCCACTCTTCTTTCAGAAGACTGCGCAAAAAAGAAGTCATACCCTGCTCAATGTAATTAAAAACATTAAAAGCCTAAAAAATCTTTCAAACCTGCAGGAGTTTCGTTAACATCGGAGTGCGGCGATAAACGGCATGTTTATCTACTGAACAATGTAATCCATGTTTGCTCTAGATGCTCTAGAATCTCACAATCATCACAATCGCTTTGTACAGAAAAAGTTGGTGGTAACAAACGTTCTAGCTTTTCTCAAAAACATATATAAGTCGATTGCCTAAAAACGAGAGTAGAAGATAAAACAAGGGAATCAACCACCAGTAAAATTTGTCCCTTTCTCCTATCGCTAATCGCGCATGTCGAATCGGGCCAAATTTTACTGTTTGTTGATTTTCTTGTTTTATCTACTACTATATATTAGCTCTAAATTCAATCAAAAAATCAATTAATACTAAAAAATAAAACAAAAAATAAAAAAATCAAAGCAAAATTTACATTTCACTCTTTAAGAGCGATTCACTCTTATTCGGGGTGATCCCCCAGTAAAAAAAAATCGCTCTTTATCGCTCTTTAAGAGTGATTCCTTCTTTTTTGATATTTTTTTATTTTTTTTTACTTTTATTTCAAATTATCTACACTCTTCAATAAATTTATATTTTCTTTTACTTTTTCTATAATTAACCCATTATTAATAAGAAAGGATACAAAATTATAATATTTACACGAACAACTTTCCTCTGTTTGGACAATAACTAAGGACTTACAGCTCTAGGACTTTGTCTTTTATCTAATAAGCTTCTACTAAATCCTCTAGTTAATTCTACATCTGGATGTTGTTTCTTTACATGAGCCCGTATCCCATCATATCTCACAACAGAAGCACAATATGGACAATTAACTTTAGCTGAAGTACAACTTCTACATGTATACTTACTCTCATCAAAATCATTTAGTGGTTTTACATAATTACATTTATTACAACTTCTAATTAAGACCTCTGGGTTAAAGTTAGGGTTAGGGTTAGGGTTAAGGTTAGGGTTAGGGTTATGGTTAGGGCTAGGGTTAGGGTTAAGGTCAGGGTTAAGGTTAGGGTTAGGGTTGGGGTTAGGATCTGAGTTAGAGTTAGAGTCATAGATAGAGCTAGAACCAGAACCAGAACTAGAACTAGAGCTAGAGCTAGAACTAGAACTAGATTCATTTTTTAATGAACAACCCCATGGAGAAAAATTATTAGCACAAATACCACTTAGTATTATATTACCACACATACATTTATCAGTTTTATCTTTATGACATGATTCATAATGATATTTTAAAACAGCAATGTTTCCATATTTATAGTTACACTCTAAACATTTTCAAAGCATTTATAATAGGGTAAAATTTAACACTTACCTAATCATTTCGCGGGGTAATATTTAACCATGATTTCAATTAAATCTTTAGTATTATCTTTAGATGTGATACACTCTGCTAAATATTTATTTCCTCAACGTATTGAGTGTATTAGTTTTACATCTCTTATCAAAAATCTATTCAAGGTCTAATTCTTTTTTATCTCTAACAAAATTTGTAATTTCTTCTATAAATTCTTCATTATTTCGATATAGTCTGGTTAAAAAACTTTCCTCCCTTTCTAATCCAAATTCCCATCTCTTCATTGAAGAAGTCACAGCTACACTGATTTATATATTCTTTTGTATTGTATTTCGTAGATTATTGAACGAGCTTTGCTCGTGGTTCTCCAAGCTACTTCCTAGATTGGGCTTTGCCCATGTTTCACTATTGGTATAACCACTTGGCTTGCCACGGACTTCGTCCGTTGGATAACCACAGACGGCGTCTGTTCGCGGATCATTATACCACTCTTCTCCATATCCAACGTTAACTAATGTATTTACTCTACTCAACATTGTGCTTGCTCCCATTGCTACTCTCCCAGCATTTCTTGATATTATATCGGGATAAATATAACTAAATATAATTAAAGCTGAGCTTATAATTCCACCAATAGTTGATAAACTTTTTGTACCCTTTCCCATAATCATTTCTTTAGTTAAAACATCATTCTATATTTTAATATTATTTAATTTAAGTAGTTTATTAAAATAGAATATATAGTTATCGTGATTAATAACATTTCTATCTGTTGCATTTATTATGAGTGGTTTCATATATGCTATAAGTTTATTTATATCTTCTTTTTCTATTTCATCTTTTAAACTAAGAGCTTTTAAATCAAGGAATCATATATCATTGTTCTATTACTATTATTAATAATAAAATTATTTTCCTTCTTATTATATTTAACTATACCATAACGAAGTTCATCTGACATTCCATCTGTACGATTATAATGGTTACTATTTAACTCACTAATTATTTTACTAAAGTCATGTTCACTTTTATATATCTCATTGAAGTTTTTAAATAGATCAGGTTCATTATAAGGTGTTAAATAAATAGTATCACAACTCATTCTTGCTGTATTAATTACTTGAGCTGGTTTATGACACATTAAAATCATTTGAAGATTATAATGTCTTCCTTCAGTAAAATAATAAGCTATATCCTTATTTAACCTATCACCCATATCTTCAAGTACTATTACACAATTTTGAAATTTATGCATATTATTTTTTTGTGATCATATTTATATTACATTTATTAAACCCAGTATAAAACTAATTAGACTCAGGATCTATCCAGTCTCTGTCATCTTTACAAACTATAACTATATTTTTAGCTTGGTCTTGGTTTTGGTTTTGGTCTTGGTTTTGGTCTTGGTTTTGGTCTTGGTTTTGAACTGAGTATAATTTAAGTATTGTCTAATAACCTATGTTTTCCCCGTACCAGTTCCACCATAAACAAAAGTATGTAATGGTGACTTTTCATATTCAAACCTAACTAGACTCCTATTCAAAAATCCACCAAACCTTTCTTCTAGTTTTGTATATTTACGTGGTATTGAATCATATATTATATAACAAATTCCAATTATAACAATAATAAAAAAAGTATACCGCCTTTATCCATTTTTATATATAAAATTTATTATATAAAAATGCTTATCCTAACTTTTGAGGAATTCAATAACAAATTTAATATTGATAATAATGCTATGAGTGATATCAGAATAAAAGATATAGGTAAAGATATAAGTCTAACACCAATTGAAATAGTAATGAGAGATAAGACTCCAGATAGCATCCGTGAAACGGCTTCACCGAATGGGGAACCTAACTTCAACATTATTGTGAATCTACATCCAACTGATGGTACACATTGGGTTTTAGTTATAAGAAGAGAAGGTGGTCCTGTGTATTACATTGATAGTTTTGGTGTTGAGACCCCACCATTATTTTTAGAAGAATATGTTGATCTAGGCTCTAATGAGAGAATACAGCAATATGATGAATCTTATTGTGGAGTTTATTGTTTATACATGATCTATTTTATTGATAGATGATTTGGAATTAAAAGTGCTTTAAATATTCTAGTTAACCAATGTAAATATCCAGGAATATATAATGAGTGTTTTTGTTTAGGTTTTAAAGTTAATGATAAATAAAATGTTAATGATAATGATAATGCTAATGATAATGATAATGATCTACAAGGTAGCTTTGCTAATAATGTTAAAGATAAATATAATAATAATGATAATGTTAATGATGATGATAATGATAATGTCATTGATAATGTTAATTATAATGATAATGTTAATGATCTACGAAGTAGCTTTGCTAATACTGTTAATGATAATGTTAATGTTAATGATAATGATAATGTTAATGTTAAGGATAATGATGATGTTAAAGATAATGATAATGATAAAGGTCTACGAAGTATCATTACTAATAATGATAATGATAATGTTAATGATAATGATGATGTTAATGATAATGACAATTTTATATATCTATTGGATGAAAAACATGGTGAAACATCGGCGGAAACAGTTCCCGGATGGACGAAGTCCTATGGCGAAGCATGGATGAAATCCCATCAAAATGGTAAACCCAACAATAAAGAATGCCTTACTAACACTATCTCTATAAACATAAATGATGATCTACATTCATGGCTAAATGATAATGATATAATTACTGAAGACACATTCCCAGATAACTTTAGATGTATAATATCTGGTCCTAGTGAATGTGTTAAGACATTCTTATTAAAACTAATTCTAGCTAAAATATATTTTGATAAGCTATACATCATTGGACCTACTGGTGATCAATACAAGGGATTAGAATGAATAAACCCAAAAGCAATTATAAAATTTATTAAAGATATAAAAGATTTACCATCTCCTGATAAAATAACCAAAGACTCAAAGAAACTAATGATATTCGATTATGTTAGAGCCAAAGAACCAGTTATTAATGAATACTTTTGTAGAGGTAGACATAATAACTGCAATATGATATATCTTATTCAAAACCTGTTCTCTCTGGATAGACAGAGTGTTAGAGAGAATTGTAATCTATTTATTTTATTTGAACCAAGAGGTAAAGTCTTAGCATCGATATATCAAGATTTCTTTATTATTGTTGAACTTAGTTATAATGATTTTGCTGATACATATATTAAGGTACGGAAAGAGCCCTATAATTATATTGTCATTGATATAACTAAAAACAAAAATATTAATTGTAAACTTAGAATTAATTGGGATCGGAGAGTTTTGTAGTTTAGTTTAAGTTTAATTTTATGTCTACACCAGATGTAATGTAAAACTTAATGCTCACCTTTAATATGAAACTCTATATATTCTATTCTATCTTTAGTTAAATCTTGATATAAGATATTTATTGGTATAATAATTTTTAGATAGCCTGGTGGTTCTGTTAGAGTAAAAGTATATAGTATGTCTGTGTTATTCCCATTATCTTTAATACCAGATATCACATTACAATGAATGTTAATAGTACTAAAAACCATAATATCAACAATTTTCTGAGATGCATATTTACCTTGTTCATATACTATTTTTCTAAAGCCCAGTAATGGGACTATTGAATTTTCTATATCAAAGTTAATTGCACCTTGTTTTACTTCCATTAAACTTTTCATTGTATTCTTATCAGATTCTGTTATAACATTACCATTAGTTTCTTATTTTATTAATTCTGCTATTTCGAATAATTCATATGCTCCTGGTATAATAGCTAAAATACGGGTATCTGACCATGTTTCACCCTTGATATCATATATGAATTGATTGTTCCTTCTATTCACATTAAACAACGAATTATAAACAGATAATCTAATTAAACCTAATTTTGATGAGTTAAGTATAGGTTCACTAAAATTAAACTTTTCTGTTGCTTTTATCATTCTAAAGTTAAGTGTATGCTCTTCTTTAGTTTTAGTTAAAGCTTCATGTATATTTTGTAGTTCCCTTAAGATTAAATGGTCTGTCATTTTTTATCTAATAAAAATGGGTTTTAATTTGGATACAACTTATGGTTATAATAATGATATACACAAAAGTAAGATTATAAAATATAAACCAAATAATCTGGCAACTATGAATACAATTAATACCAATATTAATATCATTCTCAATAGAGAAGACAATCACTTAAATTTGAGTGATTCATATCTAGAGATAGAGTTTGTTGTGTCAGATGATGCTGGTGGTGTATTGCTAATGATGCTAATATCAGATTAATTAATTATGGTATGATGGCATTGTTTAGTTCAGTTAAGCTTGAAACTAGTGGTGGTAGGACTATTGAATATATAGATCATTGCCATCCTAATCTTTTGATGTATAATTTATTAACTAGTACTGTTGATGAATATGAGAGTGGTTTTGTTAGAAATCAGGGCAATAGAGATAGTCAATTTAAAGGTGACTATATTGCTGCACAATGAGGTCATATGTATATGATGATTAAGCAGAGTGATCTATTTGGTTTCGTAAATGATTTAGAAAAGATTAGATATGGTTTAGGATTTAAACTAATATTAAAAAGAAATAATAATGATAGAGCTCTATATAGAGTTAATGCTAATCCTGGTGCAGTTGGTAATGATGCTGATATAGAAATTAGAGATATATTATGGTGTGTACCTAGTATTGTTCCTAGTATTGATAACAGAATTATTGTGCAAAAGGGATTAAGAAAAAAGAATAATGTAGACTTTAGCTATTATGAAAGAAAGACATTTTATAAGGATGTGCCCAAT
Organism: Convolutriloba macropyga; assembly: GCF_964194025.1. Classification (NCBI taxonomy): domain Eukaryota; kingdom Metazoa; phylum Xenacoelomorpha; order Acoela; family Convolutidae; genus Convolutriloba; species Convolutriloba macropyga. The sequence continues at coordinate 24,906,350 of NC_134479.1, forward strand.
GCTACTAACTTCTTGTTTGATCTTGGTATGGAAAGTGGTATGGAAAGACCACAATAAATAATAGTTGGTTTGGAAAATAATAATGTTAATGAACAAACTCATGATGCAAGTACATTTGATGTAATGAATGTTACTGAATGTTATTGTAAGATGGTAGTGAGTTTTATCCCGAGGATAGAATGAATAATAATTATGGTACCAATAATTATAATGAGGCTGTTAAAGAGATTGTTAGCTTTAATAAAGATTATAATGGGCTACCACATAATATAAAACAATATATAAATCATAGAACACTCAAAAGTAGTTATAGAATATATGTATTTTATACTAGATATCAAAGTGATCATATAGGTCCACAACCAATACAAATTAATTTTAAATTTAGTGCTGCAGTTGCAGATGTTATATGTCATGCATTAGTATTAACTATAAAGGTTATTAGTGTGAATAGTAATGGTAATAAGATGGTTGATATTATATCATAACCATAGTATTAGTCATTGTTATAGTCATAGTTATGGTGAAACATGTGCAAAGCAGTTCCTGATTAGCAAAGCTACTTCGTAGATAATTATAATTATCTGCGAAGCAGTTCCTGATAACTATTGCTTACTTGTCTTAACAAAACCCCTAGCATAAATAATGTCTAGTTTCTTTTTTTTCTCTAGAGATAAGCCTCCAGCTGCAAGCTTGATCTTAGCCTTGGGCCTAACCTTAGATTTCGAGCTTCGCTCGGGGGTGGAACCCGTAGACTTAGGCTTAATAACAACAAAAGGACTATACTTTTTAACTTCCATTATTTTTTATATATAGAAATGAGTCTTTTACAGAAATTTAAAACTAATTCATATTGTGTTGGTGGCAGACATTATAGTGGTACCAATAATATAAGTGGGGCTATTACTTCAAAAGGTACTAAAATGTTAAGGGGTAATTGTGTTAAATGTAAGAGAAATAAATCAATGACTGTTAGTGATGAAACAATAGAAGCAGAGGGATTGAAAGATTTCTTTCAAAGTGTTGGTAGGGCTACAGTTAACTTTGGAAAGAAAGTTGCTAATAATCCAGCAAGAGCATTAGAAATAGCAAGTAAAATAGGAAGTGCAGCTGTAAGTAGAAACCCTAGAGCTGCTTTATCAGCCACACCTGATTTAATTAAATTTCCAACTACTGGTGAAGGTATAAACGTAGTACAAAAAGGAAGAGGGTTATACTTAGGTACTATGAAGAGAAAATTATTTGATTATAATCATGATTAAATTTATGATTATGATTATGATTATGATTATATTTATATTATGTTTATTATTATCGATAAATATTAACATTAATATTATTATTACTAAATACAATATTATAACTAAACACTAACAACTTCAGTTTAAAAAAATACTCAGCTTTGTTTTTCTTCTTCCTCTTATAATCCTCATATACCTTAACTAATTCATTATACTCATCATTATCTATTTTATTATCATTCATTGATTTAGTATATAGTCTATTAAGATTATCACTAAACACTTTACTTAAAATATACATTTGTGAATACTTTATAATTTTATTTCTAATTTTAGTATTAATTGTTTTTGATAATGAACCAGAAACAGTTGCTGTAGCAAAAGCTGTTGGTATAGAATAAGATAATCCTATACCTGTTAATGCAACTGATGTTGACGTTGCAGTTGTTGCAATTGATGATAATAGTGTTTCTGTTATCTCAGCTACGTTAATATAATTTTTATATCTACTTAACTTCTTATTATAGTTATTAGTTTCAGTTTCAAAATAATTTCTAATATCTTTTATAATTTTAATATTGTTGTTAAATTTATAATTAGCTTGGATTTTTTCATTTATGTATTGTTCATTAACGGTTGACAAGTTTGGATATAGTAATCTCTCACTCGGTGCTGTTGAGTTAATTATAGTTTTGGTTATTTTAATTAGTAAAAATTCTTTCTATTTCTTTCGTTATATCTTCTTGTTTAAAGCGATAATGCTTCTCTAGACTTTCTTGTTCTTTATTATCAAGTAACTTACTTCGTAAAATTAGAGCAATTATATATTGTACTATTGTCCTTGTATTTTTTAAAAGGGCTTCATCTATAAAAGAATTAGTCTTTTTATGAGCTTCTTATTTTTTAGCCCAGTAGTAAACATTTCATCTAGTTGTATGTTAGTGATATTCTGATTAAACTTATTATTATCAAATTCTTGTTTTACTTGATTATATTTAGAGATAGTATCAGCAGCAACTTTATTACAAAACTTAACAGCATTTGTGACTTCATTTATTGATTCAATAAACTCATTAATTAGTTCATCATTAACTTGTGTTTCATTTAGTTGTAATGTTTTAGTTGTGACTTTATCAAATTCACCTTTTCTTGGTTCAGTTATGTTTCTACGTAAAATGTCTATCTTATTATAAGAGGATAATAAGTTATTGTCACAATACTCTTTATTAACAACATCTTTTTCATTCATTGGAGGATGAACATTTTTAGTTTTATAGGTATCCTTCATATCAATATCATCATTATCTTCTAGGAATAACCCATGAGCCTTACTTAGTGTTAAGTTGTTTGTTGATGTTGATGTTGATCCGAGAAGCGGATTCCCCGATGGACCTCTGGTCATGCTTCGCAATTGATGTTTAGCTTGATTGAATCTATTTCTTGTCATCTTTGTGTTTGTTTACAGAAAGATTTGAATCTACAAAGTAGCTGACCGTAGGTCTATCCAGCTTGCTGGCTTATTGATGTAACTTCTTCGAAGATCAGGGAAATTGCTTCGCAGATGACCGGAGGTCTATATCTAAAGAATCTAAAACCTTATTATTAGATTCAAAATCAAACTCGGATTTTAATAATTCCTGTTCGTAATATTTACCTTCTATTATCTCACCATTAATATCTTCTATTTTTATGTTGGTGCTTGTGTTTTTAGAACTTCTTTAACTTTAAACAATTCTCTATTCCAATTAGAAGTGTATCCCTTAGAGAAGATCTTACGTTTATCTGCATTTCTAACATAATCACCAATTTTAAGTTTAGGTTTAATATCCTTAAAACTAAAAGTTTATTTAACTTCATCAGGATTATTAGAAGCGTCAACTGGTGTCAAATTAAGTGTTGAGTGAAAGTTATTATTATATGTTACAAGAGCATCATTTAATATATTTATCCAATTACCATCGCCATTGATGAACATAGGTTTATTTATTATGTGTAATAATGTTCTAATGGATCTCTCTATAAACACAGCCTTTAAATCACTATAAGTAGAATATAGTTTTGTTTCATATTCCTTATGTAAAGATTTAAATGTTTTATAGTAAAACTCACTACCTCTATCTACTCATAACTTTTCTGGTTTTCTAATTTCAGAGAAACCCTGTGGACTTTCACCTAATACTATTTTAAATCCTTTCGTTATAAATAAACCAGATTTATTCTTTAATGGAATAGCCCATGCATATTTTGTGAATATATCTATAACAGTTAATATAAATTTATATTTATTATTGTATTTACTTAGAGATGAGTTATCAATTAAATCAGCTGATCATGTTTCATCTTTATATAATGGTATTATTCTTTCTCCTCTAAACTTTGTTATTTGAGGACTGAATACTTCTTTAGCTAATAAGTGTTGTTGTTGTTGTTTTTCCATCATTATTAATTTACCATAGTTAAAAAAAATTATCTAGTTGCTCTTGGTTAACAATTTTCATAGATAATAGTCGCTTAGATATATCTAGCATTTCATCATATAATCCATCATGACTAACTTTTGTTTCTGGTATTAATAATTCTAGTCTTTCTATTAAACCATTGACGAAGTCACAGCTACGCTGATTTGAATGGCAACTTCGTTGATTATTTGGGTTAGGGATGCTATTTAAACCCCTGCCAAATACATCATCTTTTACCCCTATTATACGTTTTATTGTTCTATATCTAGCGCTTTTCTTATCCCCTTTTCCTAAATCATATCTAACATCATTTAAAAACCTTTTAATTTTGTTTTCATCTTCCTCGATTTCACCATGTTTTATTTTAAAGTTAGTAAGAAAGTTTATAAACTCATCTGACAATTCATATATATTATCCTTAACTATAATAGCATTTTCTTGGTAAATTAGTTTAACACCGTTCATTTCAAATTCACCAATATCTAAATTTACGAACCTTAAAATTAATTTGGGATTAGATTGAACTGACATTAAATGAATAATTTGAGCCGTGTCTTTATCTACTAACATTCCTGGTTTATCTCGAGTTTTCTCTACAGCTTTGTCGTTGGACTTCACCAATGCTTCACCATTGGACTTCATTAATGCTTCATTAAACTGGGAGCAAGCTTGCTGGATCGTCTTAGTTTGTTTATCTAACTCTTGATTTTGCCAATCTATTGCTCTCAATGTTTGTTGAATTGAAGCTAGATTGTATTCATTATGAGATAGCCATGTTTCATTGTTTGCATTTAGTGTTTTAGTTAAAGGGTCAAATAACTCTTCTGTTTCACCATAAAATTCCTGTTGTTTTAATTTACCTTCTAATCTATTTCTTCTGTTTTGTTTTTCTAGATTATTTAATTCTATAAGTGTTTCTAGTTTAGTCATTTTTTATAATTTTAATAAATCATTAAATAGTGTAATGGCGGCAAGGATTAACTTTCTATCAACATTGATGGTTAATTCTTTAATATTATCTATGAACCATTCTAATGACTCTTTACTTACATCTAACCCTAATTTTATTAATAGCTCTATTGGAGTAGTATTAATCAGGTAACCTGCTTCGCAGATCTTTTTTATTAAATCTCTTTTGAATAGATATAGATTCTCATCATGAAGATAACTTTTTATATTGTTTACATAAAATCTTTTATCATCAAATATAATTAAACTAATCTTACTTGTTTTTGTTGTTGTCATGTTATCACCAACTTTTTGTATTCTGAATTCATCTACTGTTGTCTGTGTATTATTCATTAATGCATCATAATAATCTATGTGCCTAGCATTATTATGCTTCTTTATTCATTTTTCTTTAGTGTTTTTAGGATAATTTTTGAAGCTAAATTTTTTGGGGGACAATGCTATAAATTCCTCAATAATCCTACTCCCCAGCTCGTGCTTAAATTTGCCGGGGACTTTATTATTAGTTTTTATAGGTATGTCTAGATTACTTAAGTCCATATGCTCATCACTAACTTTACCTTCACTATAACTTAATACGAAACTGTCCGTATCCATATAGTGAATTGTTAGATCTTTGAGGGATGGTTGTAGAATATTATAGAATACATCAAACATATGTAATTTGCTATGTTCGAGTATTGTTACTCCTACATATACAGGTGAGCTATATTCTATTTTTTTCTTTATATATTCTATTTGGCTGTAATCTCTATATCTAGTTATATTCTTAAATGATGGTTTACTTACACTTTTCATTAACTTTTCTTCATCATGCAGGAACTTGCTTTGAAAAAATTGTAGAGGATTCATGCACATTATTCCATATAATGAGTTATTCATTAATTTAATTACATTCTTTTCTGCTTCAGTTTCAGCTGTTGCTCTTTTATTTGTATTGTTTTGTATATAATCTCTACATATATAATCTTGTTTAAATTTAATTACTCTATGTATTTTTGTTACTTTAACTCCCAACTCAACATAGATCTTTAACATCCCATAATGAACCATATATTCTGTTTTGTTGTTTCGGTCTAAGATAAATTTCTCTGATCTTGCCTTGCCACCATCTCTTTCTCTGTAACCTAATTCATTATCATTTATCTTTCTCTTATTAGGCATTAGTGCTAACTGTTCTGTTCTCCCTTTACATTCATTAGTATAATAATCAATATCACAAACTATATAGTAACCATGATCATTATCATCTGGAGTATTCAATATTACATCTAGAGTAATAGTAGTAATAAATTGGAAGTCCTTATAAGGTAACTTTTGCATCATTGCATAACCATATAGGTTGTTTGCGTCTATGTACCATATGGTCTTGCCATCACTGTTATCTTTATATCTATCACCCATTATTCCACATATACCAGCTCTCTTTGCTCCAACAAAATCATCTGGCTTTTATTTATCTTGCAATGTATCTAATTTAACACCGCTTGACATTAAGCAACAATCAAAACTATAACCTGGTAGACTTACATAGTGTAGTGGGTTGAGTCCAAATTCTTTCATACTTGTAATTTCACATATTCATTCATGCAGTAGTCGAATATTTCCACATCATTCTTTAAATACTCTATAGTTAGATCTTTTCCAGTTTTATGATTGTTTTCATTATTAAAGTTATCTACTTCTTCTTGTGTTGGTAATTTATTATGTAGAGAGGATTTAAAGTCTTCTATTTTTAGATTACCTATAGCTTCTTGGTAATCATCCAAACCAAAGTATTCATGTTGATATAATTGTTTAGTTTTACATCCATATATCTTTGCCATTTGATCTAGAGGCATAGCTAGGAAGTGATGACTATCTAAGCATTTGAGACAACCAATGCTAATCATCTTAGACTTACCAGCAGCTAGTGGTATGTTATCTACTTTTCTTTTATCATTATTCTGTATGAAGAGTTCAATGTATAGTAGGTTGAAGTCATGGCCAGAGCCATTATGGAATATTACTGGAATGAAATTTTGTTCTTTGTACCTTAGATTACATATTTTACATGCCGGTCCTCTATATTCACCAGTTTGATGACAGTGATCTCTTACTTTATTAATACATGTTTTGCTGCAGATATGACAGGTGTTATTGGTTTCATGATATAGTATATCCTCTTCTGTGAATATCATTTGTTTGTTGCGCTTGAAGTTATTCTCAGTTTCTATTTCTAATAGATCTCTAGCAAAACTTTTGATGCAGCCTTGACCGAAGAAGTGCTTGAGGTTACCTTGCCAGGGGTAACCCACAGCTATTGGAATATGTTCAGCTTTTACATATTTACAGTCAATAGTTGTGACTTCAACAATGCAACATTCTATATCGGCAGTTATAATATTTTTTATATTCTGACGTTTTTGTTCATTTATAAAAGTAATATGTTTTTTTAGGACAAACAATCTCTGGTTTGAATGAGTTGTTGCATTTGTGTTTATCATATTTAATTTGTGAGTTAAACCAATAGGTACACCTATCACAATAATAATATTTAATGTTATTTTTTTTGGGCGATCTAACAGGGTTTCTATATTTTTTCATTAGGGCGCAGTGTTCTATTTGTCCATTACTCCAAACTAGTTTTCTTACATCTTTTCTATCTTTATTAAAATCGTCCACTTGTTTAAACAATTCTACTTTGCCCCCACCACAAGGTGTGTATGCCCAAATATTAATTTTATACAATTTCTGTATTCTTATTATATAAGCAAAATCATCTTCATGTTGTTGTCTTGGTTCAAATAGTTTATCTACATATTTACTTTTTCGAGTTGCATGGTGTGGGGCGGGATTTAGCCAAGCAGTTATAGTTAGTTGTCAGCAATTGTATTTATAACTACGTGTATTTAATTTCAATTTAGAGTTTTTCATATCAGGAGGTAAATCTATATAACTATCAATAGATGCTTTAGTTGGTTCAAAGTTTAACTGAATACTTCTTATTCCAAGAAACTCGGAATCATAACCATAACCTTCATATATTTCCTTTTCGAAATCTAGCCACAGATTGAAGTCACCATATTCATATATTGCATTATTATTATTATTATCAGTATTGAAGAATATTTTAGTAGTTTTAACTTCTTCTTTGGTTCTCTTCTTATAATCACATTCAGCCGTGATCTTATTTTTAAAACTCTTAGCTTTTCTGAACTGGTAACAGTTTTTAATTTCTTCTAAAGAGTAATTAGTTGCTTCGTCTATGTCTTCAATGTAATTTATCTGTAATATAAAACTCTCTCATGTTCTGACTGGAGTTTATATCAAAGTCTTCTGTGTTTTCTAGATACTTACGATTATGACTATAAGAGTGAGTAGTTAGAGCTATTTTATTCCTTAATTCTTCATGACATTCTTTACATTCATACTTAATTTTAGAGTAGATGCTGTCTTCGGTTTTGGCTTTAGTTTTAATAATATAATCATCTTCATCCGAATTATACACCCTCTCCGAGATTTCTTTTTCAGACTCAAACATTTTCTGCAAAAGTTTCTTATGTTTAAGATCGTATGATTGATGTCTGTATAAAACCTTCTTTGTTTCAAAGGATAAATTGCAGACATCGCAGAAGTTTATTACAATAGTATTAGTTGACTGAGACATGATTTATTTATTTAGGGAAATAATCAAAAAATAATTTTTCGAAGAACGAAAATGAAATGCAATAAGTGTATAATTAAACCTTAGAAAGAATGTTGTAATAATTGTAAAGAATTAGATTATTCTTGTTATGTATGTAAAAATATGGTTAAAGTGAAAGATTATATAGAACATTTGGGATATCATTATTCTGATCCTGATCAATATCTAACATGTAGTATATGTAATGTTTATAAACATATATCAATATATAGATTTAGAAATAGGAAATGTACACTATGTATTTATCTTCATAGATATAGATATGGTCATACTAGAAATCAATTCAGAGAGCATGTTTATAAGTATAATATTCAAGAAGACACAGAAAAACACTAATCACTGTGTTTCCACCGATCTCAGTGATGTTGACTGTGCTCCTTTTGTTCGCTTTCTTTCATATTTAGCAACCACTAATAGTACAAGAAGTCAACAAGCTTGGTTTAACATCGCATTACACATCAGTGAAACTGCTTTGCAGATCGAATGAAAAGTGCATGTCATGCTAAAATGGCCGCCACCATTGACAAAGAAAGCCACCACCACTAACAGAATGAAATGAAACAAGTGAAAATTTCGAATATATGATGCCCTCAATGAAGCTAAAATTAGCTAATAAGGTGATCATTTATTAAAATTTTTATTTAGTTTTTAATAAATTATACAAAGATTTCAATTCAATAGAAGGTTTTAAGTAATACTTTACTTTCAAACAGGTGATTACTTGGGAAAGGATAATTAATTTTAAGTTAAAAATCATGTCAGAATATTCTAGAAGAAAGAATGTTCTAGAATAATTCTCCATGAGGGGACCTTTATTCTCCACGGCACTTTTTGGCTATTCATCATGAGTTTCACTTCACTACAAAAACTAACAAAAAATTTTAAACAATTTTCGTCATTTGACGTAACTTTAATAGCTGGAGCTTTACCATGCACTTCTTTATCTGAAGAAAATCTAAACGAGCTGACTAATTTAACAACTCAAATGATTACATTTTGTAAGGAGAACAAATGCATACCCGACAACACCGCCGAACTTGAAAGTGAGACTGGAAAACGAACTAGAAGAGAACTCTTCCAGTTATTCCTCTCCATGTTCAAGAAGGACCTACTAAGTTACGAGCATCAGGAAACACTGGACAAGTTTGAAGTGAATGTGCCGGAATATTTGTCTTTCCACAATAAACTCAGGAATTCATTCAAAATTGGTGAATTTGAGTCTTATCTCACCACATTCAATAACATTGAGGGAAAACTGAATCGTTTATATCTACTGACAATTTCTGACAGAGGATACATATGGAGGAAAGTGAAACAAAATCATCAAGAAAACAATAAGGATATTCCCTGGAAAAAACTACTGAACGATAAAGGATATTCCTACTCTACTGTCCAGAGTTATATCAACTTCTCGCAAGCATGTGAAAGCTATCCAAGGATCCTAGTCTCAACAGACTACTACTCAGAATGGAAAAATTCCTAACAATATTTTTGGCAGAAGTTCAGAAGGATAGCCAGCTACAATATAGGTGCATGACAGAACTACAATTTTCATAATTGATAAACAAGTGATTGGTTATTGAGAAATATATTTAATATTAATATTGATATTGATATCCCTACAAATGATACATTAATATTGACATCCTTAGTGTTAATACTTTAATATATTCACCTGATTATTAAGAGTTCAGTCAGCTTAATAATTAATATTAAAAGTGTTCAAGCATTCTGTTGTTGCACCCTCCCCCACAGTTGCCATTAAGAAAGCTCGAGCAATACTTCCATAGCGTGGTAAAGGCGATACAACCTTTTAACAAGACCTCTCAAGACTCGGCTCAAAAAAATGTACCCTGGTACATAGAATCACTCAGTTAAACATCATAGATCAATCGTCTCCGAGGGTAAAGTCAAAATTTTTAAAGAAAATTGTTTCTTATTATCGATTTCTAAGCAATTTTGAGTTATTTTCAGTCCATCCGATTCTATTGAAAAAAAACTTGTGAGATGATTAACCTGATTTATTTCAGTATAGTTTGGCATATAAGATATGAAATTAGGCTTAAAACTAGCTTTGAGAACTTTTGGATATTAGTGTATGAAATGCATAAATTATTCTAGCTATGTACATTTTTGTACACAAAATTGTGCGTGTAATATGTATTTATAGTGGTGAATAGAGTAGTAGAAAAAACAAGGGAATCAACAAACAGTAAAATTTGGCCCGATTCGACATGCGCGATTAGCGTTAGGAGAAAGGGGCAAATTTTACTGGTGGTTGATTCCCTTGTTTTATCTACTACTAACGAGCGCCTTAGAAACCGTTTACAGTTTTTGAAATGACTTCTCAAGGGCTTCGCAAGTCCCGCACAAAGAACAGCTAATGAAGGTGATTCAACTAGGTGTCGGTTGATTCCCACTGGAATTAATGAGCGACCATCTCCAAGATAGAAAACAGGTCTTCAGAGCGGTCAATACCACCCCTCATGTGCTTGCAATACTAGTTGAGTTGCGCAAGGTTATATACTATGTCACTTTTATCGGCCTTATCATAAGAGTGCTGCTGGAAATAGTTCTCCTTTTTGATTCGTTTCCGACATCAATCAATAAAATGAATGGCTACAGAAGAATGAAATGGAACTGTCGATCTGATAGAATGAATGCTCATGTATTTAACGGTAAGAATCCGGGTAAACGACAATCTGTTCTAACTGGATGGACGCGGCTTAGAAGCAAGCAAAGCTGGGGAACTTATTGAGAGATTCAGCAAAACCACGAAGTGGACTACAACGACCAGATAATAGAACGTGAACAGGGTTCAGTATAGGCGCTCAACAGAAATGTACCCTACCGTGTGAATTCTGTAAAAGAGCCTATCTGTAAAAGGCAAATAAATATCAATTGTGTAACCGGTTCTTTTATATGGACTGAATTTCCTCAACCAAGTGAAAAGTGATTTGAGCAATCTTGAAATTTTTTATGGAGGGCAGCCGAATTTGAACATTAGTCAACTGAATCTCTTGAACATTCTACCTCTGACGTTCTACCTGCAACTGATAAATCTTCTGACGCTCTTCAAGCCGGATCATGAGAAAAGTGAAAAATTAGATCTGCCTAAATTTTAATCGAAGTAAATGGAAGAAAATCGGAAACTCTTAACTCATAAAAAATTTAGCTGGAGTAAGAGCGAAGTAAAAATCTTTAAAAAAAATTCAAAATGTCACTCGCATCGACTCTGAAGTCATTTCATGAAACGTAAAAACTGAATTATAAAAACCTGAAAGGTTAAAAATTTTGACAGGTTTTTAGGGGAAAGCCCCTGCACTTGGCTGCTCTGCTGCGATTCGAAAAAATATTTACGCATTTTCTAATGACGATTTTTCATAGTAAACGGATCAAGTCCCACCGATCAGCAAGGCCAACTTTACAACAACAGCTTACATTATTGTCAACAAAGTTGGCTAAAATCATTCAAAACTAGCAAGTCCGAGATAAGAGCTTTAAACGAAGACAAAAATTCCATTGGGCGGTCATTTGTTCTCTCCAAGGAGTCAGACAGACATTGAAGTTAGGTTGTCAATAGGAGTTAGACAGCGGTAAGGCAATAGGGCCGGCGATCATATGGCTTGCGCACATGAGCATTTAAATGGACTAGTAAGATCACTATTTAAGATAAAATTTCCTCCGATAATGATTCAAGACAAATAAAAAAGGGTTGTTCTAGCTCAGTAAGTATTTTATCATAAAAAAACTCGGATCTGACATCTTTGTAAAATAATAATTAAAACGTTACTGTAAGCAAAACAAAAGTAGAGACTGAGCTCCTAACCGTGTCACTTCTAACGATCAACTCGAAAGAGAAAATTAAAACAATATAAAAAAGACAAGATAGACAAAAATATGTTTATGGATGCGAACACATACGCCGTGGTTAAAACTAAGTTCACCAATGAAATTTTTTCTTAAAAAAATGCCTGCTCTGCTTTCAGTTTTTACAAAGCAGAGCAGTTTCCAAGGTTTTTTCAGAACATTTTTGGTGAAGAGTTTGCAAGCTCCTTGAATCTCAAAAGTTGGAGCCTGGAACGACTTGCCTCTCTCTCTGAGTTCTCTATATTCCGTTCCTCCTAGTTCATTGGCACCCGCAGCGAGCAGGGGCAAGCAATTTCACAACTGTAACATCCCACATAAAAAGCTACTTACTCGTCCTCTATGGTAACAGTATAGACGCATCGGGTCTCTTTATGACTGTTCTGCTGAGATGACTTGGTTGTAGCACTGAGGCTATACGAACCGAGCCATTTTTGCCTGGCCAATATGTTGATGTTAACAGGGCGACAGAATCTCCCTGCGCTCGTAGGACACAGCAGACACTTCAAACCATCTGGCAAAAACCATTTTACCAAATAAGCACTCGTGAAGTTCTTAGACCCTGGATCCCAATCGCATTTTAATTGATATTTCTAGCTGTTTGTTAGAGAATTTTATTCATAGATTTCTGTAGAGTTTTTTATTAATCCACTGGGAAGCAGAGTTGTTCTGGTAGCCTTTAAAATCTTTGACTTCATAAAGACAAAAACTTAAAATGAGGTCCACAATGAGTTTTAGCAAACTAGCTTCCATGCGTTTTTTGTTTTCGCTATCAGGAGGCTCTTCGGACTGTTTTCTTATACCATCTGTCTCTGTCATAATTAAAAGACGAGTCAAAATTGTCACTCACCAAAGAAGTGAACTGGAGTCCCATTTGAACCAATTGCTGAAACTCAAAACGTGAACAGCAAGTATTTACGCGGATGAGATACAAAGTCTTCCCCTGAGACGGGAAGACTACAAAACGTGCAGTCTCAGCCAAATTTCCTTTTTCTTCCTACTTAATGCTGATATCAAAATTGCATCGTATTTCTTCAACAAAATTGTTCCCAGAAATTAGGATATTTTCTGAGAATTTGGAGAAAACTTGGCATCTGAAAGCAATACCTGAGGAGAGAAAAAATATGAGAATGTTTTTTGTCAAGAACTGCGGGAGGTCATTAGTCGAAGACATACAGTAGGCGGTGTTTACAGGATCATTTCCGACTCAAAACTGCTTTGGTCCAGACAGACTTGGGTCGGGATCATGGGTTTCAGACAGAGAAGACCTAAAATCAAGTTGAAGCCAGACCAAACAGATGTGCTAACCCTGGTCAGACTGAGCAGACATCAGACCAAACATAGGCCAGACCCAAGAACAACAATTGGCCGGACCGAACAATATCAAGAACTAGAGCACACCAATCGGTTGCAAGGCTAACAATGGGCCAGTTGATGATGACCCAAGAAAAACTCTGCGCCAAACTGAACGGACTTCGTTTAACTTGGAACAGACCAACCTCATTATTTAAGATTGCACTGAAAGAATGACAGTTTATAAAGTGCTCCAGATACATTTTGACTTCTGCTTCGAGAATCACAGAGTACTCTGTAGCCGAAGTTCATTGTACGGTCAGTCGATCTTTATTATTTGTTACTTCTTGCAAAAGATCGAAGGCTGCTTTCAACAACGTTTATTTATGGTCTCAAAGAGTTTTTTGCAGAGGGCTGACTACATTTTTGAGCTGGAATTCTCTGCTTTGAGCAGTCTAAGGAGTTTTTTTGGCACTGATTGGTTCCAAATTGCTCATTAATGCTTCTCGAAGAATGTTATCAGAAAAAGTTTTTGCCGTTGCGCCAAAAAAGAGTTATTTCAAGGCCTGTGTTCGGTCTTTGGTCGAGAACCTAATCCTCCGTAATCAATGCGACAATTGCTTTTGAGCAACTATCAACCCAAAGCAGACATCTAAGCAAGCACAAAATTTTCAAAACTGTGTTTTTCTTGGAATCTTGTTCTTTGATAACAGAAAAACTAATTTTTTTGTGATAAATTGATCAAATTGTTAGTCATGCTGATGTTGGTTTTTTAATGATTTGATTCTGGCCCTGGAACACTGATTTTGGCGCACTGGTTCCGGCTCACTTGTCCCATTTTTACAGATACCCTTGCCCACACCATGAACTCACCAGTTGTGTCTTTTTTCTTTACTCTTGCTATTTTTCAGTCAAAATAACCCCCTCTCTTCTACTTTTTTCCCCCCTGTTGCTTCTGGTTTGTTCAGATGTGGAGGAGAAGCTCAAAATTCTCACCACATGAACTACCAAATAGGTGCACAAATTTGGCAATAGGCACAATCAGAATCAAGTTCATTATGGAAAAAAGACAGAAAGAGCAGCAGTTCACGAATGTAGTGGAGCTAGGCTGATGAAACATTCTGAACTTATAGCCTGATTGAAAACCTGGCAGCATCGTAGTTGCCAGTTTCAATGATCATTGTCTTTCCTACTCCTTTTTCGTTGAATTTTTCGAATATAATTCAAATAAATCTCACAAAATTTAGCACTTCACAATCGAACATACCTAAGAAGATTAAAACAATTAAAAACAAATTTATTAACGATCAAATATGTATCTTGAACTTTGCGCTTGATAACAATAATGACTCCAGACTTTGAAAGGATTAAAAGTTTCACTTAAATTTGTTAATGTTCTCAAATCTCGTGTATTCTGTTAAGGAATATGTGCATTTTTTTAAATCGTAATCACTTGTTTTCCTATATTCTAAGTTTTGTTTCTCGCACTTTAAATCTCATTTCTCCAAAACGCTCCATAATGTTCATCTCAGACTCATATTCTAACCCTACGCATCCTACCTTCTTCATGTTGACCCTATCTTAGTGTAGCGAAGGCTCAGAGGTGGTGGTTTATGGTGCGTCTCATGTTGCTTTATCCACATTTTTTGTAGTGGTTTGACCGATGGCTGTAATTTTTCTTGATGCTTTCGAATAGCGGGACTGCACTACTCAACGCGCTGCCGATACTATATCAACCTTTACATCTTCATACGCCGCCGAGTCTACAAGTCCTGACATCATCCTAACTAGTCAACCCGCTCCAGTCACATTGGAATTTTTATGACTTACCCCCCCAATGATTTCCAAGACAAAAACCAAGATGCTACAACAGTTCAGCCCGCTGGAAAAAACAAAATATCGTTCAAAAAAACAAAACAGGTTATAAGTTTGTGGATACCCTGAATGAGCTATTCCGACCGATAGCCAAACATAGATAAGCAAAATTTAGAATGTTTTCTAGTACGCTGCCACGCTCGTTCCACATCTTATGGTGCCCCGAACCTAGAAGAACAACGATGATTCAGTCAATCAGACCATTAGCAGACAACTCGAGAGGTTGAGCCAAGGACAAGTGAATCAGTTTTTTTATGAAATCAAAACCCTTCAGCTCTGACTACAAAAACTTTCAAAGAACAGTCACCATTAAGTAAGCTACATCAACCACCTCATTCACCAAGGTAATAATTGCAACGCTACCCGACAACTAGATCCAGATCATAAAAGCGGAGTTCTGTATCTCAGTTAGTCAAAGAGACCACTCACTCTTCTAGATGTTCTCGAAGAAAAACACCCAGCTGCAAGCGAAACCGACCCCGCACTAATACTCGATGTCGAAAAACCCGATTTCTCTAATCATTATTCATTGTATGAAAATAAGCACAGAAAAAGTCATACAAGCTGCATGGTAGCCATGGACACACAGGCCTCGATGCTGACGAATGGCGTCGTCTACGTACGACACTTGACAAATCCTCCATCAACCTTTGGAAAACTATTGCAAAACTGGCATATCGAATTGCCACCGAAACTTTAGCACAAAATCATTTAACCGTTTACAATGCCTTTTGTCTAATCCCGCTTGACAAGAACCTTGGTGTCAGACCAATAGGAAAGGAGAAGTTTGTCGGAGAAGAATGTGACGGTTTACTATGGCGTTTGTCAGACAAGATCTTCAGTTTCAAGGTGGCAATACCAGTTTTGTCTTGAGCGAAAGCGCCGCATAGAGTATTCCAATCACACGCTGAGATCTTTTTTTATTGAACACAATAACGACGCTTCTCTACAGATTGATTCTAATTATGTTTTCAACCATTTGACAAAATTCTTGCACTTCGCCTCATCTCCAAGCAGTTGTGAAGTGCAAGCGTAGTGAATAACTCTTACCGGGCACCATCCAAGCTGTTGGTCGAGAAAGACAGACTTTCTATTATTAAGAAGGGACAACTAAGGGCATTACCTTTGCCATGGTGATGTACGGTATAGCCACAATACAGCTAATTATTTGTGTTCAAACCGGCAGCAGAGTACAAAAGTTGTATAGAGACAATGACTCCGCTACTGGAAATTTGCTCATTAATGCTTCTCCAAGAATGTTATCAGAAAGAGTTTTTGCCGTTGCGCCGAAAAAGAGTTATTTCAAGGCCTGTATTCGGTCTTTGGTCGAGAACCTAATCCTCCGTTATCAATGCGACAATTGCTTTTGAGCAACTATCAACCCAAAGCAGACATCTAAGCAAGCACAGAGTTTTTAAAACTGTGTTTTTCTCGGAATCTTGTTCTTTGATAACAAAAAACTAATTGTTTTGTAATAAATTGATCAATTTGTTAAACTTGCTGATGTTGATTTTTTAATGATTTGATTCTGGCCCTGGCACACTGATTTTGGCGCACTGGTTCCGACTCACTTGTCCCATTTTGTACAGATACCCTTGCCCACACCATGAACTCACCAGGTTGTCTTTTTTCTTTACTCTTGCTATTTTTCAGTCACAATAACCCCCTCTCTTCTACTTTTCTTTCCCCCTGTTGCTTCTGGTTTATTCAGATGTGGAGGAGAAACTCAAGATTCTCACCACATGAACTACCAAGAGGTGCACAAATTTGGCAATAGGCACAATCAGAATCAAGTTCATTATGGAAAAATGACAGAAAGTGCAGCAGTTCACGAATGTAGTGGATCTAGGTTGATGAAATATTCTGAACTTATAGCCTGATTGAAAACCTGGCAGCATCGTAGTTGACAGTTTTAATGATTATTGTCTTTCCCACTCCTTTTTGTTGAATTTTTCGAATATAATTCAAATAAATCTCACAAAGTTTAACACTTCACGCTCGAACATACCTAAGAACTTTAAAACAATTAAAAACAAATTTATTAACAATCAATTATAAATATTGAACTTTGCGCTTGATAACTATAATGACTCCAGTCTTTGAAATAATTAAAAGTTTCACTTAAATTTGTTAATGTTCTCAAATCTCGTGTATTCTGTTAAGGAATATGTGCATTTTTTTAAATCGTAATCACTTGTTTTCCTATATTCTAAGTTTTGTTTCTCGCACTTTAAATCTCATTTCTCCAAAACGCTCAATAATGTTCATCTCAGACTCATTTTGTAACCCTACGCATCCTACCTGTATAGAGGCAATGACTCCGCTACTGGAAAACTGTTGCCTTTGTCTCAGTGGCAAGCCTTAAGTGAAAGTTCTAAATTTCAATTTGTGGTTGAAATGTCGAAACTGGAAAGGGTGAGATTTTTTGCCAATACTGATGTCGAAATTGCCAAAAGCACACGTGTTTCAGGCTGCGTGACTGATGATGGATCCTTGTGTTCTTTTTTGCCGTTGCTTACTTGTGTAAATTTATGAATGAAGAAGATTAAAACAATTAAAAACAAATTTATTAACAACCAATTATGTATCTTGAACTTTGCGCTTGATAACAAAAATGACTCCAGTCTTTGAAAGGATTAAAAGTTTCACTTAAATTTGTTAATGTTCTTAAATCTCGTGTATTCTGTTAAGGAATATGTGCATTTTTTTAAATCGTAATCACTTGTTTTCCTATATTCTAAGTTTTGTTTCTCGCACTTTAAATCTCATTTCTCCAAAACGCTCAATAATGTTCATCTCATACTCATATTCTAACCCTACGCATCCTACCTTCTTCATGTTGACCCTATCTTAGTTTAGCGAAACCTCAGATGTGGTGGTTTATGGTGCGTCTCATGTTGCTTTATCCACATTTTTTGTAGTGGTTTGACCGCTGGCTGTAATTTTTCTTGATGCTTTCGAATAGCGGGACTGCACTGCTTAACGCGCTGCCGATACTATATCAACCTTTACATCTTTATCCGCCGCCGAGTCTACAAGTCCTGACATCATCCTAACTAGTCCTGACATCATCCTAACTAGTCAACCCGCTCCCGTCACATTGGAATTTTCATGACTTACCCCCCCCCCCCCCCCAATGATTTTCAAGACAAAAACCAAGATGCTACAACAGTTCAGCCCACTGGAAAAAACAAAAAATCGTTCAAAAAAACAAAACAGGTTATGAGTTTGTGGATACCCTGAATGAGCTATTCCGACCGATAGCCGAACATAGATAAGCAAAATTTAGAATGTGTTTTATTACGCTGCCACGCTCGTTCCACATATTATGGTGCCCCGAACCTATAAGAACAACGATGATTCAGTCAATCAGACCATTAGCAGACAATTCGAGAGGTTGAGCCAAGGACAAGTGAATCAGTTTTTTTATGAAATCAAAACCCTTCAGCTCTGACTACAAAAACTTTCAAAGAACAGTCACCATTAAGTGCGTCAGATCAACAACCTCATTCACCAAGATATTAATTGCAACGCTACCCGACAACTAGATCCAGATCATAAAAGCGGAGTTCTATATCTCAGTTAGTCAAAAAGACCACTCACTCTTCTAGATGTTCTCGAAGAAAAACACCCAGCTGCAAGCGAAACCAACCCCGCACTAATACTCGATGTCGAAAAACCCGATTTTTCTAATCATTATTCATTGTATGAAAATATAAGCACAGAAAATGTCATACAAGCTGCATGGTAGCCAAGGACACACAGGTCTCGATGCTGACGAATGGCGTCGTCTACGTACGGCACTTGACAAATCCTCCATCAACTTTGGAAAACTGTTTCAAAACTGGCATATCGAATTGCCACCGAAACTTTAGCACAAAATCAATTAACCGTTTACAATGCCTTTTGTCTAATCCCACTTGACAGGAACCTTGGTGTCAGACCAATAGGAAAGGAGAAGATTTTTGGAGAAGAATGGGACGGTGTACTACAGCGTGTGTCAGACAAGATCTTCAGTTTCTGGGTGGCAATACCAGCTTTGTCTTGAGCGAAAGCGCCGAATAGAGTATTCCAACCACACGCTGAGATCTTTTTTTAAAGAAAACAATAACGACGCTTTTCTACAGATGGATTCTAATTATGTTTTCAACCATTTGACAGAATTCTTGCACTTCGCCTCATCTCCAAGCAGTTGTGAAGAGCAAGCGTAGTGAATAACTCTTACCGGGCACCATCCAAGCTGTTGGTCGAGAAAGACAGATATTTCTTTTAAGAAGGGACAACTAAGGGCATTACCTTTGCCATGGGTCTCCGTTATCAATGCGACAATTGGTTTTGAGCAACTATCAACCCAAAGCAGACATCTAAGCAAGCACAAAATTTTCAAAACTGTTTTTTTCTCGGAATCTTGTTCTTTGATAACAAAAAAACTAATTGTTTTGTGATAAATTGATCAAATTGTTAGTCTTGCTGATGTTGGTTTTTTAATCATTTGATTCTGGCCCTGGCACCCTGATTTTGGCGCACTGGTTCCGGCTCACTTGTCCCATTTTGTACAGATACCATTGCCCACACCATGAACTCAGCAGTTGTGTCTTTTTTCTTTACTCTTGCTATTTTTCAGTCAAAATAACCCCTCTCTTCTACTTTTCTTTCCCCCTGTTGCTTCTGGTTTGTTCAAATGTGGAGGAGAAGCTCAAGATTCTCACCACATGAACTACCAAGAGGTGCACAAATTTGGCAATAGGCACAATCAGAATCAAGTTCATTATTGAAAAATGACAGAAAGTGCAGCAGTTCACGTAGTGGAGCTAGGCTGATGAAATATTCTGAACTTATAGCCTGATTGAAAACCTGGCGGCATCGTAGTTGCCGGTTTTAATGATCATCGTTTTTCCCACTCCTTTTTCGTTGAATTTTTCGATTATATTTTAAAAAAATCTCACAAAGTTTAATACTTCACACTCGAACATACCTAAGAAGATTAAAACAATTAAAAACAAATTTATTAACAACCAATTATGTATCTTGAACTTTGCGCTCGATAACTATAATGACTCCAGTCTTTGAAAGGATTAAAAGTTTCACTTAAATTTGTTAATGTTCTCAAATCTCGTGTATTCTGTTAAGGAATATGTGCATTTTTTCAAATCGTAATCACTTGTTTTCCTATATTCTAAGTTTTGTTTCTCGCACTTTCAATCTCATTTCTCGAAAACGCTCAAAAATGTTCATCTCATACTCATATTCTAACCCTACGCATCCTACCTGTATAGAGGCAATGACTCCGCTACTGGAAAACTGTTGCCTTTGACTCAGTGGCAAGCCTTAAGTGAAAAGTTCTAAATTTCAATTTGTGGTTGAAATGTCGAAACTGGAAAGGGTGAGATTTTTTGCCAATACTGATGTCGAAATTGCCAAAAGCACACGTTTTTCAGGCTGCGTGACTGATGATGGATCCTTGTGCTCTTTTTTGCCGTTGCTTACTTGTGTAAATTTATGAATGAAGAAGATTAAAACAATTAAAAACAAATTTATTAACAACCAATTATGTATCTTGAACTTTGCGCTTGACAACAATAATGACTCCAGTCTTTGAAAGGATTAAAAGTTTCACTTAAATTTGTTAATGTTCTCAAATCTCGTGTATTCTGTTAAGGAATATGTGCATTTTTTTAAATCGTAATCACTTGTTTTCCTATATTCTAAGTTTTGTTTCTCGCACTTTAAATCTCATTTCTCCAAAACGCTCAATAATGTTCATCTCATACTCATATTCTAACCCTACGCATCCTACTTTCTTCATGTTGACCCTATCTTAGTTTAGCGAAACCTCAGATGTGGTGGTTTATGGTGCGTCTCATGTTGCTTTATCCACATTTTTTGTAGTGGTTTGACCGCTGGCTGTAATTTTTCTTGATGCTTTCGAATAGCGGGACTGCACTGCTTAACGCGCTGCCGATACTATATCAACCTTTACATCTTTATCCGCCGCCGAGTCTACAAGTCCTGACATAATCCTAACTAGTCAACCCGCTCCCGTCACATTGGAATTTTCATGACTTAACCCCCCAATGATTTCCAAGACAAAAACCAAGATGCTACAACAGTTCAGCCCACTGGAAAAAACAAAATATCGTTCAAAAAAACAAAACAGGTTATGAGTTTGTGGATACCCTGAATGAGCTATTCCGACCGATAGCCGAACATAGATAAGCAAAGTTTAGAATGTTTTTTATTACGCTGCCACGCTCGTTCCACATCTTATGGTGCCCCGAACCTATAAGGACAACGATGATTCAGTCAATCAGACCATTAGCAGACAACTCGAGAGGTTGAGCCAAGGACAAGTGAATCAGTTTTTTTATGAAATCAAAACCCTTCAGCTCTGACTACAAAAACTTTCAAAGAACAGCCACTATTAATTGCGCTACATCAACCACCTCATTCACAAAGGTAATAATTGCAACGCTACCCGACAACTAGATCCAGATCATAAAAGCGGAGTTCTCTATCTCAGTTAAAGACCACTCACTCTTCTAGATGTTCTCGAAGAAAAACACCCAGCTGCAAGCGAAACCGACCCCGCACTAATACTCGATGTCGAAAAACCCGATTCTTCTAATCATTATTCATTGTATGAAAATATAAGCACAGAAAAAGTCACACAAGCTGCATGGTAGCCATGGACACACAGGCCTCGATGCTGACGAATGGCGTCGTCTACGTACGGCACTTGACAAATCCTCCATCAACATTTGGAAAACTGTTGCACAACTGGCATATCGAATTGCCTACCGAAACTTTAGCACCTGAATCATTTAACCGTTTACAATGCCTTTTGTCTAATCCCGCTTGACAAGAACCTTGGTGTCAGACCAATAGGAAAGGAGAAGTTTGTCGGAGAAGAGTGGGACGGTGTACTACAGCGTGTGTCAGACAAGATCTTCAGTTTCTGAGTGGTAATACCAGCTTTGTGTTGAGCGAAAGTGCCGAATAGAGTATTCCAATCACACGCTGAGATCTTTTTTAAATGAACACAAAAACGACGCTTTTCTACAGGTTGACTCTAATTATGTTTTCAACCATTTGAACAGAATTCTTGTACTTCGCATCATCTCCAAGCAGTTGTGAAGTTGCAAGCGTAGTGAATAACTCTTACCCGGCACCATCCAAGCTGTTGGTCGAGAAAGACAGATATTTTTTTTAAGAAGGGACAACTAAGGGCATTACCTTTGCCATGGTGATGTACGGTATAGCCACGTTACAGCTAATTTGTTGTGTTCCAACCGGCAGCAGAGTACAAAAGTTGTATAGAGGCAATGACTCCGCTACTGGAAAACTGTTGCCGTTGTCTCAGTGGCAAGCCTTATGTGAAAAGTTCTAAATTTCAGTTTGTGGTTGAAATGTCGAAACTGGAAAGGGTGAGATTTTTGGCCAATACTGATGTCGAAATTGCCAAAAGCACACGTGTTTCAGGCTGCGTGACTGGTGATGGATCCTTGTGCTCTATTTTGCCGTTGCTTACTTGTGTAAATTTATGTCTAGGCTTGAGAAATTGTCTTCATTTTTGCAAACACCGCCTCAAAATATGTAGAGCTGCCTAACGAATGGAGTCCAACAGAAACTTTCGTACCGAAAAACGCCTGATTTAACGCCGCCCTGTCAGCCGTAGAAACTACCTTGAGTGAGAAATTTATTCCGGACAAAAACGTTCTCAAAACCCCGACTGAAAACCTTTGGAGCATATACGCCATATCCTTCCGCCAGGTTGTGTTATATATAGCTAACCAGACTGAAGGTACACGTGATTACTTTGAATTGAATGACCTCTACAACTCGTTAAACGAGCATAACCCTATCAAAGCTGAGCTCGTTCAAAATCGTTCGTATCAAGAAAAAATGCTCGTTCGTATCAAAAAAAAAGCTGAATAGTCTGAAATAAGCATTTAATTATAAAACAAAATACTCTTTGGAATCTGTTTCACAAAGTGCTCTTCTAATGTGCTAAATACAGTGCCAGTCAAAAAGTACAATATCTGCTTACCGAAGTCAGAGCTTCGAGATGGACTTCATTTACAGTATTGCCGCGCGTTAACCAAAACGCATAATACATATCCATATGGTAAAAAAATCATTATCACGCTTACCCGCCACTGTGCAAAAAGCGGTTGCACTCACATTTGCAGTAACGAAATCCGAGACACCTTTGCAAGTTTGATGAACGAGGTTTTTTTTGATGTCCAAAAAAGCCAAAGTTTCAAGGAAAATCCGTTCCACGCAAGACCTGGAACTCTGGGAAACTCGATTCTCTAGAACTTTTTTGATGTCAAAGTTTTCAACCCCTTCGCATCTTCATGCCCAAAGCCCATCAAAGATGCCTGCGCATATCACGAATAGGTTAATACATTAAATTTGATACCAGCATTACGGAAATTGAAAACAGTTTTTTCAACCCTATAGTACGTGCATGCACTGATGGTGCTGGCCCCTCCGCCACCAAAATCATGAAAAATTTAGCGAAAAATTGGTTGACAAGAAAAACGAACGGTACTCACACATCAATTTAATTGGTACGTTTGGCAAGCCTGTGAAAGTGTGTGTGTTATAAGTTTCAGGGGATGTCAAGTAGTAATAAACACCCGTCGAGTTTTCTGTCTCCGCAATTGTTGAAGAAAGAAGGCTCCACGGTACATAATTCACTCGCATCTCATTCTTTGTTTTCTTATTATACTTGACTTCCTCCTTATTTGTTTAACTAATTTCACTGGACAATGCTAAAAACAGCTAGTTGATTCAGCTTAGGTCAATGACCTTTGCAAAAACCCATCGTTTCTCCCTTCTGTTTGAGGACGCTATGAGCATGTGATGTGTTT
This sequence comes from Convolutriloba macropyga, assembly GCF_964194025.1. Lineage (NCBI taxonomy): Eukaryota > Metazoa > Xenacoelomorpha > Acoela > Convolutidae > Convolutriloba > Convolutriloba macropyga. The sequence goes on from NC_134479.1 coordinate 24,930,618, forward strand.
TTCAGGTAAACTTACATACAATGGTGTTATATTTTTAATAGTGGGGGCTCACTGTTCCGATTCTTATGAAATGAATCCAAGGGCTTCGAAGCCCTTGGATCAACCCTAAATCAGTGTCTGCAACTACTACTATTTGGTGGATCAGACCGACGGTTTTGTTTACTTCTAAGGTAACAAAAGTCTGCTTTCTATTGCCCCAGTTAAACAAAATTTGTTGGGTAGGGCCCAGGGTCTGATTGGTTTGGCTCATATATGATTTTGGATCTGAGCCCCTGCTTCCGCATGAAACCGAAGAACGTCTTACCAATATGTTTTGTATCAGGGATTCCATATCTTTTGGATCCACTCCAGTATATTTATTGATGATTAACTACTTTTGATTAACCATGACGAACTCCTACAATAATGTAGAGTCTATTGTTTCTAGCCTCAATGAACTGTTTTGTAAAAAATTTAAGAAATCAGAATTTATCATTAACAAAAACGTTCTGGCACGTATTTTGATTTCTTACCAGCTACTGCGTTTCCATTTTCTTCGCTAATGTTCTGATTAAAAAAGAACCTAATCCGTTTTTGGTCTTTCCCATTATAGCCCCCCATTAAATTACAGCTCCCCCCCATTATGGTATAATTACCATGATTGGGGGGGGGCTGTAGGTTATCTGACCACTAAGCTGGGGGGGCTATAATGGAAAAGACCCTCTGTTTTTTCCTCCAACGAACATAAATTAAAACATAAATGCTAAATTTTGAAAATGTTCAAACAGCATAAGACTGGAACCAACTACCTGATGATGTTACTAGAGCAAAGATATGAATTTGTTGAAATCAAAACAAGCCCTAAGCGGTAATTGCACTAATAATCTTTTAATGACTTTATATTCCTTCAATCAGTTGCCTTTAGATCTTCAAATTCACCTCAGCGTAACACGACCATTTTATCTTTACAGACACGGAAGCCAACAAACAAATGCACGCCCTACCGTCGTTCTTTGACTCGGTGTCGCAATGGGCACAACAACTGTATTCGCTATCAACCCGGGAGGGCGGACTCAACATCAAGGAACCAATAGATTACGAAACGGAGTACGCTGCTTCGCTGACCGCATGCGCTTCTCTTGATGATGAGGATAGAGCAAATCTCATCTCACTCTAGAACGCATAACGCACGATCAACGAACCATACGCCTGAATAAGATTCGATCGCGTAAGAAGCATCTTATGGAAAGCTTTCTGACCGAGCATTGCCACGTATTGTTGTTGTTGTTGTTGTGACTTTTCGGCATCAAGCCGAGGGGATTGCTCACATAGAAGTTTTTGTCTTGATTCCACTATTTTCTGCAATCGGAGCAATCACAGAAAATGTGTCTTTTGAGTTCCAAAGGCTGGGAAAAGTCTATGTCTTCAGGCAGACTGTTGGCAACTTTGGCATTTCGAAAGTAAAAGTTCTCTCTGAGTTTCTCGGTTCTCAGTTTTGGAATTTTGAATAATCTGAATTCGAAATGGCTTCGGAAAATGGCGCCTCGAACTGGCTCTCAACTCTACCGCTTCAACGTTACGGTTTTACACTCCGAATTTAGAGACGGGCTTTGCGTTACATATAAAATTGAGGGCAGAAATATGCTCATGAGGTGTCCATGTGGAGAAAAGTTTACCCTATCGCATGTTCTTCACTGTGCGAAGGGGCATATACACACGAGACACAACGAGATTCGAGAAACCTTTGCTAAAATTATGGTATCATGATGGTTGCTATGATGTCTAAGTTGCTTCAAGGCGAGTCCTTTATACTCAAAACTACTAGCACTGCTGAAAACGCGCGACTATACTTTAAAGCGAATGGCCTAGGGGGTCTAGGTTCAACCGTTATTTCTTTGACGTGAAGATCTTTAACCCACTTGTCAATTCATGCCTCAAAAACTCCGTAGAAGCGTACAAATATTATGAGTCGTTGAAGTGCTTGAAGTATGAGCAACGAATACTTGACGTCGAGAAGAGTAACTTCGTTCCGCTCGTGTTTTCCTAAATGGGGGCGCATGACCGTCCGCAACGCACGAGAATAAGTTTTGCTCTTCTGCGCTGCGCTATAATATGCCTCCGAGGGTGCCTTGGTTCCGGACGGCCGACCGACATTGATAGTTCTAGCAGTGCCATAGTGCGGGAGGGAAGACTAGATTCATAATAAATTAGCTTATATAGAAATTCAATTCTTTTGAGGCAGCTCTTAAAGAGTTATAGTGCCTTTAAAATTATATACGATGCAGTGACTTTTATGTTTATATTTCTCATGGCGCAGCTCTTAGACTAATACTGCCTTGTCTTTAAAATTATATACGATGCAGTGGTTTCTCATTGTGGGGGATCACTACGCATCAATGGGGTTGTCCTACGCGTCTTAAGAGCAAACCCCCTTTATATTTATATGACTGTGCTTGAGGATATTCTAGCGAAGGGGGAAGTTAAAGAGGAATTGCTGGTAGAACTGTCGGATGAACAAAAAGGGAAAAAAATTAAAACATCAAGTCGAACGGTAGCTAGATCTGAAATCAAACTGGGACGAACTCGGCACTTCAAGCCATACTTCTTCTTCAAGCCATACTGCTTTCGTTCAGGCCGTACTTCTTCGGCAACGTGGATCATGTTGAACATTGTTACTCCTGATTGTACGTCAGCCTTTTCCTGTTTCTTCCAATCAATACTAAACATCGGCTGAAGCTAGCCCCCTGGGTTGCCAAAGACAATTCTCATCAGATAAAGAAGTTGAAGACCTCAAAGACGGAACGATATGAACTCGACATAGCCAGTGCTAGCGAAGAAATTGAAAGCTCAGATATAAGTTTCAGTGGGGTCTCTTAGAAGACCACCGAAATTTCTAATCATTTTTCAGATCAGGCGAGTTTTCAAAACTGCAAAGAGCAACGGCAAGTCCTTGTCAAAGAGCAACGGATAAGCAAGTAAAAAATTGCGCAATCTTCGGTTTAATTACGCCTAACTAGGAATAGATATGGAAGCAAGCACACAATAAATGTATCATTCTTCAATTTATTAGAGAAGCATTGGTGAAAGATAGTCAAACTATAAATTTATCAAAAGATTCTTTTCGCAATTTTATCATTTTATGAGTTTTGAATATACAATCGAAACTATTACTCCTATTGTAAATGCACAAATTGCATTTTTACATGGTAAACTGTCTGTTGTATAAGCCAATTATAGTCAACATAATTTTGGGCGTTACTTTTGAGTTATATTTCAATCGACGCATAATCAGAAGTTTAATAGCTTTGTTTTTAATTTCCCTCAAACGGTCTTCTAGCAATTATATTAGTCCTGTTGGTTTCTTATGCAGTTTTTCGCTTGACCGATCTTTTGTCTGACCCATTTGAGTTTTCGTCCTTAAAAATGGGATAAACAGGTAGCGCCCAGCGGGAATTAAGTTTCATTAGAAGCTCTTAACCACTTTTAGTAGTCCTTCAAGTGCTTGTGTGGTGAAGCTACCGGGAAGGCCATAGTTTAAGGTCAAAAGGTCATTTTTAGAAGTGTTGCAATTTTTTTTTCGTAATTTTTTGTATTTTTTGTTGGACCAGTCTAAAATTGAGGCTGGTCAAAGTTGATAAAGATCTTTTGCAAGACATAAGGTGCTCTTTATGACCTTTTTGAGAGATATATGTTTTGTGATTGATTGCTTTTTCTAGATTTTAATTTCTAAAGCGTTTCTAAAAAAAATTTGCAATTTTTAAGTTTTTTTGAATACTTTTGATTTTTTTTCATTTTTTCTCGGTACCAGAGGCCCGGGGACCTCCATGGTTTGATATTAAACTGTTGTATAGTTTTTAGAGTTAATGAATTGGTTATCAATTTTTTAATGACTCAAGTTTTACCAATTTTTAGATAAAATTTAAATTTTTTTTTCAATTTTTGAAAAATTATGTTCCAAGTATTTGGATCTTTATGAGCCAATGAAACTGATTAAGGCTTGCAGTAGTGATACTGGGTAGTCTCCCGAGGCAATGGAATGGTTCTGAGGAAATTAATATCACGAATTATAGCAAGATGTTTGCAATTGTTTTAAAATTTTGGAATATTTTTGTCCTTTTCCGAGTTTAACGATCATTACTGGCAAACAATTTTTTTAAAAGTTTTGCTGATGGGTTACTTGAGAGAACTCGAGAGACAAAAATGGTTTTGAACATTTTTTCTCTTCGAAATTTGGAGTTTTGTACTTTCAGGTGTTTGTTTTTCAGGTTATGTATGATTTAATTACTAACAAAGCTAGAAAACTAGAATTGCGAGTCGAATCTCATCATACAAAAATTCCTAGCTCTCTCTCCATCTCTGTTGGTTGTTTTTTCTTTCTTTCTTTTTCTCGTTTTATCTCTCGCACACTCTATCTCTCTCTCCTCTCTCTTTCCTTAACTCTTTTGTTGATGCCGCAATTCAGCTGCTGCTGTGGCGTGATGTTATCATACATTAACCTCACCTCACGCCCTTTCATTCAAGATAAAGCTAGCCTCACTAAACCGTAGCTAGCTACTGACGAGGCCAGCCGGTCGTTTGAGAGCAGTTTGCCTGACGTTAGTCGGTTAGTCAGTTTGCCTGACGTTAGTCGTTTGCCTGACGTTTGAATGAATTGACGGGCGTACAGACGAAATTCAGATAGAAGTTGGCCAGTTTTCCATCAGCAGCTATTTTTTATTCCTACGCGAAATCTGTTCAACTTGCTTATGCCGTCATAGTTTTAAGCGAGATATTGCATTTTGACAACTTCATGGACAATGTTGAACAGGTATGCGTTTACTTCTGTCAACAAGTATTATACGTGGCAACCTGTAAGCTGAGCGTTGCTTAAGTACGGAAATCGCGATTTTTCTGCGCAAATTGTTTTGATCAGCGTTTAAAAATGACGTTTCCGACTGTTTCCAACGGAGGTCAAAATTTTCAAGGTCAATGGTTTTCACCGTTAGCCAGTCTGATGTTATTCAATTTCCGCTTGAGTTTCTGATGTTTTGTAAGGTAATTTATCACTGGCCAAAATCCAAAAGCTCATTGAACATCTCTACTATGTCCTCGTCAGTTCAAATTTTGCCGTTAAAATGAAGTACTGTTGTACTCTCGTCATTTAAAAACAGACACATAAGTTGGCCATATTAACGTGTGTTAGTCCCGTTGTGTGTTTAATGTGTTTTTTGCCTGACCACTAATTTTTCCTGGCTATTCGTCGAGGGCAATAAATTGGTTATTTCAATTCTGGACGATTCTTCGCGATTCAACGAAGTAGTGGTAAGCTCTTTTTATTGAGGAATTATTTCAGATTAATGTTGCATCATTTATGAGAAACCTGAAGTGAACTGTTTTATGGAAATTGTGAAAGTGAACTCAGCATTGCTCAGTAACTGTGAAGTTCTGAATATCTTGAATGATGTAAAAACCAAAGATAACAAGAAGGATTTGGAGCCGAATGCTAGAACTATAGTGTACGAAACAAGTCAATATTTAAATCAATTTGTGATCTCTAAACAGAATACAAAAGTCATATCAGAGTTTGTGAAAGCGGTGAGTAAGTTTGGGTTAACAGAAGCAGAAAAGCTGCAGCTGATTAATTTACGGCCGACAACTCCAGTTGAAGTTCAATTGATCGTAGAAGAAAGTGAAGAGAGGTTAACTGAGGAGCAGGTTGAATCTTTAATTGAGATTATTGAGAGAATTCTACCGGGCCCTGAAGAAGAATCTTCTAACAGCTGATCGAAATGAGCGGAGCCGTGCAAGAGAGTGATGCACCTGAACCGACCTATCGATGGGAAGGAGGCTATGAAAAAACTTGGGAAGAAATAAAGGAAGATGAGTCAGGGTCTTTGATAACAGCGGTAAATGATTGGATCAATCAAACGAAACGTCGGAAGTACCTTCTTGAAGCAAGGCCGCGACAGTCAAAGTTGGGAATGATGAGGTATTGCTTCGTTGTTGTGGATCAATCAACAGCGATGAACGACACTGATATGAAACCATCAAGATTACTGAAAGTCGCCAAACTGATAACAGCATTCACAGATGAATTTTTTGACCAAAATCCTATTAGTCAACTGGGAATTGTGGGAAGTCGAGATAAACGAGCTCAAGTCCTGGTACCACTCACAACAAGTGGTCAGCAGATCAAAGCAGCTATGACCGCGATCACCGATAAAGATTGCAGCGGCGAGTTTTCTTTAGAAAACAGCCTGGAATGTGCTGGAAATGTTTTGAAAACTATGCCGAGTCATGCAAGTAAAGAGATCTTGTTTGTAATCGGAAGCCTAACGTCTTGTGATCCCGTTGATGTGTTGAAAAAGATTGAGTGGGCTGCTGATAACAAACTTAAATGTTCTGTGATAGGATTGTCTGCGCAAGTTCACTGTTTTACAACACTTGCAAAGTTAACGGATGGTGTTTACAATGTAATTCTCGATGAGTTTCATCTGGCCGAGTTACTCAGTGCATTTGTTATACCTCCAGTGATCAAAACCGGAACTGGTTCTTCATTGGTAAAAATGGGATTCCCTGAATTCAAGGACCCAGCAACTTCCGGCTTCCTTGCCATGTGTTTCTGTCATTTGAACTCATCAAAGCCCAAATGTACGAACCAAGGTTTCATTTGCCCTCAATGTGGAGGATGTTATTGTACGATTCCAATTGAATGTAAAGTTTGCGGACTGACGTTGGTTTCAGCACCACATTTAGCGAGATCTTATCATCATTTGTTCCCGCTCGACGTTTTCAAAGATTTGGTGTTAACAGAAGATACGACATGTTTCTGTTGTCAATGCGAACTCATAGCAGGGTCTTCGGCTGCATGTTGCATGGAATGTGAAATCACTGTTTGTATTGATTGTGATATTTTTATTCACGATACTGTTCACACCTGCCCTTCTTGTTTTGCTAAAGTTTGATTCATATTAAGAAATTTGCTCTTTTCCATTAAAACTGAAAATTTCTGTTTTTCTCCGTGATTTTAAAATTGTCTTTAAAATACAATAGTTTCTGCTGCAGTTTTCTTGACGAGAGCTGACTATTAAAAATCGGAATTGGAATAAAAACTTGCGTTCAAATTAAATAACTGAAGTGGCTAAATAATACCCATGATGAGAACCCTTCAAATGCTGATATCCCAATTGCAGTGAGAGAGGAATTTCTTGTCATGTTCTCTTTCAGAAATCTTATATTGTTCTTGATTGTCTGAATAATCCATGAAAGTGGCGGAGGGTCCGGAGAACCTTGTTGTGTACAACCCTGTTCTGGGTTATGCTATCAATGTATGTGACGAAGTTGACCAGTACATTGAGTCGCCATGGAAACCCCTTATGAGAGCCGGCATTGTGCCCGATTACACGAAAATGCCAACCTCTTCAGGAGGTAAAACTTCATCTATCTGCAGTCAGTTAATGTAATTTAAAAAATCTAAGAACTTCAATTGTCTCCAAATGAAAACGAAAACGCTTTCAGAAAGAAGCCAAAAACATTTTTATTCTAAGAAATCTATTCTACAGTACTTTTGAGTATGTAAATAGTGACGTAAAACAATAGTAATAATAACAATAATAATCGTCCATTTTGTTCTTTGTATTTCTCATGTATCAATAAGTAACGGCTTACTTGCCTTCTTAGATATGGACATGTATTATGGCTGGCGTGAGACGTGTCCTCTTCACTACAAGTCTTCTTGTGGAGATGTGAATGCTGTCAGAGACATTCTGAGAGGAGTTGTCAATGTTAACAAAGTTAGTGTTTCATTTTTATGAGCTTTTATGCAAGTTAAGTTTTTGAGTGTTTTGTTTGAATTTGGACAAAGGTGTGAATTTTGACTGATTTTGTGATACAATTACTCCTAATGTAGTTTATGCTCCGGGCTTTCTGCTGCAGTTTGCTGTTGGTTTGCTATTGCTAATGATCGGTGACCCAAAAAAGAGTGGTGCCCGAGCTATTTCCTCCCCCATGTGGAGTAAAATATTCATACTTTATAATGATTTATGTTAATTGTAATTGCTAGTCCCATCGCTTGTCATACTATGCACAGCATAATTAGCGCAAAGACCTCTTAGCTTGTTCAAAAATGATTACGAAGTTCCGTGGTGACCTAAAATGATAGACGATCCTATTGAAGGGCCGTCAGAAGTTCCCGCGAAGCTGAATTGATAATGACCTGGTTGTAGAATTAGTAATGGCCTCGGTAATCCAGTTTACGGTTACCAAATTATGTCGGAAGGACTGATAATAGTCGATTTGAATATCGCAAATGTACAAAGTTTGATTACGATAACATACGAATAAACTGTTTGCAGAAAACATGCTTATATTTGCGTAAAACTTTTTTTTTATTAAACGTTTTCTTCATTGATTTAAAAAGTTATTTCCGGTACCAAAGAATTTTTAAGACTCAGAAATGAATAGTTGCTGGTTTGCTGCTTGATTTTGCGAGTGACTATGTAATTGTTTACCAATTAGGTTTTCATTCGGTTAATTCTATGATGTTAGCGTGTAAAGTTGTAGTAATTTTGCGACAAATTGAATGTTTAGTTCGATTGGAACTCATGGACTGCACTGCACTATGCAAGTTGGCAAGGTCACGTTGAAGTTGTGAAACTGTTGCTTAGTCAGAATGACATCCAACCCAATGCCTCCACAGACCTGGGTAATAGCATGAATATTTGCGTCAACAGAACCGTTGTTTAAATCAAAGACGATAAGGGCCAAATGACTGATTCTCTCAGCATAGTCTGAACTTATTCATATTAGAATTAATCAAAATGAAGCATTTGGAAATTGTTTATCGTGGCTATGTGTAGTATGAATTTATGTTAAGAGATTCTACCGTGAAAAGAGTTCAAATTCCGGCTATTTTAAAACGTCTAGAAGTTGTGATTGTTCAACCAATTACCTCAACTGCGGAACTGCGAGCGACCGAATAATGACATTTTATGCGTCTGGGTTTAAGCCATAAAATTTTAAAATTTTTGTTCTTTTTAGTTTAACGTCGGTCAATTTGACGTCAGCTTTATTGTAACCTACCTTTTCAGGTTACACAGCTCTACACTTCGCCTGTGGTCGAGGACATCATAGTGTGGTGAAAGCTTTGTTAGAAGTACCAGACATCGATCACAATGCAAAAGACAAAAGTGATCGCACACCTATTGACCTCTGTGTAGTGGGCAATGAAACCAGGGGGTCGGTTGAATCTGGACTCAATTTATGTTCGCAATATCTGAAAGAGTTTTCAGACAGGTTGGCAACTTGGCTACGTTTCAAAATGTGACAGTTATGGTGATTGTAGCAGTCGCTGATCGGCTCAGCATCAATGCGACAGTGATAGATTACCAATGACGGTTTTATTTCGCAAGTCAAAAATATGACTAGATGTACTAGATGTATTTTACCACGCTGGAGTTAATGTTTCCACATGAGCACAATTCCCATGCAAGAAATGGCTACGAAAAGCGTATTTTGCAGTACAACTCAATTATGCTATTTGAATTGTGTTAGGACTTCTGCTGTTTTTGAATTTCGTCGTCAAGATTTTTGTAACGGACTTATGACGTCACAATCATATCAAACCTGCTTCATTCTTTCATGCAATTTCGACTGAATTGCGTGTGTGACATCATTTTGCACTCTTAGTGGAGCGATTTTTTTTGTTCATTCGATTGATTAAATTTTTGCTCACACGTGACTTGCCTCACTCTCAAATTGAGTTTTCTTTAATTTAAGGAGATAAAGTCAACTGAGTGTCTGACACTCTAATGAAAATTATTTAAGAGCAGCTAATTGAAGCATCAATAAGGTATAGGGATTTTTACTAATTTTGACAACTCAGTCTTTAATATTTTGAGACTGCAGATCTACGAACTATTGCGGCTATTTTCTGGCAATCTGCCAGCTATTATTGTCATATTGGCATTGCTATGCAATTTTGTGTCTGAGTTTCAAAGTAGAGCGATAAAAGTGTTTGGATAAAAATTCGCTTTCTCGCTAGTTACTTTTATTCACATGCGGCAATTTTACTTTGATTTTCTGTTTTTTCAATTTTTGGATCGGTTTTTTAATTTTTTTCCCAATCCATTCATAGTTCATTGTAGGCATAGTTTTGTTTTTTGAACCAAATGTCCCTTTCTCTCTAGTGGTTTTTTGTTCACATGCAGCATTTTAACTTCCATTTTCTGCTTTTTTTTTAAATTTTTTCTGATTTCTTTAAAATGGTTTTCCCTAATTCACTCATAGTCCCTACTAGGTCTAGTCTTTTGTTTAGTCAATGAAAATTCTTTGAATTTTACGTCAGGACTTGTCCTGCTATGTTTTTGAATTCGCGTTACCTTTTAAGTTAATTTGCATTTTTCGTTTTACATAGGTCACGCTTTTCTTGTTTGACTTCTGACTTACCGCACTCGCTGTTTCAACTGAATGGATTTATTTTTTTTTTCGCTTATTGAATTAAGCAATGCAGTGAATATGTTCAAAGTCAAAGGAGCAAAATCAAAAGAAACGGGATAAACTTATAAAGCCCGGTCGTTAAGTCATAGTGCATTATGTTATCAAAGTTCATTAAAGCAATTGCTCTAAATTTTTTCTCTATTTTTTGTTTCCATCTCAATGTGCGTCAAGCGGGTCAACGGCAGCTATTTTCCGTAAATGTGGCGGCTACGTTTCGGTCTAGGCACATAAAGTTACATGATGAGTGCGAATCATAGTAAGAGTATGTTTGCTGCACTCTTCGCATGTTTGGTATAGTGCACAGTTTAAATTCCGTTCTAGGAGGATGACCAGGTGAGTTTACCTCCATTTGGAGCTCTTGTTTTGAACTTCCCCCTGTTCACTTTGACATTAATACTTTGACCCATTTGATCATCCTAAAATAGTGTTAGAAGGTCCATGAACAACTGGGGGAGGGTTCAGAACAGGTTCCTTCCATTAAAATGTAAAGGTGAATCTACTGTAATGACGTCATTATGTGTTCCAATTTCAGTTTGCGGCTCACATTTTTCTACAGTGAAAAGCTATGTTGCTTCTGAAATTGTAGCTTCATCGGGTGGGGAGTTTTTCTATTTTTTAAAAAATTTGATCGCGCTAAGTTGTCTCTCTACGTTTAAGAGACCCGATAACCATCTCAGTTATGATGCCGGACTCAACTGAAAAACGAGTGGTGCTAGAATCGGGAAGTAACACGTCAGCTGGACAGATTCTGGCGCAACTGGAACTCACATCGCAGACTTCACTCATGTTTGCTCTGAGTGTGGTTTCAGATGTTTTGACTATTCAGTTGAGGCCCGAGATTAAACCACTTCATGTTAGTGCTCAATTATTATTCGTAATTTTAGTTCGCATCTTCTCGATTTCGTGGTTAGTAAAGTTGCTCAATTGAATCTCTAGTTTTTAAACAAACTCTAGTATTCAAAATCGATTGGAAAAGATGCAAAGCCTGGAACAGCTAATTCGACATATGTCGAATTAGCTGTTCCAGGCTTTGTATCTTTTCTCTTCGATTTTGAATTGTTTTTTTTGAAAAACATGATAAGTTATCTATCTGTTTCCGCGCATTGATTGAACATCAGCATCTAATGTACGTTAACTAGCAACGATTTTTTGTGAAAAATTTGGACAAAAGTCTGTTGAGACTTTATTCTTTCATGGGGTAATATGGAAAAATAGAAATCAAGTTTCTTGTTGTATAGTTGCTGTGCTGTTCAGCGGCCTTTGATTTGTTGAGTTCTTTCGCTCGACTGTTTTTCCGAACCTATAATTTGTTTTTATAGATTGATTGATCAATGTTTTAGGTTTTGAAGAATTGGGGCAAAATGTGCGGTCAAAGTTCAGCTGCCCTCTCTTTACCCAGCAATAGTCCTCTTCTAACTGTGACAAGAGACATAAGAGTGAGCAGAGACATGGATGCTTTGCAGAACGACCCACAGTGTGTATCATACCTCTTTCATCAGGTAATTTGGCTAAAGTAATATGTATCACAATCAAGTCATGACTTTGATACATTTCATGGTATGAAGGGCTTAATCTCCTGGAATGAAGATCTTAATTTTAGAAGCTTGATCCACCAAGTCAGCCTCCCTCCCTCACCCCCTCCCCCCCCCCCCCCCCCCCCCCACCAAACCCAACACACCCCCGTTCACCCTCCGCCACCTGACGATTTGGACCCACCTCTCGTTCAACCCTCCCATCCCCCACCCCTAATGCTAGCATCCCTAGGCCCCAGCTGGTTACTACCGAAAGTCGACGTTCGTCTGAGAGCACGATGTTGCGCGGTTATGATCTAATTGGTTGGTTTTCGATTTTTTAGGCCAGAAGGCACTATCTGAGCAGGTGCTGTGTTGTGCACGAATCCACAGCTGTAGAAATGTCCACCATTCTGGCGCTGCTGAGTGATGTTAAGCCGCATCAGATATCCACCGAGTAAGAATTCATCAGTTTACTCATCAGCAATAAGCTGAGCGAAGATATATTTCGGTGCACCCCGGGTTGTTTGAGACCAATTCGCCCGACGTTAGTCGGTTGTTTTGCTGTATTTTTGTCACTGTTGTTTTTATAATTCAAAAGTTTCAATTGCATTGGAGCGCTGTCTTTTTACAACTCAAGAGGATTTACGACTCGAAAAAAATAGTTAATACCGCTGTTAACGGCTTCTCTGTTGTTCAATGATTCGAATTCACCTCTTTTATAACTCCTGGATGGCGACCACGATCGTTTGATGATATCCATGTTTTTTAATCTTCGGTAGTTTTTCTCTTCCTCTGATTCTACTGTAAGCAACGTTTGTGTTGTTTTTCCTATCAATTGGTGGTTGTTGAGCAAACAAGTTATTTGTATTGCTCAGTGTGTTGCGCATAATTGTTTTGGAGTGTCACCTGTGAAGATTGACTTTTTGTTTCACAATTATTGTTTTACAAATAATTGCCGTAATTATTCGTTTTATAATCGCAACTTGTGGAGAATTTGAACATCATTTAATGAGTTTCTCGTCTTCTCCCTCAATTTGTTACCTCCATTTTGTTCAATATACCTTGTTTTTTTCGAATTTATTTTTTTGAAGAAAAGTTTGTGTAATAAGAAGAGCATTACGGTGTAGGTCAGCTTCTTCGTGTCCCTTCTGGAGTCTTCGCCTGTTTTTTGTAAGATGTGGTCACACATTTTCTCGATGAATTTTCCGTGAAAATGGGATAAACGACTGTTTTCCAGCGGGTAGTAAGTTTCAATAAAAGCCCTAAGATGGATTTAGTAGTCTTTCAAGTGCTTAGCCCGCTGAAATTTCTGTGAAGGCTCGAGTTCAAAGGTAAATTCAACTAAGTGTGTAGTTTCTCGTTTTGCGCCGTTGTTTGAGTTCTCGTGTAAATGGGACTTCCACTGACGTTAGTCACTGTTTATAGAACCCTTGTGTATGCCAGAATTTTTTTTCATGCTTGATTCTGTGGTATATGGGTAATGCAAACCTAAACATATATTTTGCGTTTTTAATAGACGCGAAGCGAAAGTGGCTATTATTGGTGACGTCGTGATTTTTTTTACAATTCAAAGAATTTGAATTGTATTGGAGCGCTGTCTTTTTGGTTAAAGATCTGTTTAAACGTTTTCATGATTTTTGAAGTCAAATCGGAGTAGTGATTTTGTAGACACTCCACGAAGTCAAATCGGAGTAGACACTCATCGCCGAAACAGGAAGTGGAGTGAAAAAGCAAGTAGTTTGTGGCGTGAAATTGTTTTGCTCTAATTTTGAAGCAGAGTGAGAAAACGGTGTTTGAACAAAATTTCGCTAGTGATTTTTTTTTCACATGCGGCAATGTCACTTAGATTTTTACTGTTTCTTTTTCGGTGTTTTGGATTGGATTTTTTTCTTAATGGTTTTCATTTTTAGTTCATTCAAGGCTTAGTTTTTTGTTTGAACCGAATTTCCATTTCTCGCTAGTGGTTTTTTGTTCACATGTGGCATTTTGACATTGATATTCTGTTTTTTGTTTTGATCTGATTTTTTAGAAATGATTTTTCAAATTCACTCATCGTCCAATCTAGGTCCAATTTTTTGTTTAGTCAATGAAAATTCTTTGAATTGTACGTCAGGACTTGTCCTGCTATGTTTTTTCAATTTGTCTCCATCGATGATTCTTGCGACCTGACTTCTTGGAATTGAATTTTTCAATTTCAGTGATTTCTACTGATTTGCAGTTAAAATTTCTGTGATTTGTTCTGCTTGGTGGTCAATTGCGTGACTTACCTCACTCAAAAAATGACTTCTGAACTCGCTTAATAAACTTTAATTATTTATGAACATTTACTAGTTAAAGGTCAATTGTGTGCATCTAAGCAGTGTCAAGCATATTTGCTATAATTTTTGAGTATTAGGATCTTGAGTTTTTTTATTTCGGATATTAATTTTGAAAAAGCTCCCTTATGGGTTTTTCCTTA
>NC_134479.1:24945244-24957744 GCF_964194025.1 Convolutriloba macropyga
CAAATCCAAATCACCATCTTGATCTCTTGATCAGATCTCTCCTGTTAATTTCTAAGTTCTGTAAAAATCTTTGTTATTCTCGCATTCTTGGGTAGTTCAATTTTTGTAACAAAGTTAAAACACTATTATTTCGCCTGCGAAATTTCATAACTCAATAGTGTTCAAAAAAAGCATATTTTAATTTTTTCATCTTTCATTAACTGAATGGGCTGCTCTTACTTCTTTTCAATTTAGAACCTCACTTTTTTTAACAATAATGTGTGTTTTTCTATATTTGATGTTGTTTTTTTTCTTCTAGTTACTTAGTCTCAGTAAAGACAGGTTTCATAAGACAGGTATCAAAGTTTTTGTAATTTGACACTATTTGTGACCAAATATCAGTGAATTCTTGAAGTTTTTGGTCGTTTTTTGTTCCTTTTTTATTGTTCTCAAACAAAGTTTGTAGCAATTATTTTTTAGTCCTGTGGTCCTCTATGATTTCTCTCTTGACCAATTTTCCAACACTCCCTCCATACTAACCATCCCGTCTGATGTTAAAGCTAGCTGCCCTAAGCCAAACGCTCGACAGTCGTTTGAGAGCAATCCGACGGATGTAAGTCTGTTATTTTTGGTATGTAATGACTTAGTGTCGTTAAGGAGAGGTGTATTGATCTTTTGTTGAAATTGTTTTCGGTTGATATTTTACAATTCTTATGTTTTGTCACTGTATTTTGATTAGGTATTAGTTCTTTTTTATAAGTTTTGCTTGCGTTTGTTCTTTGTAGTGCTGGCTACCTTTTATTAAGATAGGTCCCATTGCATTGGCTTATGGTTCGACAAAAGCATAGTTGGACCTATTTAATGCTTTCAGTCCATATCCACTAGTAGTTAGACCCCGACACTACATATGTCACAATTACTAATTGGTTTAACAGACTGAAGAGATTTGTAATATTGTGGAGATTTGTCAAATTGAGTATTTGTTCTTAATTTTTTCTGTGTGTGTTTGTTGTTCCTTCCAATTGTCGGACTTCTTAGTCCATATTTGCGGCGATGACGCCGACCCTGCGAAGAAACTTCAGTAGTCCGATGTTGTCATTGAACACTTGTTGGGGTGTTGGGTTTATTCCGAAAATGTCGACACGATGTTTCGTCCGTTTGGAACAGCTCAACAGGAGGTGCTCTGCTGTTTCTTCTCCTTCAAGGCAGTTGGGACAGATTGGGGAGTCTTCGATCTTCATTTCGCATCTTGTTTTCGCTAGTACTAGGCTTCTCCCCATTCTAAGTTGTTCAATGAGGCGTGACTCTTTCCTTGTAAGTTTCCCTTGTAGCCGCCGTGGCTTCCAGTTCGTGGTGCTCAGGTACCAATTCAACGTCGATGAAGGGTTTTCTGCTGCACGTTGGTGTACTTCTTTGATCCATTCCTTTGTGCAGTGGCGATGGATTGTGCTTTCGGGTGGGTTCCTTGGCGATTTCGTCAAATTTCTCGTTTCCTTCTAGGCCGGCATGTCCCGGTACCCAGACAATGATCACCTGTTTCCCGCTTTCATCGATACGTTGCATCAGACGCCATACGTTGACGACCGTTTCCGTTCTTGCATCTTCTGGGCCGTTTTCTAGGTGTTTCACTGCACTTTATGAGTCAGTAAAGATGGTGCAAGTTCTCGTCTCATCTTCTTGTACTGCGTGAAGTGCTCCTTCTAGGGCAACTAGCTCTGCATGGAATGAAGATGTCCGTTATCCCGCTGGGAGGCGTATCCTTTTCTCTCCTGACCCCTTGTAGATCAGGATTCCGCTTCCTCCGTCTTCCGTACCGCTGTTGGCTGATCCGTCCGTCCAGATCTGTAGTTCCGTTTGAGGCAGCTCTTTGATGGTATGTTCCGCGGCATTCCTCCTTCTTTCAGGGCGGTCCGTTCTTTTCGGACAGTCTTTGTGGCTGCTGATGAACCTTATGTTGGTGAGAGATGTCCATGGTGGAAGAGGGCTGATGGGTGACATCCCTTCACGTGGGTATTCATTGAGTTGAAGTTGCGTTGTGACCTCTTCTCCTGCTGAGCGCCAATTACGAGTGATTTTTAGCCGTCTTTGTATGCTTCTGTCGGTGACCTGTCTGATTTGACGTTGTGGGGGTTGCCTCTTACACCTTTCGAAGAACTTGCCTGCTTTCCTTCTGGTTCTGGCAGGTGAGGCTCTGATTTGGAGATGCAGGATGTCTCCATTGGTATTTCTCGTTGCTCCGGTGATCCATCTTGACGCTGTCCTCTGGACGACGTCCAGGTGGTTGAGGGCCGTTTGACATGCTGCTGGCATCCAGCTTTTCCCTGCATAATCGGTTCGGGATCTGATGTATGTCTTTTCGAGCAGTACTAGGTCCTCCATTCTTCCACCGTAGTCTGTTCCGGCGAGTCGCGTCAGTTGCCGTAGGCCGGCAATAGCTCTGTTTTTCTGCTGTTTGGCATGCTCAGTGTACCCGAACAGGCGGTCCATAGTCACACCATGGAACTTCGGATGTTTCACCGTTTCCGCCACTGCGTCCTCTAGTCTGACTTTCAGCTTGGTGTTCGCTCCTTTGGGTGAGGTGGTGAATAGGGTGGCCGTGGTCTTTTCCGGGGCCAGCTGCATCCTCCAGTCTTTGGCCCATTCGGAGACTAGAGTTGTTACCCGTTCTGCCCGTTTTTCACAATCTTCGACACTGTTCCCCTCTACAGAGGTCGCCAAGTCGTCGGCGAACAGGAAGGTGTGCACTCCCTCCCTGCAGCTTCTTGGGCAAATCATCTACATACATGATAAATAGGAGTGGGGCAATGACGCTCCCTTGTGGAACTCCAGCTTTCAAGGTTCGATACCTGCCCTCTGCTCCATTTATCCTCACGCGTGCTCTGCGGTCCTCGAGGAAGGCCTAACTCCATTTTACCATGCAGTTACTGAGCTCTTTGTCTAGCATCTTCTTGATCAACCGTTTCTCCAGACGGTGTCGAAGGTTCTGCGCATGTCGAAAAGCAGCACCAAATTCTTATTTGCTGGCTTCTGTTGATATCCGTCTTCGATGACTTGCTGCAGCCTTGCTCTGGTCGGATGTGGATCTCTTTGATCTGAAGCCACACTGACTTGGGTCTAGCTTCTGGTTTGTTTCCATCCACTAGTACTTAGGGTTTTTGACCATCCGTTCAGTCAGTTTCGCAACACAGGAGGTTAGAGATATAGGTCTATGACTTCCGATGTTCGCGGCTGGTTTGTCTGGCTTCTTTATTGGAATTATCGTGGCTCTTCTCCATTTATGAGGGACCCTCTTTTGCTTCAAGCTTAGGTTGATTAGGTCCAAGAGCACCGAATACCCCTTCTCTCCGAGATGTAAAAGATGTTCATTACGCACTCGATCGTCTCCTGGCGCTTTTCCAGCGTGGATTTCTCGATTTTCTGCTGGTTTGGTTCATATTATCATTGAACTTTTTCTGTAATGGTTTTTTGGTCTCGTGCCGCCATGCTACTTTGATTGTTATTGTTGAGGTTTTGAAGTCCATCTCTGGTCATTTCGAGGTCCAGTTTTTTGGTTTTCTCAATGAAAATTCTTTGAATTGTATTTCAGGACTCTTTTTTTTTGGTCGGACGCTTTTTTCGTTTTGAATTTGTTCACAGAGAAAGGCTGAGGTCGGTTTTTCCAATAAGTTCTTCCTCTAATTAATGGAATTTAAGCTCGTGACGTGATTTCTCAATCTCAGCTTTTTAAGCGGCGGCGGTAACTTTGAACTCATTTCTATATATTTTTAACTATAGTATGTTTCGCAACATTCATGCGCAATCTGATGAGTATGTTACATTATAAGGGAGGGGATGTCTTTTCAGGAGAGTTTATTATTTACTCTCGTAGAGAAGCAATTATTGTAAACTTGTGTCTTATGCAAAATTTTTGCTTGACCGTTTTGACTTTTCGAGTGACTTTTACGCCCTTAACTTTTTGCGATTCGCGTGATCTAAAATTTTCTCCCAATCACAATTTCAAGCAGCTGAACTCAATTGGCGACAATCTAATACTAAAAGTCAAATGAAAAATGCGCCGAAACTGGTGCCATTTTTCACTTAAAGCTTAATAGGGGTATATGGTAACCTCCAATGTGGTTATTTGAAGCCCATTGTTGAACTTCTTAGTCCCAGTTAGGCTCCCCGACTGAAGCAGGCTGCAATTGATTAGAACTACCACTAGTCGTTCCAGAGCAATTTTTCCGTTTAGTCAGTTATGATTGTAAAATTGAAGCAAAACATCACTAGATTTGAACCAAAATCTGTTCATTTACAAGCTTAGTGCTCTGTACGATTACGCCACCTGGTCTCAAGTTCCAAAAATTGGGTATCTCTTATAAACCCTGCTCTTCTTTCTCAGGGCTTTATAGACTTAGTTTTTCTAGCAAGTTTGGTTGAGAAAGTATAGCTTCTTCTCAAGCCATGTCAAGCTTTATGGTTCAAATTGATCTGATTTTTCTTATTGTAGATGCGATAAGATACTATAAAAATCTTTTTGATCGCTTTATATAGAGCTGAATGCATGTGTAGACCAGAAGTCAAGCCTGATATGTAAACTTTGAAGATCAGGCATTTACCAGACTTCTAATATGGCCAAGTTACAAATTAAATCTTTAGATGGTGCCGTGCACGTTTTAGAATACTTTTAAAATTTGACTGTTCTTTGTGTTTATTTTAGATAATGTGAGTGACCAATAATAGGCTCATAGATAAGCCTTATAAATTCAGAATTTATCTAGTTTTTAATATATCGGGCAATCATTTGAAGAGCTAAAGCAGCGCTTGTCTTCGAGTAATCGAGCCATCCTTGTGCGGTCAAATATCCTGTCTTTGTAAACTTGTTCGGTGTTTTCATGCAGGTCTATTTTTAGGAGCCTGGATCTAGCAAACATAGTATCTCATCGGAAAACTGGCTGCAAAAAGTTTGTTAAGAAGGTCAAATCTAATTTGAAACAGCACCCATTATCTGAAGTTGAATCGGAACCTGATCGGCAAGCATTACGAAGTCAGTTTGGCACTCTTGCGAGAACATCGATTACGTATGGAAGTTCGTTTTTCTACGGAATAACATTAAAAGGTTTCAACGCTCTCATTGCTGTAAATGCGACAGGAATTCATGTCATCATCAAACCAAATTCACCTCATTCCGAGTTGAGGTTTAGCTGTTCTTTCGACTGCTGTACAATTAAGTTAAACGATAAAGAGAGGGCACCACAAAACGTCGAGTTTCAAACGCATGGGCAACAATCATTTACAGTTACGGCATTACCCAATGCAAAAAATTCGTTTCCACCTGTCACGCTGTTTTCAATGCATTCAAAGCTGATCGTTTCATTGGTCAACGCGTTAGCCAATAGGAAGTCTACAAAAGATGCAAGTGGTTTGGCGAATCAGAGAGAAGTTAATCTTAGCCTATCGCCTTTATCTGTTAGATCGAATAGAAGTGCACGAACAAATGATAGTGTTATGCCGTTTTAATTGAATGAGCTTCAGCTTTTTATTTATATTTGATGATATTTCATCGCTTGTGCTAATTAGAAACTTCTTGTGGTTAGAAAAGGCCGTTTCTTCTAGCAATTGTTCCAAATGTTTAATTGCTCTCAAAGGAAGCTTATAGCAATTATATTGTCGTCGTTGTCTTTTTTTTGTGTGATTTTGTGCTTAACCGATTTTTTGTCGGACCATTTTCACTTTCTTCCTCAAAAACGGAAGAAACAGGTAAAGCCCGGAGGCCATTAAGTGGCTGAGCAGCTCTCTTAGAGCCCAATGCCTTACTAGTTTCTAAATATGCTATTCAACAAAAGTGTTTTGAGGAGACAATTTTGTGGTGTGAAGGGTTGTTCTTAAGTATGAACCCCCACCCCAACACACACCCCCCTCGTCCATCCTTCTTCACCTGGTGGTCTGGACCCTCCAATCGTCCACCCCCCCCCCCCCACCCCAAACCTGCCATCACTTCCATCGACCCCCACCCCGCCAACCGCTAATGCTAGCATCCCTGAGCCTTAGCTGGCTTTTCAATAATGAATTCAGAAGCAGATACTTACAGTTGCTATCTATCAATAATTAAACATTACAAAGGCAGTTTGATCGTGACGGTATTACAACTTAAATAAAAAGTTTATTTAGTTTTTGGTTTGCTCAGAGCTTCCTGTCATGATCCGTTTAACACATTTGCAGTAAATCCTAGCGTTTTGACTCTCATATGAACAAAGATCTCACGGCAGTTTGTCAATTGTAAGATGGTTCTCGATGCAGTTAATTTGCAGGTTTCAAAGACTACGTGGTCAGAGGTTCCGAATTTGTTTTCACAGAAGCTGCAAATGGACTGAGAAATTTTTTAGCGATCTTACTTGTTTGTCAACGAGACAGTTGAATGCAAGTCGGTACAGCACTTTTTGCGGTTGAGGTAAGGATATATATCTTTTCCAAGCAGCTCTGCAAAAACGAGTTAAATCTTCAGTTGAACAATTGTATTTAATAACAGCCTTGCGTAAACGAATCTCGATAATATTGGAGGGGAGATTTCAGTTTCGTTCTCAACAACTTTAAGCTTTAAGTATGATTTAAAAGGGATAGGTGTCTCGAAAAGGTAATTGAGTTCTCGTCAGAGGAATTAATTTCGTCAAGTATTGCAGATTTAATTTTTGAAGAAATGCTTAGATGAGAGGTCCCGCCTTTATCTGATGGTTGTTATAAAACTTTGCGTCTAATTTCCATTTTCCTACGAACTTTCAAAAGGCTATTAATGAGGCCCTGCCTATTTGTCAAACTTATTATGGTCGATTCTATGCACCGGGCGTAGAAAAGGAACTTTGGAATAATTAATTTCTATCATTTTGTTTCATGGCTTCCAATGTCTTTGCTCGAGAGTTGAAACGACTATAGACCGCCAAAACTACAAGAGATCTAAAAGTTTTGGCTGTAATTTGTCAGCGTGCAACATTATAACACGATTTTTGCTGATCGAAACGGTTTTTATAAATGGAAATATTGATCATAAATAGGACTTCGCTCTTTTTAATATTATTACGGTTAAATTATGTTTGATCAGAAGTCTTTCGCTGTTTCGATTGATGCAAGGATTGGTTTAGGAACGAGACATGAAATGTCATCAGCGTAAACAATAGTTTTTGCTTGTTCAAGACTCCAATATGGGATGAGTTGTCAACAGAAGAAAATAACGGTTCAATGGCAGGAAAAAGCAAAGCTGAATCAGAACATTAGCTTTGCTCACATTCGAGTACAATTGTCTGAGAGAGGTAGCCGTTGATCTCAATAATTGCTTTTGTTTTCTGTTATGTTATTCTGATTGCAGATTTTGTGAATTGGTGTACAGCTATTTTATCGCGAAAATCTACTTTATCTACTGCTTTTGAGATGTCTAGATTTACGTTGAATATACTGTTGTGTTTTTAGGCTTTGCGGACCTTCATCAGCGCTGTTTTAGTTTGTCGTTTGCTATTACTTCTTCGAGACCTATTACTATTGACCAACTACCTATTTTCATTACGTTTCAAGACTGCGATTTGTTGCTTTTCTGGTAGTTTATTGGTTTTAACAATGAACATAATTTTCAGTATTGGGGCCATTTCTCTTTTAATTAATTCGTAAACGTCAAAATTTTTGACCTCTGATCCTGGCGATCCATCTGATCTCGCTCCATTTAGTTTGTCGATTGCCATTTTCACTTCGTCGAGCGTGATTTCGTTTTTCGTTGGCGTATTGGTTTCTTTTTATTGCAGTTAATCGAGTAAGATTTCAAAAGATGATTTATTACTTTTATAAAGCTTTGAGAAATGTTTTGCAAGCTTTTTTTAATGATCTCATCCTAATTATTTTCTAAACGGTCACCGACTTTCAATGAATTAATTCTATTTGTTTTGAAATATCTGATAGTTCCAGGCTCACAGGATTGCATCAACTGTTCAAAGTGTGTGAAATTCAGTCGTTGTTTGTTATTCTCGTGCTAATAATTCGGGATAATGTTTCCTTTATTTTAGTTTAAGTTTGTGTTATAGATTTGGTTTTCTAATATAGTGTCATCCATTTTCACAAAGCGTTGTTGCTTACCTCTAAGAGCATGTAGTCTGGGAGTTTATTTCTTTGTCTTTTCGTATCACTGTTATTGAGCTGATTCGTAAAAAATTGTCTATGCGCGAGAAAGAATGTTCTTATCGTAATGTGTGATATTTTTATATCAAAAAGAGCGACTTCTCGATCGACGGCTTGAGCGAATTTCTTTATTCTGCCATCTTTACTTCTAAGAGAACTTGGATTTTTCTTGGTTCATGATTGTATGCATTGTTATCTCCGGTTAAAACTATGAGTTGTCCAGGTGCAATTTTAGAGAGATTTAATTTCCTTGGAGACGTTTGCTTTTTTTGCCTTAGAGAAACTAAATTTCAGTGCCTTAATTTTTCCTAATTTTTGTTCGTTGCTCTTCGCTCCAAACTATTAAACCTCAACTGCAGTTTACTGCTGGCAATGGATGGCATTTTAGTTTGCACTGTTAACGAAGTAATTCATTTGAGCGAGGTAGATCGAGGTATTTCGAAAAGAACTCATCGAGACAAAGTGGTTCCTCTGGGTAATTGGTAACATTTATCGTTTATTGAGTTCTTTTTCGTGCTCGCAATGCCACATGAATTCAAGCTTAAAATTTTATGCTCAATCATTTGCTGTTGTTACCAACTTGGTTTTTCTTTTTTCGCTGCTCAGTGTACAGGAACTGTCTTGGTATTTCAGTGCATTATTGTTTTCGTGGTTGATTCGGCTTCAATGCAGCACCTTTGAGTATCTCAAGGTTTGATGAATTTTGTCTTTGGACAGTTTGATTTTATGTTTTCTTTGTTTTCTAATTGATTTTTGGTTAGTTAAAACTTATGTTTCATCAATAATTTCTCTGCTTTCTGTTGATCAGCTTCATATGTGCTTTCTGTTGATCTGCTACAAATTTCTCAAAGTTTCTTGAATTTTGGGTTTGGTCTATTGTCAGGTTGCCAAAAGTTTTTAGTCCGCATTTCTTATTACTGTGTTGTCAGGATTTGCTTTGTGTTTCCAGTTGGTTGTTTTAATTATCTACGCAATTCGACTGTTTTGTACATTTTTTTGCAAATGTTTTGCCATAGAAAACACCAGATCGTGTTCGGTATGTTGACGGTTTTTTTTCATCGCAAAACTGACACTATGACGAGCGGGAACATGGAATTTGATTCCACGGCCTTTCCCATCTTAAATTTGACCATTTTGTTCCCATACGACAATTTTCTGAGGTTTTCTTCTTCGTTAGCATTGTGGAAAGTAACACTTAAAAATGCATATCCGTCCTTGATAAAATACTCTGCTAGTTTTTCTTGCGATTAATTTTCCGGTTGTGCTCTTTTCCTAAAATTTAATCAGTTTAAGAGCTTCCGTGTCCGAGCAAACAAAAGGAAGACTTTAATGTTGATACAACGAATTTAATGGGTTAAATTTTTTGCTTTGTTGAGGATATGTTCGACCTTTGGAAAAAGGTTTGCCAAGTAACTTGAGACCTCGCAATCGGATTGATTGATATTGAGCTCTAACAGTTGGGGGAGAAGTAACGGTCAGTATGTGCAGCGTTTTGTCTCTGATCGGCGCGAATGTTCTGGTATTAGTTATTTGGCTTCGTGCTTCTGTTGGAAATTCTTTCAGAATACATTTTGTACATTGAATGCAAGCGTTGTTCGATGATTGTATTTGAAAGCATTGAATGGGAAATAACTTGCTTGATTTGGAAATCGTTCGAGGATGTTTCTTCCGATAAGCCGTTTTGCATCACAGCAGAATACATGTTTAGATTTTCGCTGGGAGAAGAGGGTAATTAATAAACGGAAAGCGTTATTATCCATTGGGGAAAAGAATTTGTTAAAACTCGCACACGAAAGAAAAGGAGATCTTTATTACTGGGTTTCTTAACTTTAAAGTTTGTAACGCCTTAGTGGTTAACATTGCTAAGTCAGAGAGGAGCGATTTAAAAGAGCCACATCAGAAAGCTAAAGCTAATGAAAGAAGAATGTCGATTTAGGTCTTAAACGTAAAAATTAAGAGGAAAAGTTAATTGAAAATTCAGGATTTTAAACCTTAGCGACCCTAGCCAGCCTTAGCTGGCTAAGCGCAGCCAAACTCTCTGCGGTCGTTTGAAAGCATTTCGCCCGACTTTAATTGGCTATATTTTTTTATTTTCTCTCGAATTTGTTCCGATTTAAAACAATAAGCTTCAGTGTCTGACGTCAGCTTTTTAATTTTGTTAGTATTTCAATTATTTGTTGTGTTTGCATTTCAGTGAAAGTTTTTTTAATAATAGCGATTTTAGAAAATGTTTTGACATCGTTAGCATTAATTATCAATGTTTTCTATCTTCTACATTTGTTATAGCTGGCTCATCTCAAAGAAATGAAGGTCACTTTATAGTTTTGCTGCTTCTCCGAGGCTAAATAGCTTACTTCACTGATTTTTTTCTGCTCTAGTTTGTGCTTGTTCATTTTTGTCGGGCGCTTTTTAGGCCCTGGACTTCCTGCGTTTTCCATGATCTAAATTTCTCATTGAAGTTTTTGAGCAGCTGAACTCAATTGGCAGCTTACTACTAAAATTCAAATGAAAATGAACAATTTTGAAATCTATGCAATGAAGGCATCTTAATACACAATGGCGGTTAAACGTTAAATGTGTAGTAACCGCCCTCATCTTTCGATCTGGCTATTATAGTGCTCCTATTTCTGTTTTTGTCTAACCAAAATTTGTTTCGCTTTACCTCAGTTTGCAGCTTTTTCGGAATTATGCGTGTGATCTTTATTTAATTCTCTACGCTAGTTTCACCCATTTCTCCTGTTCAAAATTCTTTTAAGCAGCAGTTGCTCAGTGAAGCAGTTGAAAGTGAACAGAGTCAGTATAAAAATGAAACGAGAAATATAAACGGCATTAACCCATAAAGCCCCATTTTAGATGCCCCTACTTGAATTTTGTTCTTAGTTAAGATCTCTAAGCGGTTTTGGCATTGACGGTAGCCGTTGCATCCTCTCATTACGAAAAATGAGGATTAATAACAACAATATCCAGTCGAAATAGTTCGCACTTCAAATATGTTGATGCACAACAATATTTTTTTGACATTGTTTTTGCTCTTTCAATCCCAATCAGTGGTATGGGATCAATGGTGACCTTTTTCTGGCTATTTCCCGGGTAAGTTGCATTTTTTCACCAAAGAACTTTAAAAATCCTTTTTCAAAATAAACTTGCTGCATCTGTTGCTATCTACATACTATTGCACAAAAGTTCATTGCGCAGTAATTGCAATGGTGGATTCTTGAATTTGCTGAATTTGAGCTTAAAGATTTTTATGAATACCAGTTAGAAAAAATTTTAAGTTTGAGCCGGTTCTTAAGTCTTTTGGCCATACAAGTAGTGTCCCCTTTTCAGGGGGCTGTGTATACGCAACTGAACGACAGTGCGGTAGAGGTATTAACTGAAATTATACAACTACTGAGCTTAATGTTTTCCCTTTTTCTCTTGCGGTCGCTAACCGGGGGCCTCTTGATTCAAAGATAGTGTAGTGTGCAAATTATGCTGTTTTTTTTAGGTTTTTGAGTAACATCATGCTGGTTGCAATTAATCTTAAAAATGAAATTATAAAGTTCTGTTTTCCATGATTTTCTTTTTTGTTTTCATCTGGTTTCTTAGAGTTCATTCTGGAATCCCAAAATTCTTTTGTCTCATGACGTTCTATTTCTTATTGAAATTGATTGTTGTACTGTATTATGAAGGAGCTTCGATCCAGTTTGGAAAAGGCTTTGTATATAAAAAGGTAAACTATTAAGTTTGACGATTAGTCATAGAAACAATGATATCAAAATTGTAAGCAACCTAAGATTGATTTGGAATTACTAGAGGTGAAAGAATTCAAGCGGGAATTTTTATTGGGTAGACGTGCTAACTGTCAATGGATCGGGGTCATGTAATGGGCGGGCTTGAGTTGAAACATTGTTCGGTTGTATAGAAAAAAGGTAGTTTTGTCGAATGACTGGCCGTCGTGATGTTGAGAGGGTGGGCATTCCCTATTCTCCATTTGTAATTAGTGCCAAGCTGATATGCGCTTTGAATTTTGTTTGAAGAAACAAGATGCGATCTTCCAATAGAACGAGTGGTTGACGCGCTCACATGGCGAATCTGTGGAGACGCAATCGTTTCCAAGACACGTTTTTTGAGATTTTCCTGATTTGTAAAGACGGAAATCCTTCTCGGCTGCTGGAGAAATTCTTGTACGCTCCCGAGTTCCTCATGAGAACGTTAAGAAGTGGCCCCAAAAATGTTGGATTCCGAAATGGAGATATTTGAATTTACATACCATTATGATAGTTTGTTGTGTCAGCCATCGTTGTGTTGTCGCGATGTTTTTGGCGCTGGCGACGGGCACTTCTCTTGTCTCTGGCTGGGAGGCACTGAATGAGAACAATAAAAATGTGGCTCGCAGAACCATAGCA
>NC_134479.1:24962744-25053862 GCF_964194025.1 Convolutriloba macropyga
ACACTTGTTTCACTATTGTTTCTGCATATTTGCTGTGACATATGATACTAATTAATAATTTTACCACAACAGACAGCAAATTCATCAACAATTTTCCCGATTTTTGGTATTGAATTATTACGCAAGGTCATTTTAAGATTTTTTAGCAAAGATAATGCCAAAAAACAGACAAAAAAAATTAATTCACTGACCATTTTTTTGCTTAAAAATCACTTTCGGAAACTTATTTTTGGTTACCTAAACACTCTTATCCCAAGGATTTTTAGTAAGAAACACGAATATGGGCATTAGAAGTCACGGTTGTTGGTATAACAATCCTTAAAATAGCCAGAAACACAAGCAGAAAACTTCATTCTTTTAAAAAAGGAAGAAGGGGCAACAAAACGGGGAAAAAAGTATGTGGTTGATGGGAAAGAAAATGTAACTCTTAAAAAACTGGGTTAACTTATCCTTCGCGCGCAAATATAAACTGTTTTCAGGGTTTTTTCGGTATAAAAAAACACAAAAAAACATAACTTTGCAATTCACACTTTTTTCACTATTCTTTCTGCTAATTTGCAGTGATATATGATACCAATTAATAATTGTACCACAATAGACAGCAAATTCGTCAACAATTTTCCCGGTTTTTGGTATTCACTTATTACCCAAGGCATTATTAAGATTCTTTAGCAAAGATAATGTAACAAAACTGAAAAAAACATACAAAAAAAATTAATTCACTGACCATTTTTTTTGCTTAAAAATCACTTTTGGAAACTTATTTTTGGTTACCTAAACACTCTTATACCAAGGATTTTTAGTGGGAAACACGAATATGGGCATAAGATGTCACGGTTGTTGGTATAGCAATCCTTAAAATAGCCAGAAACACAAGCAGAAAACTTCTTTCTTTTAAAAAAAGGAAAAAGGGGCAACAAAACGGAGAAAAAAGTGTGTGGTTGATGGGAAAGAAAATGTTCCTCGTAAAAAACTAGGTGTACTTATCCTCCGCGCGCGAATATCAACTGTTTTCAGGGAATTTTCGGTATCAAAAAAACACTAAAAAACATATAACCTTGCAATTCACACTTGTTTCACTATTGTTTCTGCATATTTGCTGTGACATATGATACTAATTAATAATTTTACCACAACAGACAGCAAATTCATCAACAATTTTCCCGATTTTTGGTATTGAATTTTTACGCAAGGTCATTTTAAGATTTTTTAGCAAAGATAATGCCAAAAAACAGACAAAAAAAATTAATTCACTGACCATTTTTTTGCTTAAAAATCATTTTCGGAAACTTATTTTTGGTTACCTAAACACTCTTATCCCAAGGATTTTTAGTAAGAAACACGAATATGGGCATTAGAAGTCACGGTTGTTGGTATAACAATCCTTAAAATAGCCAGAAACACAAGCAGAAAACATCATTTTTAAAAAAAAAAAGGAAAAAGGGGCAACAAAACGGGGAAAAAAGTATGTGGTTGATGGGAAAGAAAATGTCCCTCGTGAAACACTAGATGTACTTATCCTCCGCGTGCGAATTTTAGTTGTTTTTAGGGCTTTTCTGGAATCAGAAAAAAATACAAAACACATGTAGTCTGGCAATTCACACTTGTTTCACTATTCTTTCTGCTAATTTGCAGTGATATATGATACTAATTAATAATTGTACCACAATAGACAGCAAATTCGTCAACAATTTTCCCGGTTTTTGGTATTCACTTATTACCCAAGGTCAGATTAAGGTTCTTTAGCAAAGATAATGTAACAAAACTGAAAAAAAACATACAAAAAAAATTAATTCACTGACCATTTTTTTGCTTAAAAATCACTTTTGGAAACTTATTTTTGGTTACCTAAACACTCTTATACCAAGGATTTTTAGTGCGAAACACGAATATGGGCATAAGATGTCACGGTTGTTGGTATAACAATCCTTAAAATAGCCAGAAACACAAGCAGAAAACTTCTTTCTTTTAAAAAAAGGAAAAAGGGGCAACAAAACGGAGAAAAAAGTGTGTGGTTGATGGGAAAGAAAATGTTCCTCGTAAAAAACTAGGTGTAATTATCCTCCGCGCGCGCATATCAATTGTTTTCAGGGAATTTTTGGTATCAAAAAAACACTAAAAAACATATAACCTTGCAATTCACACTTGTTTCACTATTGTTTCTGCACATTTGCTGTGATACATGATACTACTTAATAATTTTACCACAATAGACAGCAAATTCTTCAACATTTTTCTCGGTTTTTGGTATTGAATTATTGTCCAAGGTCATATAATGATTTTTTAGCAAAGTGAATGCCAAAAAACTGAAGAAAAAAAAACACAAAAATACTTTACTGACATTTTTTTGCTTAAAAATCACTTTCGGAACCTTATTTTTGTCTTCCTAAAGACCCTTATTCCAACGATTTTTTCTGTGGAAATCAATTTGTGGAATTAAAAACCATATTATTGGGTATAATAGCTCGAAAAATAGCGGAAACTTAAACATGAAAACTCGTTTTTGAAACTGAAATATAAATTTAGTCTTCTTGATTGAGAAAAAAAAATCAACAACGCAAACGATTTAAATTCAGTTGAAAAAATTGCTCTGCAAAAAGGCTACATAATAAAAGCTGTAAAATAGAAAGAAACTCAACTTCAGCTTCAACAATCATATATCAAAGCGCATTTAAAAAAGCTGACCAAACAATCACAAAATAAGTAATCTTGATTAATGAGAAACTATAAACACAGAAACAAAAGTTGGAGTGTTCCAAATAAGAACAGAGTTTTATTTGTAACATGTTTCACTGAAGAGTTTTGTTAAGGTATCGATGTATATGAGTTATTTCGTCAAGCTTCAAATTGAGAACAGAGTCAGCGACTGCGGATTGCATGGATATATACAGTTTTTTGTTTCGCTTCTTCAACCAGAGTTCTGCTATAAACTGAGCCCGTTCCTCAGTTTAGTCGAATTTCCTTTTTCCTTCACGTCGTCCTGGTCTGTTCAATATACATTTTGTCACTTCTTCAACTGTGTAGGATTTCAGTTTTATTGAATCAGATGCGGAAACTTTTGATGCTCTACTTGCTGGACGTTGAAAGCTTTCGTCGTCGGTTTCTTCTTCTTCTTCAGAGCCTGGGTACAAGCCATCATTATCGGATTCAGATGAACTATCGCTAACAGAATCAATTTGATCTTTTTCCCCTTGACTTGAAGTCCCTGCTGGTTCACAAACTAGGCGTTGATCTCCTGGAGGAGATGGCAGTGCTTTGAAATTTGAGGCGACCAATTGTTCAAATGGTACGGCGTACTGGTCATTTTGGGGGTTTTGCAACACATAGTCTGTTGCAAAGCTCACAAGCCAAGCGTTGCGAACTTTGTCATTTTCAATCTCGTAAAAAGCAGCAGCCGTTGATTGATAGTGCCCCACATGATCAGCTAACCCCTGTCGATCCAATCTGTTAAATCCAACTGTCGCCAAATTGTTGCCATTAATTTACGGTGCACCGTTGCTGTCCAGCAAACAGTCTTCATATCGAACATACGGAGGACACATCGAGACCAGTGCTTCAAAAAAGATTTCTGCTGAAAAAAGTTTGTATCTGCTCTCCCTGGTTTTCCGAAGAAAGTCACTTTTGACTGCCATCTGCTCTCGTAGGTCAACAAATTTCAACATCAGTTCACGTTCTTCTGCTGAAAAAACTTGAATTTGAGTACCCCTATATTGAAAGTTCTTGTGCGACTCGATCATCACTTTCTCGAGTGCAGCCATTCTGTTCCGTTCGCCAGCTCCACCTTTTACTTTTATAATCTCTTCGGGCGCTAATTCAACTGTATATAGTTTGAGACTGTCATTCCATCTCAATGAGTGCCAGTAGTCCATCATGACGATCATCACTTTCTCGAGTGCAGCCATTCTGTGCCGTTCGCCAGCTCCACCTTTTACGTTTATAATCTCTTCGGGCGCTAATTCAACTGTATATAGTTTAAGACTGTCATTCCATCTCAATGAGTGCCAGTAGTCCATTCGAAAACATGTTACCGTTCCTGATCGCGAACTATTCCTGAAAATTATGAGTGCAACCAGGCAGCAGCAAGTTTGATAATATTCGGTTTTATTTACAGGGTTTGAAGTTGATTTCAGTTTCTCATTTAGGTACAACATGACTTTGTTTCTCAGTTGGTTTAATTCAGTGGGCTTCGGTAGAACATTCCCCGCTGCCTTCTTCACAATGTGTTGACGAACACGGTTTAACTTCTTTTCTCTGGCATATAGCCTGTCGATTGCGTCACAGAAAATTTCGAACTCTATTTTCGATGAGTGGCCACCCACTTTTATCCTTAGAAAGTACTTAATGAAAAACTTCACGTCTTGGAGTAGGTTCTGTCTACTTTTCGCGGTGACCACTTTTGGGTATGACAACAGCCATTCGTGGATTTTGGTGGCGTCGGTCATGCCTAACGTTTTAATACAAAAGTCTTTCAGACGTTGTTTCTTCCCTTTCATATTTGCCTCATTTATCAGCTTCGAAAGACCGGTTTCTGCTTCGCTTAATTTCAGTTTCATGTACTCATCAATCAGTTGTTCGAAGTCGTAAGTGGCCTTGTGTTGGTAGAACAGATCAGGTTCAGTGTCACCTACTGATTGAACCAAACTAAGGATATAATCCGGTAGGTCCATGACATCCTTTATTGCTATAAAATCGGGTTCGTGTTCAGATTGTTGTTGCATATGACGACGTTTCTTGCTGTAAATTTGATCACATTTTCTGCACAAATGAAGAGTCGATGTCAGCTTACTTTTCCCTTTGGAATTTGACGCTTTGCGATAACATAGTAAATGTGCCTCTTGAATCAAATTTTTGCGTTTTCATTTTTCACACCATGGGTGGTTCCAAATTGGTCTCTCAGTGATCTCCTAGCAATAAATCCTTGTTGGCAGAAATGACAACGAAAAGGTATTTCGTGAGTGGCAGTTCGTACATTGTTTTTCACATTAGGATCATCAATCAGTTTTTGCTTCTTTAGGGAAAGTGTTTGATTGTCGTCAGTTTCATCGCTTGATTTAGGATTAGAACTGTTGTCTGAGCTGCTGTAATAAGATGATTTGCTCCTCTGAGGTTTTTGGCTGGTCGCTTGATTGAACTCGTCTTTGTCGTTTCCCGCTTTGAATTTTCTTTCCTCTCCAATGACTTGCTCGAACAAGGGGCATCACCCAAAACCAATTGAATTAAATCGTAATTAACAAGGGGCATGGGTTTTGATCCATGCTTGTCTTTCACGTGCTGACTGAAACGACTAAAGAGTGATCTCCCCGCTGTGGCCCCACGAAGACGACATGTACAAAAGAACTGCGCCTCTTTGTTATCAGATGTTTTTACTAACTCTGTATATTTTCGAACGTCACAAAACTGGGTGTGCTGAATGATTTATTTCTTCTGGTTGGTGGAATGGAAATCCACAGAAAAGACAATGGTGCATGACAGCTTCTGCATTGTGATTCGCAAGAGTTTCCGTCTTTTTGACACGAATTTCACCGTTTTCTGCTGACTCTTCTGGTGAAGAGTAATTCGTTTCTACGGGTTTGTTAAACTGCTTGAACTTTTTTGAGAGAAAAATACCTGCTGCATTTTTCCGACCTTTTTTCCATTCAGAAGCACTAACTGTTTGCACTGTTTTCGTTTCGTTCTCACTATCTACATCAGATGAGAAAATTTCCTGATTCGCCGTTTCTTTAACAGTACACTCATCAGTTAGGTCTGATACTGGTTTTTCATCAACTGCTCTTTCCTCAAATTCAGTTGCTTTGCTGACCGAAATTACCGCCGTGCTACAAACACGAGAAGATTCACATTTAGCCTCAAACTGTGCATTTTCTTGGCAAATTTTCTGTAAATATTTCTCAACATGGAATTTACTTTTCCCAGCTAAGGCCATTGTGTCATCAGTTTTCATGTCAATTATTTGTTGATGTTTTCCAGTGGGATCAGTTTCTATACTGTTAACAATTTCATTGTTTGTATCAACTTC
The DNA here is from genome assembly GCF_964194025.1 of Convolutriloba macropyga. Lineage (NCBI taxonomy): Eukaryota > Metazoa > Xenacoelomorpha > Acoela > Convolutidae > Convolutriloba > Convolutriloba macropyga. The sequence goes on from NC_134479.1 coordinate 24,968,761, forward strand.
GACCGCATTAACTTTGTCAACATCGCCCAAAAGCTCTGGTGTACGATTGTTCTTTCTTTTGCACAGATTTTTAAACTCATCTGATTTGAAGTAGTCATCTATTTGCCTCTCTCTTAATTGAATTCCTTCTTCATCAGTTGCGGTATCTGAACTGAGGCTCACAGTTTCCATTTCGCTCAAGTCTTTGATTTTTCTATATTTGACAAATTTATTCCGAGTCCTCATTCGTTTTTCTGGTTTTTCTTCACCGTCCTTCTTGGTTCTTCTCGTTTTTCGCTTCACCTCTGTAAAACCTGTACAATTGGAGTTCGCTTCATCATTTATTACTGCGTGACCAAGGGTTTCCATGTCCTTATCGTTCCTGGGAATCTGATCGAAGGGTGCTCTTTCTAAAACTGGTGGGGTTGGAGAATGTGCATTAGACAACTCATTAGGAGGCGTTTTCAAAACTTCAGCGTAAGTCATTTTCGTGCTCCCACTTTCTATCTTCTCTTCTTGGCGCCATGGTAGAGTTTTCTTCCGTAATCATACGTTATTTCTTCGTCTTTCTGTATAGTTTTCATCGCAATGATCTTTATGTGCCGTTTTCCTGAATGAGACTTGTGACAACGCGCAACTGAATTCGGGCGATCGAAGCAACAATCGTTTATTAGCCTCGCTTTTCCATCACTGTTCTTTCCATCAATATACACCTTCCAATCCTTGTTCCAAAAAACATACTCTATATCATTCCTCCGTTCCCTTTCGTTAAACTCGTCTTCTGTAATTTCTTCCCCACGGTAAAATGCAATTAATTCGCCACGGTCAATGATTCGACTTGCAAACAGGCCACTCCCTTTCTTCTTGTTGATGTATTTTTCGTAGAATCTGTCCTTGGGGTCTTCCGCAATAAAATGATCAATGTTCCCTCGCTCGAAATTTCTTGTAAGATGGCTTCTGTCCAGTTCTCCTTTCGATTTATCAGTTTCCTTTCCGCTCGATGTTGTTGCTTTCAGGTGAATTGTTTCTCTCATGGTTCTAATGTAATTTTCCGACTTTGTTGAAGAATCAGTTGATCTGAAAATAAGTAAAACAATTGAATATCCAGCAAAAGATTTTAGAATTACTATATATAATTCGATGTCTTATGACTTCAGGATACAACAAATTAATCAAATATTGAACGATGATAACAAATGGAACAAATGGGACCAAAGTAAAACAAATGGAACTAAGAACGGCTGAACAACGAAACAACCAAACAAACCAAACAAACAAGCAGCGAAATAACCAAAAACCATACAAATATGAGACCGATTAAAGACTGGAACACAATCAGAATTAAGGCAATCAAATTGAATTTCGATAGAGAAGTGATTTCACAGTTGTTACTGAACGCTTTACGTCATAATTAGACTGTAAATCTGTTTGAGTACAAACAATGATCGCAGTTTGTTTAGATTTTCTTCGAGATTTCTGCTGTAAAAATAACAAATTGACATTTCTAGGCTTCCTCTAAAGTACTTTTTCACGGGCAACATTTTTTGTCTTACTAATGTAGGGTCAAATCTGACTATAACAGGGTGAAAAAATTAAATTTATCCCGTCTCAGTATTGCTGCTCCTTTAGTTTTTTCGTAATTTCTGCTATAAAGAAAAAGAAAAATGGCATTTTTAACCTTGTTTTAAGTTACTTTTTCACGGGCAACATTTTTTGTCTTACTAATGTAGGGTCAAATCTGACTATAAAAGGGTGAAAAATGCCATTTTTCGGATCTCAATATCAAAAATTAGAAATAATAAATTTACAAAGTCTTCCCGGTCAAAATTTTAATTTTTAAGGCCAGATTCGGATTCCTCGTGTTCCGGCGGTTCGAAATACACTATAAAAACACTTTTTACGAAAAATTTGGCAATTATCCAGCCTCGGTGAAAGAGGGTGGGCGTGGTGCCCCTTTTCAAGTTTCTTTGTTTGAAAATTACTATTACTAAGAGGGTCGTGACAGGCCCTCCTGTCAACCCGGCCTAGTTTCCTAGGATCTCGGGCACCCCCAGTGCCAACGCACAGTCCCTCTGCCGAAGCACCCCGCGGTGCTCAAGCAAAAGAGCTGTGCGCCCAGGCACAGGCGCGATGGAGTGGAGGACCTGTCACGCAGGTCATTGAATTTTGTCGTTGGCAGCCTTCTTCCCTGGGTTGTTCCCAACAGCAGAAGATCGCGCACCTCTGCTGGTAGGAGTACAAACCCAAGTAGGAAGGCACGACATACGATCCGGTGCAGCAGGAACAGCAGGCGCCGCCCACTTCGTTTACCCAACCACAATCGAGTTGGGGATCACTATCCCTGCCGAAGCAGAGAAGGACCCATACTAGAGCAAAGGTTTTTTTCTCAACACACAACGTCTCTCTTCCTCTCTCGACGCACACACACTCTCTCTCTCTCTCAATATTTAATCACTCGTTATCCTCACTTTCACATCAAACCTTTGCTCTTTGTATGAATCCAGCCCTGCTACGAACGGAGTGCATGCCCACTGCAAGTCTGCACCTTCACGTATGGCCAAAGGAAAGTCACTACTGTCCAATTGAGGTCAGTTCCGATAAGACCCGTCCAGGCAGAGTGAAAGTGGGGCTGATTCAATGAGAATCAGCCCCCCTTTCACTCATTCAATGGCCTGCTTGAGTCTTACAGAACCGAAGCCAGTGCAGTCATTGGACGGAGACCTGTATTTTACAGATCTCGCCAGCAGTCCTACTAACAATATCTCTGTAAATATAAATGAAGATCTACAATCCTGGCTAAATGATGATAATATAATTTCTGAAGCTACACTCCCAGAGAACTTTAGATGTATAATATCTGGTCCTAGTGAATTTGGTAAGACATTCTTATTAAAAAAACTAATTCTGGCTAGTATATATTTTGATAAGCTATACATCATTGGACCTACTGGCGATCAATATCAGGGAACCTGCTTCGCAGATAAAAATATAAGTTGCAAGTCTGTCGAGTTTATTTAAGATATAAAAGATTTACCATCTCCTGATAAACTACCCAAAGATTCAAAAGAAACTAATGGTATTCGATGATGTTAGAGCCAAAGAACCAGTTATTAATGAATACTTTTGTAGAGGTAGACATAATAATTGCAATATGATATATCTTAATCAAAACCTTTTCTCTCTGGATAGGCAGAGTGTTAGAGAGAACTGTAATCTATTTATTTTGTTTGAACAAAGAGGTAAAGTCCTCATATCTATATATCAAGATTTCTTTAATAATGTTGAACTTAGTTATAATGATTTTGCTAATATATGTAATAAGGTATGGAAAGAGCCTTATAATTATATTGTCATTGATATAACTAAAAATAAAAATATTAATGGTAAACTAGGAATTAATTGGGATCGGAGAGTTTTGTAGTTTAGTTTAAGTTTAAGTTTATATCTACATCAGATCAACGAAGTTGTTGCTGGTTACAACAGATCTGCGAAGCAGCTTCACTGATGCGGCTTCGCCCAACTAGTTACACTAGATGTAAAATAAAACTTAATACATCACCATTAAAGTCTACAGGTCTTCCATGGTCATCTTTAATATGAAACTCTATATATTCTATTCTATCTTTAGTTATATTTTGAGATGAGATATTAGTTGGTAAAATATTTATTAGATAGCCTGGTGGTTCTGTTAGAGTAAAAGTATATAGTATGTCTGTGTTATTCCCATTATCTTTATCACCAGATATCACATTACAATGAATGTTAATCGAACTAAAACCCATGATATCAACAATTTTCTGAGATGTATATTTACCTTTTTTATAAACTATTTTTCTAAATCCTAGTAATGGGGCTATTGAATTTTCTATGTCAAAGTTAATTGCACCTTGTTTTATTTCCATTAAACGTTTCATTGCATTCTTATCAGGTTCTATTATAACATTACCATTAGTTTCTTTTATTAATTCTGCTATTTCGATTAATTCATATGCACCTGGTATAACAGCTAAAATATTTTCTTCATATAAGATTTGATTGTTCCTTCTATTCACATTAAACACCGAATTATGAACAGATAATCTAATTAAACCTTATTTTGATGAGTTAAGTATAGGTTCACTAAAGTTAAACTTTTCTGTTGGTTTTATCATTCTAAAGTTAAGTGTATGCACTTCTTTAGTTTTAGTTAAAGCTTCATGTATATTTTGTAGTTCCCTTAAGATTAAATGGTCTGTCATTTTTTATCTAATAAAAATGGGTTTTAATTTGGATACAACTTATGGTTATAATAATGATATACACAAAAGTAAGATTATAAAATATAAACCAAATAATCTGACAACAATGAATACAATCAATACTAACATTAATATCATTCTCAATAGAATAGAGAATCACTTAAATTTGCGTGATTCCTATCTAGAGATAGAGTTTGTTGTATCAGATGATGCTGGTGTTGTATTTGCTAATGATGCTAATATCAGATTGGTTAATTATGGTATGATGGCATTGTTTAGTTCAGTTAAACTTGAAACTAGTGGTGGACGGACTATTGAATATATAGATCATTCTAATGGGTCATCCTAATGGGTCATCCACATAGGTCATCCGAATCTATTGATGTACAAGTTATTAACTAGTACTGATGATGAATATGAGAGTGGTTTTGTTAAAAATCAAGGCAATAGAGATAGTCACCTTAAAGGTGACCATATTGCTGCACAACGAGGTCATATGTATATGATGATTAAGATGAGTGATCTATTTGGTTTCGTAAATGATTTAGAAAAGATTATATATGGTTTAGGATTTAAACTAATATTAAATAGAAATAATGATAGAGCTCTATATAGAGTTAATGCTAATCCTTGTGCAGTTGGTGATGATGCTAATATAGAAATTAGAGATATATGGTGTGTACCTAGTATTGATCCTAGTAATGATAATAGAATTATTGTGCAAAAGGTTTTAAGTAAAAAGAATAATGTAGACTTTAGCTATTATGAAAGAAAGACATTTTATAAGAAGGTACCCAATGCTACTAACTTCTTGTTTGATCTAGGTATGGAAAGTGGTATGGAAAGACCACAATATATAATAGTTGGTTTTGAAAATAATAATGTTAATGAACAAACTCATGATGCAAGTACATTTGATGTAATGAATGTTACTGAATGTTATTGTAAGATTGGTAGTGTGTTTTATCCCGAGGATAGAATGAATATTAATTATGGTACCAATAATTATTATGAGGCTTTTAAAGAGATTGTTAGCTTTAATAAAGCTTATAATGGGCTACCACATAATATAAAACCTTATATAAATCATAGAACATTCAAAAGTAGTTACAGAATATATGTATTTGATACTAGATATCAAAGTGATCATATAGGTCCACAACCAATACAACTTAATTTTAAATTTAGTGCTGCAGTTGCAGATGTTATGTCATGCATTAGTATTAACTATAAAGGTTATTAGTGTGAATAGTGATGGTAATAAGATGGTTGATATTATATCATAATTATAATTATCTGCGAAGCAGTTCCTGATAACTATTTCTTACTTGTCTTAACAAAAGCCCTAGCATAAATAATGCCTAGTTTCTTTTTATTCTCTAGAGATAAGCCTCCAGCTTCAAGAATAATCTTAGCCTTGGGCCTAACCTTAGGCTCAGGCTTACTAACAACAAAAGAATTATACTTTTTAACTTCCATTATTTTTTATATATGGAAATGAGTCTTTTACAGAAATTTAAAACTAATTCATATTGTGTTGGAGGTAGACATTATAGTGGTACTAATAACATAAGAGGTTTTATTACTTCAAAAGGTACTAAAATGTTAAAGGGTAATTGTGTTAAGTGTAAGAGAAATAAGTCAATGACTGTTAGTGATGCAACAATAGAAGCAGACGGATTGAAAGATTTCTTTAAAAGTGTTGGTAGGGCCACAGTTAACTTTGGAAAGAAGGTTGCCAATAATCCAGTAAGAGCATTAGAAATAGCAAGTAAAATAGGAAGTGCAGCTGCAAGTAGAAACCCTAGAGCAGCTCTAGCGGCTACACCTGATTTAATTAAAATTGCAACTACTGGTGAAGGTATAAAGGTAGTACAAAAAAGAAGAGGGTTATACTTAGGTACAAAGAAAAGATAAAAGATATGATTATTTTATATTTATGATTGATTATGAGTATATTTATATTGTGTTTATGATTATCGATCTGCGAAGCAGGTTCCCTGATCGGTGTAACCGCTTCGCGGATAAATATTAATACTAATATTATTATTAATAATTACATCATTATAACTAAACACTAACAACTTTAGTTTAAAAAACTCAGCTTGTTTTTCTTGTTCTGCTTATAATCCTCATATATCTTAACTAATTCATTATACTCATCATTATCTATTTTATTATCATTCATTGATTTAGTATATAGTCTATTAAACTTGTCGCTAAACTGTTTACTTAAAATATACATTTGTGAATACTTTATAATTTTATTTCTTATTTTAGTATTAATTGTTTTTGATAATGAACCACAAACAGTTGCCGTAGCCAAAGCTGTTGGTATAGAATAAGGTAATCCTGTACCTGTTAATGCAACTGATGTTGTTGTTGCAGTTGTTGCTATAGATGATAATACTATTTCTGTTATCTCAGCTATGTTAATATAATTTTTATATCTACTTAACTTCTTATTATAGTTAGTAGTTTCAGTTTCATAATAATTGATAATGAACCACAAACAGTTGCCGTAGCAAACGCTGTTGGTATAGAATAAGGTAATCCTGTACCTGTTAATGCAACTGATGTTGTTGTTGCAGTTGTTGCTATAGATGATAATACTATTTCTGTATTTCTGTTATCTCAGCTATGTTAATATAATTTTTATATCTACTTAACTTCTTATTATAGTTAGTAGTTTCAGTTTCATAATAATTTCTAATATCTTTTTATGATGTTAATATTATTATTAAATTTATTATTGGCTTGAATCTTGTCATTTATGTATTGTTCATTAACGGTTGACAAGTTGGGATATAGTAATCTCTCACTCGGTGCAGTTAGATTGGTCATAGTTTCGTTTATTTCAATTAGTAAAAATTCTTTCTATTTCTTTCGTTATCTCTTCTTGTTTAAAATCATAATGCATCTCTAGTCTTGCTTGTTCTTTATTATCAACTAACGTACTTTGTAAAAGTAAAGATACTATATATTGTACTATTGTCTTTTTATAAGTGCTTTATCAACGGCAGAATTAGTCTTTTTATTAATTTCTTTAAATTATTTTAGCCCAGTAGTAAACATTTCATCTAGTTGTATGTTAGTGATATTCTGATTAAACTTATTATTATCAGATTCTTGTTTTAATTGATTATATTTTGAGATAGTATCAGCAGCAACTTTATTACAAAACTTAACAGTATTTGTGACTTCATTTGCTGATTCAATAAACGTATTAATTAGTTCATCATTATCTTGTGTTTCATTTAGTTGTAATGTTTTAGTTGTGACTTTATCAAATTCACCTTTTCTTAGTTCAGTTATGTTTCTACGTAAAATGTCTATTTTATTAGAAGAGGATAATAAGTTATTGTCACAATACTCTTTATTAACAACATCTTTTTCATCTATCGGAGGATGTACATTTGTAATTTTAGAGGTATCCCTCATATCAATATTATCATCATCTTCTAGGAATAACCCACGAGCCTTACTTAGTGTTAAGTTGTTTCCATTCCCCATATGGTGTTTCGCTTGGTTAAATCTTTTTCTTGTCATTATTTATATTAAGAAAAATATTTAATGATTCTAAAACTTTATTATTAGATTCAAAGTCAAAGTCGGATTTTAATAGTTCCTGTTCATAGTATTTACCTTCTATTATCTCTCCATTCATGTCTTCTATTTTATATGTTGGTGGTTGTGTTTTTAGAACTTCATTAACTTCAAACAACGCTCTTTTCCAATTAGAAGTGTAACCTTTAGAGAAGATATTACGTTTATCTGCATTTCTAACATAATCACCGACTTTAAGTTTGGGTGCTGCTTTGGTAGAATTAACATAGTATTTAACGTTATCGGGATTATTATAAGCATCAGCAGGTGTCATATTAATAGTAGAGTGAATGTTATTGTTATATGTTATGACTGCATCATTTAGTATATTTACCCAATTACCATCACCATTGATGAACATTGGTTTATTAATTATGTGTAATAATGTTCTATTGAATCTCTCTATAAACACAGCCTTTAAACCACTATAAGTAGAATATAGTTTTGTTTCATATTCTTTAAGTAAAGATTTAAATGTTTTATTATAAAATTCACTACCTCTATCTACCCATAACTTTTCTGGTTTTCTACTTTCACCTAATACTAGTTCAAAACCATTAGTTATAGATAAACACAATTTATTCTTTAATGGAATAGCCCATGCATATTTTGTGAATATATCTATAACTGTTAATATAAACTTATAATTATTATTGTATTTAGTTAGAGATGACTTATCAATTAAATCAGCTGACCATGTTTCATCTTTATATAATGGTATTATTCTTTCTCTTCTAAACTTTGTTATTTGAGGACTGAATACTTCTTTAGCTAATAGTTGTTGTTTAGTTTTAATCGTGTCTTGTTTACTTGTTGTGATGTCCCTTAAAATTTCGTTCATTATAAACCTTTTGGAACATGTTATATTTATATAGAACTATCTTAATGTAAACAAACAAGCCTCACCTCAATTGTTTGCTAATATTACTCTAACTGTTGGAACTAATAATTGTACCACACGGAGCTATTGTTATTCTACAAATCAGTAACAGATTATTAATTGAGTAAATCGTTTTTGAACTTACTAGTTTGAAAATAAGTTGTCAGCCCATCATCCGTTGAATCGACCGCTCCAAGCTAAAATCTAAAGAGAACAATTACAGTGCATGCACATACAAGATCAATCGAGTTAAAATATTGTTAAAATATCATGCAATAACATTCAATAAACGTGCCAAGGAACCTTTTGAAATCACCGCACACCACATGGTGACAGAAAGGACAACAACAGCTCCTGGATCAACTTCTGGACAGCAGCTCCTGAAAAAGAAGATCACGGCAGCATCTGGAATTCTAATCAGCGCCTAGAGGAACTACCCTACTACCTAACCAACAAGCAAGAAAACGAAAGGCACAGCATTCACATTTCAGTTTCGAGAAGCAGGGGTTCGTTAAAAGCACATTATTTCTGCTGTAAATTTTAAATGTTTTAAATTTGATGAAACGCTCAATTACTTTAGATTGCTATCAATTATTTGAAATCATTTTAAAATGTAGTCATTTATGACTGGGGCGAGAAAACTGATAGATTGATTTGAGATCTTAAATTATCCTATAACATCATTATCTCATAAAATCATCAAATTGATCTAGAAAAGAGCAGAAAATCGAGTGCAGCTTCGAGAAAAGTCTTTGAGTCTTAAGTTCCAATAGTAACTTAATAAAAAATACATTATTCAGTTTGAGATAAAGTAACCTAGAGACGAAGAGTTCAGAGCTTGAAATCAAAGTACAATTTAGATATGGCGCATCCTAATATAACACTTAAACCATTCGGAGGCAGTGAAAAAGAAAATTTTAAAGAATTTGAGAGATTACTAAGAGGAGTCATAGCTGTGACAGGAATTCCGAATGCTCAGCAAGCAAACTTTCTAGCTGTCCACATTAATAATGATGCGCTTAGATTTTTTGATACCTCATTAGATGATGCAACTAGAGCAGACTTTGAACTTAGTCTTACAGCGCTGAGAAACCATTTTTGTAATCCTAATCTACACGAACTTCATAAAATAAAACTCGAAAGCGTCAGATTTGATCCAAAAAAAGATTCGCCAGAAAATTTCCTAGTAGTATTAAGGGGAATGGCAATTCAAGCATATCCAGACCCAGTAGCAGCTCCAGTACCTCCAGCAGACCCAGCACTGCCGGCTGCAGGTGAAGCCGCAAGGATAGCAGCTGCAAATGCAGCGAACGCCCAAAATTTACTATTTGCTTAGACTGAAAGAGCAAATTACATTAAGCGTTACTTCACAAAAAGTATGCCAGGATGGTTGAGAGCGAAATTGCTTGAAAAACCTGAAAACAGTACAGTCGACGACTTGTGTCTGGTAGCGCGTAAACAGTTAACAATACAGAACCTTTGCAAAACAGATGACTACGCTGAAGGTGCATTCAGTGAAATGAGTCAAACAGTAACAGAAAATTTGGTAGATGCTCTTACAGAGTTAACGCAGACACAACTCACAATGGAGAATAAAATTAACGAGCTGTCCAAACAATTTGTTGAACGAATGCAACAGAACAGCCAACAGTCAACTTCAACCCAAAATAATAACTATCGAGGAAATAGTAGAGGTCGAGGTTGGCGTGGAAGAGGTAACTTTCGCGGTAATAACAGTTATCGAGGTAGAAACAATTAACGAGGCTAGAGCAGAGGTCGTGAGAACCCAAATTTTGCATACCAAAATTTCCCACAGAATACGCAAAGCGTTCCAGCAGAAGTTGTCCAGCAACCTCAAACACAAGACCAAGTAACAGTCCAAGTGTCATCACCTGTACCTCAAGATCATATTGAGACTACTCAGTATGCAAACGTCTTCTGTTATAAGTGCGGTTACCCAAATCATTTGGCTAACCAATGCGCATTAGGTAATAGAGGAAGAGGTAGAGGTGGAAGTTTTCCATTTCAGAGAGCCCCAAAAAACTAAATAAGCCACAAGTTCCACAAAAGTCCAATCTGCATGAAGCTCAATATAAAAATCAAAAATCACTGCATGTAAATAACTTTGAAACAGATAGCGATCAGACTTCTGAACAATCGGAAGAATCTGGAGCTAGCAAAGATTCAGAAAATGAATTCTGTGCAGCAATACCCTTAGAAGGTGACTTTTTGTCCTATGTTCATCTAAATTTTGCTAAAAAAAGTAAAAAGAAAAGCATTAGTTGATACAGGTGCTTGTGCTAACGCAATTCCACAGATACTCTTGGATGAGTTACAAAAATTGAACGCTAAAATTGAGTTTAGAGAGCCAGCGTTTAGAAATGTTAAATTAGCATCAGGAAAACCAGTACCAGTTACACAATCTATCAGAATAAAATTTTATATCGGAAATCATGAGTTCACAGACGATTTTATGGTTTTGCCAACCATGAATTCAGTCATAATTGGCAATCCATTCTTCAAGAAAAATTCTATTTGGATTTGCCCGTCTAACAATTTGCTTAAACTACCAGACATGACTGTTCAGTTAAATGAAATTCGACCAAAAAATCAAAAACCAATGATGCTGAAAAAACTGAAGAAAATTCCACTTTTTCTGAGCAAAAAACATGTAATTCCTCCATATTCACATCAAATATTAGAATGTTCACTCAGTGAAAACTCCGAAAGTTTTAAGGAATGTAGTGGAGTAGTACTTCCTAACCAAGAGTTTGAGAATTCAGCAGAAGTAGCCATGACTTCATCCTTGAACACGATTGATGAAAAGGGTAAAGTTTTGGTTTCAGCAGGGAATATAACAGATCATTACATTCATGTCAAAGCAAATACTCATTTAGCTTATTTTGAAATTTTGAGCGAGGCCCAAGCGAGTCGCCTTATCAACATCGATCCGCAATTAATCGCCTTAGCAAAAATGCGAGACCCAAACGATCTCGAAAATGGCATTAATCAGCTTGTACAAATGGAATGTAAAAAGGATGGTCAAAAACCATTACCCGAATACGAAAAGTTTTGGTTTCCGACCCCGGAAACTTGTCAGTATCCTGAGTCATTGCCACCACTTCAACGTGACATCTACGAGCAGTTCAAACAGTTCAAAAATCTTGAGAAAATTGACCCCAAAATTGATAAATGTCATCGGCAAACATTCCTACAAAAGTTCAAATGGGACAATTCAATATTGACAGATAGTCAAAGGTCAGAAGTTGAGGAACTCTTGGTGGAATTTTCCGACATATTTGCCAAACATAGATTTGATGTGAGTTATAATACCGAATTAAAGAGTAAACTAACACCTGAACACGATCTTCCTGTTTATGTTCAGAGTCCAATAACACCAATACATTTGCGAGATGAGTTGATTGTTGAATTAGCCTTAATGCACTATTACAATTTGATCACTACACTTCCACATTCCAAATATAGCAGCCCCGTGTTTGCACAGCGCAAATCATCCGGACGTTTGAGAATATTGATTGATCTAAGGCGTATCAATCATCTGCTAAGGAATGACTATATTAAATAGTAACTTTCCAATCTCAAACATGAGTGATGCCTCAAATCATTTTGCCGGAAAGAAATTTCTAAACAAACTTGATTGTTCTCAAGCGTACCATTGTGTACAAATGGCAGATGATCTTTCGATCCAGTTGTTGGCATTTAATTTTGCATCACGCACCTATGCTTATAAATGCCTAGCGCAAGGATTGAGTAAGTCCGTGACAGGATTTAGTTCTTTTATGAGGCACTATTTAGACCAATGCTTAGCTGCTAATATTTGCACACAGTATATTGACGATATTGGAAGTGGCGTAGAAACCTTTGAAGAGTTAATTCCAAATCTGCGACAGATTTTTGAATGTGTTAGAAAATCAGGACTTAAACTCTCACCAGGCAAATGTGAATTTGGTGTCCAAAAAATAAGGTTTTTGGGAAAAGTCATTACTCCAGCAGGCATTCAGCCAGAGCGCGAAAGAATAAAAAAATTCTTGAACAAACTGACGATGTCAAGAACCGTTAAACAAGTGAAGCGACTTGTTGGATTTTTACAGTTTTGGAGAGACTTTATTCCCAACTTGAGCGAAAAACTTTACCTTTTTATAAGCTTTTGAGAAAAAATGTTGAACATTATATCACAGAAGAACAAGAAAAAGCATTAGAAATTTTGAAGGAGGACCTGCAAAAAGCAACTGACTTAACTCTTAGATTAGCAAAACCAGGACTTCAGTATGTTTTACTTCGTGACGCTAGTTACTACGGCGCAGGCTTTGTTCTGATGATAGAAGATTATGTCAAAGATCAGAAAAACAAAGAAAGGAAAACTTATGCACCAGTAGCATTCGGCACAAAGCTTTTTAACGAGGCCCAACTGAAGTATTCAATTTATTACAAAGAATTTCTCGGACTATACTTCGCTCTAGAACACTTTTCACACTTTATTTGGGGAACAGAAAAACCTGTGATTGTCTTAACCGATAATAAGAGTCTAACATCATTTTTTCAGTCAAAAGCAATACCACCTTCGCTGTGGAATTTCGTAGACCGTCTACTTTCATTTAATCTCGTAATTGCACACATTCCAGGCTAAGCAAACTATGCTGCAGATTTTTTGTCACGTGTTCAGACGGATCCTGATCAAGTAATTGAACTGAAATTATCAGACCGCATCCCAGTTCAAGAAATTGAGGTCAAAACTGTAGCAAAAACGCCTGATGTTGCATTAAGTTCATTGGAAAATTTTGACAGTCTATTTAGTTCCAAAGATCAGAACCAAATAAACGAGAGTATAATAGATCAACTTAAACAAACAGGTGTAACGGAAAACATTTTAGCTCAAATAAGAGAACAAACAAATAAATCAAGTGATGATGACATCTCAGGCTATGTCAGGGTAATCTACAACACAAGTGAAACAAATGCTATACTCATGCACGATTACAGAGATTACCTGAGCGATCTTTCAGAAAAACTTGAGCCACTAAATTTAGCAGCTGAACAAGCTAAAGATGAGGTCATTAAACGCGTACTCAAGTGGAAACGCGAAAACAAAATTGAAGACCTAACCTATGCATCATCTCAATTAAAAAAATATAGTAAACAATTTTACCGGCTAGTTGTTGTAGATGAAACATTGTTTAGACAATTTTTTGATCATACTGGAAAAGTCGATCGTTTACAGTACTGCTTACCAAGGCATTTGTGGAAGGAAGTTCTGTATCGCTTACATAATTCAAGAGTAGCAGGCCTTGTTGGCATTGTGAGAACAGTAAAAGAATTTAGGCAGAGATTCTACTTTCCAGGCTTCACAGAATACCTAATTCAGATGATTAAAAACTGTCTTACATGTATTCAACAAAAAGCGATAGCAAACAAGGCCCTGAGAGCATTTTTACAGCCAGTTTCCTCTCTGCAATCATTCCCAGGCGATATGATTCAAATAGATATTGTAGGACCATTCCAATCATCTACATATAGGTATGTTCTCACAGGAATTGATGTGTTTTCTAAGTACTTATTTGCAGTTCCCTTGACATGCGTCAATGCACAAAAGCTTGCACAAGCGCTGACATCAAAATTTTTTGAGCATTCATACATTCCACATACACTCGTCACTGACTTAGGAACCAACTTGGTTGCCGAACTTATGCATGAACTCACTGGCTGCTAGAGATTCGCATCAGGCATGCAACACTAAAACACGCACAAAGTGTAGTAGTAGAGAGCACATAGCGCTTTGAAAAGAATTTTAAAACTGAACACGAACGAACAGTGGTCCAATTGGCACTTATATGTGCCTCTCGCTACTTACATTCACAACTCGTCATACTACTCGTCAATTGGATGTTCTCCAACGGCAATATTTCATGGAAGAGAGCCACTAAAACCACTTGACGTAAAGTTCAACAAGAAGTCTATTGGAAAACTTGACCCGGCGTCTGACTTTGTGATAGAGATGCAAGATGCAATGCAACAGAAGTTTGCTGAAACAAAGTCAAAGCTAATTCATGCTTACCATCAGTATCAAAACTATTACGACACAAAAGCTGAAGCAAAACCGTTAGAATTACAATCATTTTGTCTCCTTCTCAACCCAAAATTGATGAATCAAAGTGATTTTGGAAGTAAGTCTATGCACGTTTGGTTACCACTTTATAGAGTAGAGAGAGTTTTAACAAATTCAAACTACTTTATTCGAAAAGTAGGAACCAATTTCACTCAGTGCATACACAGAATAAGACTGAGGTCGTACGAACCGCACGAACCTCCAGAGGATTTGCCAAACGTTTACCCTGAACGATTTGTTCCAGATCCTGTTTTAGGAAAGTATAGGCAAGAACCTGAATTATTTGATGAAGAGATCCCAAAACTCCTGGAGCACACGTTTATGACGGATGTACCAGAACAGAAAGAGCAAGAAGAACAGCAAAATTTATCAGTTACAACGTCATTCAGCTACGATATACCTCCTGCTCTAGCTGTACCAGTAGCACCACCAGCAATAGTGCCACTTCAGGAACCGGCACCTCTTGTACTCAATCCAGAACCTCCAGACCCAGTTCAGGAACAATTTTTTCCCCGAGCCAATCGACCTACATGACCAACCAGAAATCCCAGACGTTGATGTTCTAGGTTTTGAAAATAACAATGAAGAAATGATAGTCTTCAACGATGCAGAAGCAGACAATCAGGTGCCTATTCCACCAGTTAATCAAGAGGATGATAACCCATTCGCTGATTTCCCTGAACCATTTCAAGAGCCAATGACTCCAAGGAGAGGGACTAGAGAAAACCCTAGAGTAAATCAACCAATGCCCGAAATTCAAAGAAATCAACAAAGATGTAGTGATTGGGAAACTCCAGAAACTCCGTTACACCCTTCTAGACTACAAAAACGTGTAAGATACTTCGATTGAAGTACCAATGGTTGATGGCAGATTCGTGCTTCCTCACGCAACTTTTACTCGACAAGAAAAACACGACGCAATCACAACATCAAGTAGAGATTCAACTCGCCGATTAGCATATCAGCAAGGACCATCAAGAGCAACAAAACATGATATTAAGCGAAGTGAAGAAAAAAAGAAAGCAAGTGAGTCGCCAACTACGAGCTTTTCAGTCCAAGAAAGAGAGACTAGATTTACAAAATCACCAAAGGAACCATCCCCTTTGTTACACTTAGTACCAGGCTCAAAGCGCAGAGCAAGACTAAACAAAGTAAAGGCAGAAAAAAATAAATCAGGTGACATGAAATCAATGTTTGAACCTAATTTCAATTTGCTCTATACTACAAGTGACATTGAAAAGTCAAAAAATTCAATAGTACAAGCAGTTTCAATGGATTCACCTCTTGCAAATCTTGAAAAATTGAACATCGTAGTACCACCGAGCACTGTACTAGCAGAAACCTTGACCAAAGGCTCGCTTATTTCAATTCACGACAAAAAAGAGCAGAGATTTGTTTACAACTTGGTTTCAAAAAAATCTAAGCTCGACAGACCGTCATATTCATGTCTCAAGACTTGCTTAACAGAGCTCAAAAAACAAGTTTTTGACCAAAATATTGAGTCACTAGCTTTCCCCCAACTAGAAAGTTCACCAGAGGGATTAGAATGGCCGCAAGTCTGTAAGATTATTGTTGAGACATTCAAAAACTCTAAAATAAACATCTATTTACATGTCCAAAAACATTGAATAACACAACTAAACTCTAGTTACCTGCGAGGAGTTAGTTGAACCATCCTACTGTCTTTTCCCTACCGGTGTATTATTCATTATAACGTCAGTGTCCCTAGTTTGACAACGAAAACAAAAACAAGAGTACTCTATGTGCAATTCAAGTTTGCAAGCAAGAAAAAAACCTTTGAAAAAATAATAACAGAAAAGGTTTTTCAGTCCTCCCTGATGCATTTTACTCTTGTTGCTTCTGACAAACTAATAAATAGCCTAAATTATGTTTCTACTCAAACTTAGAAGAAAAATTATTTAAGTTTTTGCAAATTTCTCAAAAATCACGATTTTTGACCAAATTTTTCTATGTGAAAAAATGATTTTAGACCCTAAAAGGGGGGGTTGGCACGCTCACAGTAACAATACCAATCGATTTAGACCACTCTCGTTCAGTGGTTTTGACCTTTTTTTCGAAGTGCTGGCGTACGGCGGAAACCCGTTTTCTGCAAAAATTTAGGCAAAAATCTTTCACAAGTTCTTTCTAACACTCTTTTCTGGCCTTGCAGACTCATCATTGATAGGCAAAAACGTTTATAGCAACAATACATTATCAATTTAATTTACAATACATAGATAAACACGAAAAAATGAGATTCAATCCTGAGATCGTGACCTGAATTTGCAGTTTGTGAGATATTTCATGAGTTTTAAATGAGTTCTAGTCCTTACTGAGTCTTAGTTTCTTTTCGCAACGAGGACCAATTTCCCCGTTAACGAAAGAAGCGTCGAATTCCGCTTCATTACTGACATAAAAAAATCATTTTTAACTCTTGAAATTGTACAAAAAAATAATAAAAAATTTTTTTGTACCTAAGAGACGGTATTTCAGTAAGGGGATTACAATGATACCCCGAATTTCCATCCACAGTCTGGTGTTCCATGTAAAGAAGCAGGGCTGAACCTCGGTTCTGCGAAGTTTCAGAGCAGTAATACCGAACCCAGCAACACTCTGACTCATTTTCATAACGGAATTAAACGCAAATATCAATCTGCAGCAGATAAGCTAGTCCCAGATACTAAAAGAACAGAGGCATTGCGTGAATAGGAGCATTGAAAATCACTAGACGAGAAAAAGCAGTACAGCTTTTTTACCCAGTGATCTCCGACAGCGTCAGAAGAATTTCTGTTCTTGACAATTTCGAAGATAGACGGCACATAGCTCAGTTGCTCTTTACAAAGCGAAAAGAAAGCAGGTTCCAACATTTTGTTGTCGCAAGCAACACGCAGACGCTGACAGGTGGAATTTTTTCCTTTTCCGACTAGAAAAACAACCGTCAAAAATTAGATCGGAATTCAGGACAGATAATCTAAATATCGAATGAAATTCCAATTGATCAATTAGCCTGACTTTTTGCCTGTAAGCAGGTAATAAACACTAGAGAACAAGCATTGTCCGTACTGTTGAGAAACTGATTTGGGAGTGCCAGGAGTCCCGAGTAAGCATAAATCAGTTACACTTTCGCTCAAAGGTTCTTTCGGACAACTGATTTTAAGGATTTCGCAAAGATGTTTCTGCACGACGAACTTAAGAACTTGAACAAAAAATCGATCGTTCACATGCTTCGTTGCAAAACAATGAGGACAAGAGCGAAGAAACCTGTCAAAAAAATTGTAATTAGTTTAGCTTCATTAGAGCCGCAAATTTTCAACGATCATATACAAAACTACTTACTCCTCTACAACACGATTAATTCCACCCAAAAATTTTGGCATTCCAAAACCCGCTTTTGTTAACGCAGTTACAAGAGCACTAGCTTTCCGAATATGTTTACCGCTTTTGCTATAGTGCGCTTTAGACATGAACTCATCTATATCTTCGAGTGATGGAACTATTCCTTTTGAGCAATGAGTTAGAGACTCGTTCTTCAGAGCAAACTTTTGAAAGCGTTTTCTGTAGAGCTCTCTTTCCTCACAATCTTTAAATTCTGAATACCGAGGAAAATCGTCGTTTTTAATAAAATACACGATAGCTGAGAATAGAACTCTTTCCATATTAAGCTGAAAAACAGACCGCAAATTAATTAAAGCAAACATAATAAATTAAGGAACACAGACACCTTATTCCTATTTGACGCAGCAGGCAACACGCCCGCTGAATTCCGCATTTATCCTTATTAGACGCAGCGCAGCAGGCAAAACGCCCGCTGAATTCCGCATTTATCCTTATTTGACGCAAAAGATACCACGTCCGCAACAACATTTCTTGGTTAGAATCTAGTTAAGGCACAGAATTAATTAACTAGATTCGTGTAAGAAGGATTAATTTAACACATCAACTTTCAATTAACAAATTTTCCCATTTAAATAAAGTCAAATCCAAATTACTTTCTCAATTACAACAAGTTAAAGTAAACCGCTGAACAGTAAGAGAGCACTAGCCCAGCTAAAACCTTGAGTACAAAAATTTGGTCAATTAATCAATGTCTAAACTGTTAAGTCAACTACAAGTCAATTAGCACAGTGCTTCAAACATCTACTAATTCGAAATCTTCAGGTACTAGTACATCTATTTCGCTTTCCAAATAGTGCCTCAATTTATAAAGGGTGTACCAAAAGCAGCACACTGTCCACTGGCAGCAACAAATTGCCGTCATGGCAAGAAAAACAATTGCAACCCAGTTAACTCCATTGTTATCTGGTGTTGGGCAAACAGAGGGAGATGTTGAACTCCAAATCTGAATTCCGTCAAGCAGAACGTAGCTGCCATTTGCACAGCAAAAGATAGTGTGCTCCCGCCATTTAACATCAGTACAGGTCATGACAGCAGAT
This sequence comes from Convolutriloba macropyga, assembly GCF_964194025.1. Taxonomy (NCBI): domain Eukaryota; kingdom Metazoa; phylum Xenacoelomorpha; order Acoela; family Convolutidae; genus Convolutriloba; species Convolutriloba macropyga. The sequence goes on from NC_134479.1 coordinate 24,988,021, forward strand.
ACAAGGGTGATAGCAAGAACAAATTTGAACATTTTTCAACTGAAATCAATTTCAAAGTCAATTCTCATTTCACAAAACGGTTCACCTCATTCAGTTAAACAACTATGAACTCAATCACTCTACTCACAAAAAGACACGAAGTTAAATTTTATCTGAAATAGGAAAGATTGAAGTTAATTGTGCAAACTACAAAGTTAAGTGTTTAGATGAGGCTTGTTGTCTTATTCATCCTACTCACAACCATCCACCTATCATACTCGGAAGACTACCATCAGGAATTTGATGATGTTCTTCGCAAGGGAATCATGCTCAATGTAGAATCTAGAATTCTACTTGCCGAAAAGTTTATCCCAATCCAGTTTCTAGTTCCTTTTCCGAAGTACAACTTTAGTATGAAAACAGAGCTCACTGAATTACTTAAGAACCTTAACAACAAGTGGAAAGTTCCATCAACATCATGCCCTCTGGAATTCTCGACAAGTTTTAAGACCAACACCTCCAGTTACAATGTTGATTGGATCCTGAACAAGATACAGAAGGAAGTGTTAAAATCAAAATCAAACATTGACATGCTAAGAAACGAAACTCCTACGTTTCTACAAAACGATAAAGAAGTAATGCAGTCAAGACAAAGAAGAGGTGCACATGTGGGAGCTCTAGCTATGGCAGGGATTGGACTGTTTGGATCAGGTTTAATGATGGGAGGATCAGCAGGTTGTGGGTTAACAGGAATATTCGGATCATGTCAAGACCAAGCAAAAACAAATGCTGCAAATATTGAGCATTTAAGCACAATTACAACCACTATTGTTGACTATGTAGCCAAAATGCAAACAACTAATGACGAAAAATTTTTTGTTGTCAGTAATAAACTCGCAGAAATTGAAGAAACCCACAGAAACGCAAAATAACAACTGGAAAATCATTTAAGAACAATTTCAAGCAATTAACACCAATTTCCACGTGCTTCGAGATTGTACCCAAATGCTTTTTTGCAACCAGCAACTTAATTTCAATTTTGACACCACCGCCTCATTACTCTCGCTTCTATATTCTGATGTGAAAAGCTACAGGTCCGCAGTTTACACCTATAGAATGAACATCCTAAACGCTATTCCGACTTTGTTGCAGCAACATCTTCCAATGTCCCTTGTACCAAAGTCGTCACTCTCAGCTATTTTGAAATCTGTAGCAAGCGAGTTGGTAACAACTGGTAGCAGACTTTTGTTGGCTATTCCTCCAAATTCGGACTTGCTCTCATATTATGATGCTAAACTTCTGAGAGATGTTCTAACGGTACGAGAAGGGTTAATTTTAACCCTCGCTATACCTCTAGCTTCTCGTCAGACTGTTTTTTCGACGTATAGTGCCAAAGTAGTCCCAATGCCCCAAACGGAACCCCGCATGGCTGTAAGATGGGTTGTTGAAAACCCATATCTAGCAATTTCGGAGGACCAGATGGAATCAATGACTCTATACCAGCATCAATTCGACAGTTGTCTTGGCTCATCTAGGTATAGAATTTGTCAAGAGCCGCTCGCGTCTCAATCGAATCATCCTTCATGCCTTGCAACTTTGTTCTTAAGCTCGTCTCTGAAGGCTGCAGAGACTTGTGATACGGAAGTGTTCTATCTTCCAACTCAAGTTCAAGCAGAAAACCTTGGGTATGGTATCTGGCTGATAACATCAGCTTCAGATGCATACGAGATGAGAGAGTATAGTCTAGAATCAAAGCACAAGTCCTGGAACCGTTTAATTGCAGGATGTAAGATCTGCATAATAACGGTGGAATGTGACTTGCAAGTTTTCATCGGCGACAATATAAAGATACGATCGGACTTGGAAGCGTGCGACAAAGTTCCTGCAAAAATTATTGATGTTCAGTTACCGGACCCACTAGAGCACTTGATGCAGGCAGTACCTGATGTGGAAGACCTTCCTTATTTCGAGTCTCGAGTAGTAGCCGGAGTCGATCTCCTCAGAAAAGTGAGAGCTGAGCTAATAAGAAGTCCCAAAGTAAAAACAAGTCAAGATCTGATTGAAATTGCGAAACCATTTACTGTTGATATGACCTTACTAAAACCAAGTCTGAAAAGTCAACTGAATGAGTATGTTCCGATCAAGTTATCATTTTCACTGACAATCATTGTCTTCTTTCTGGATTTGTTGTTACACATCTTGTTCATATGGGCATATCACAAGTTCACTTTTATTCGTAAACATGCCAAAATTTCTGAGAAAGAATGAATACATTCCCATACAAGTCAAACCCATAATAATGATTGATAGTGACGCTAATGACAATGTCTTTGATGCCATTTCGCAAAAATTCTGTGCTACCCACTAATTTTATCAATTTGATGGAGAGAAATTGACTCTCTTAGAACCTGAAAAAACTAAGGACAACCTTAGGAAAACACCTTCTCATAGTAAACAACCAGTCACATCACTCAAGTCTGCTAGATCTTTGAATCAATCAAAATCAATTGTTGACATCCAACTGGACACTAAAGCCTGATTGATGAAATAAGTTTGTAAAAATAATGATGCTCTACTTCTTGTGCTGAACCCAACTTGTCGATCCAGACGATGTACAATGACAACATAACATAGTCTGAAAACACGGAGTTGAAAACGTCCGAGTCATCAAAAGACTCTTGGTGATGCAGATACACGTAGAGCAAATAAATATTAATGAATTTGGAAGTACTCGTTGGCGAATCGTAGGATAAGTTGGGTTTAAGTTGTCTCGTCAGAGACAACTTAAACCCAACTTATCCTGCGATTCGCCAACGAGTACTTCCAAATTCATTAATATTTATTTGCTCTACGTGTATCTGCATCACCAAGAGTCTTTTGATGACTCGGACGTTTTCAACTCATCACTGGACTGGAACTATTGTGGCCGAACAGATAAAACTCAAATTTTAAAAGACATCAATTAATGATGGACTCCAATTATTTGTGAGCCCGGAAGTTCTTGAAAGGACGGGAGTGTGATGTCCCTTAAAATTTCGTTCATTATAAATTTTTTTGAACATGTTATATTTATATAGAACTTTCTTAAAGTAAACAAACAAGCCTCACCTCAATTGTTTGCTAATATTACTCTAACTGTTGGAACTAATAATTGTACCACACGGAGCTATTGTTATTCTACAAATCAGTAACAGATTATTAATTGAGTAAATCGTTTGAAAATAAGTTGTCAGCCCATCATCCGTTGAATCGACCGCTCCAAGCTAAAATCTAAAAAGAACAATTACAGTGCATGCACATACAAGATCAATCGAGTTAAAATATTGTTAAAATATCATGCAATAACATTCAATAAACGTGCGAAGAAACCTTTTGAAATCACCGCACACCACACTTGTGGATATAGTCATCTGCGAATGGGCTCCGCCCTTGGTTCCCCAAGCGGGTTACCTGATGGAAGTAGTCATAGTTTTGCTCATCTGTGAAACAGCTTCCTTGATAGCTTTGTTCATTTTTGTTTATTTACCATAGTTAAAAACAAAATTGTCTAGTTGCTCTTGATTAATAATATTCATAGATAATAGTTGCTGAGATATATCTAGCATTTCATCATATAATCCATCATGACCAGCTTTTGTTTCTAGTATTAATAATTCTAATCTTTCTATTAAACTATTTGGGTCCACATAGTGGTGGCAACTTCGTTGGTTGGCTTTGCTAAGACCACTAGCTTCTATTTGTTTATCAGTCTTATAATCAGTTTCTTCTTTTTCAACTATCCCTTGTTCTTAATCACTAGTATTGCGACGATATATTTCATCTTCACTGGAAGTTGGTATTGATATAACACGAGAAGTGGGTTCACCGATCCGTGAAACGGCTTCGCCGATACTAGAAAACATTCTTCTTATAAGTTTTGATCTATTACTTTTAGTATCTCCTCTTTGTTTATAGCCAATATCCCTTAGAAATTGTCTTCTTTTGATTTCATCACGTTTTGGTTACATCTTTATTAGTAATAAATATAGAAAAACCCTTAGAAAAATCATAGACTTTACCTTTTATTTTTATACCATCAGGCACTAGAGATACATCTACATCATTTATTTTAAATTTGTTTGAATTTGGATCAACTGATATTAATTGGAATTGTTTATTTGCTTGTTTACCCATTAGTAATAAAATATCAATCATATCATTGTCTACGGCAAAAGTTTACCCTCTATCATCTTTTAATATTGTGTGTGGATCGGGTGTGGGTGTTAATAGGGCGGCCCGTTCATCAGGAAAGCTGTTTTGTTGATGGTGTCCTAGACCCTCTAAAGTATTGGTGTTACTGTCTAGCACAGCCAAAGTTTTGTTTTGAAGAGTCTGCATTGTTTCAGCGTTTGTATTTAAAGTTTTAGTTAAAGGATCAAATAACTCTTCTATTTCACCATAATATTCTTGTTGTTTTAATTTGTCTTCTAATCTATTCTTTGTTTTGTTTTTCTAGACTGTTTAATTCTGTAAGTTTATCTAGCTTAGCCATTTTTTATAGTTAAATAATCAGGGAGGAGACGAAATCTTTGTTTGGTGAAACAAAGGCTTAGCCCATTCCCAAACTTCTTGGTTTACCATAGATAAATCATTATATAAGGAATAAAAATAACGTTTTATTGTACTAAACTTCAGAATGAAATTCTGATCTGATTAGACCTCAATCAGAGGGAACTGCTTCGCAGATAGGGCTTCGCACATGTTTCGCTATCGGTGAATTTGCAAAACAACTCCGTTGAACCGCTTCATGGATATTATATTTCTTTTCATGTTCTTTAAATCTTGCTTTAGTGTGACCAAATCTATATCTATTGAGATATAAGCATATCCTACAAGTGTAATGTTTGAATCTATAGTGAGAGATATGTTTATTTACATTGCACTTTTTACATACTAAATATTGATCATGGGTCATTATAATGCTTACTCATATGATAATGTCTTTCTCTATATGTTATAATTTCATCACATACAAAACATGATAAAGGTTTACTTTGGCATTCATCACAACTCCAACACCAAGCTTTATTTTTACATTTATCGCATTTGGTACTAATCATTTTATATTAGTGAAAACTTATTTTAATAATATTTCCTTCAAAACTTGTCCTATAAAATGAATGCTCAGGAAAACAACGGAAACATTCTGACTGCAAATGGACAAGTCCAAACCCATGGACAAGTTCAATCTCCATCTCAATTTGGTGGGGGACAAGCTCAATCTCAAAGCGAACAAGTTCAAAGTGAACAAGATAAACCTTATGAAGTTCAATGTAGTTCCACAAGCAAGGCGGTCCAAATGCTAAAAAATAAAAATAAATTAGGGGGGAAATCAAATTAGTAGATAAAAAAGAAGAAGATCCTGTAGAGTCAATCAGAAGGTTTAATCTTATAAATGAGGATGCAAAGAAGTCATATGATAAATTTTTTGCTAAAACAAAACATAGGGGCGAGGATATGAAAAATCTAATGCGTGAGGCTGAGGCTAAATATCATCCAGATTTAGATCAGTCTAAAGATATAGATGTAGATTCAGATCCATTAAGTGGTTACACCAATAAGGATTTAGGTTCTGATAAGGATAAGGATTCGGGTTCCGATACAGATTCATCAATTGATTTTACCACATCTAAGCCTAAAACAAATAAGTTTAAGTGTGAAGAATGTAATGAAGAATTAACTCTAAAGAATTACAACAGTCACATTCAATCACTTGAACATAAAAAGAATGAGCGATTGTATAATAGAAATAAAATTATTAAGAGTGCCAATGAGGATGGAATAAAAGTCACTAATGAAGATATAGAAGGAAAGTTGGATGAGCAGTACTCTGAACTAGATGGAATAAAGTTTTGTGATAGTTGTGATATGTATCTTGATAATAATACTGCATTTAATAAACATGTAACAACATTAAAACATAGGAATAATGTAAGATTGGTTATTGGGGAAATAGTAAAGAACGGGAGTAAGTTTGATTGTGTGATATGTAAGACAAGTCTGAGTCAATATAGTGTTTACCAACATTTAAAAACAAAGATGCATCTGCATAATGTTGAGGGTAAAGATCTGCGAAGCAGTTTAACTGATAAGGATATAGATAAGGATATAACTAAAGATCTGCAAAGCAGTTTCACTGATAATATAACTGATGGATATTGTGATGTATGTATTACTAGATATAACAATAAAAAGGAACGCAGTGGATCAGATGAACATAAAGAAACTGTTAAACAGAAAAAAATTGTTGATAAGAAGTGGAGAGATAAAGTTAGTGAGTTAGGATTAGATCATAACATGAAGCATAATCAAATAATATCTAGTAGTAATTATGAAGATCCTAAATTCTTGAATATACTGGAGCCATTGCATAACATACATCCCCATATTAAGTTTAACGCCTTTGATGTAGTTAAATATACAAAACCTACGGATGATAAGTTAGAAGAAAACGATTTCACTGTTAGGTTAATGACTAGGCACATGACTTGGATTTATTGAATGGGGAACTAGAGAAAGGAATGCAGGAACAGGAAATAAATCAATCTGGATGGAGTATGCAAAGATTTATCAAAAGAACAATGTATATACATAGGTTTTATCCTAGTGGTGCATATGATACTGAGTTACCATTCACATCTAGATATATACTTAATATACATAATATTGATAATAAATGTTTACTATGGTGTCTAATTGCTTATCTACATCCTGCACCACATAATCCCAGTAGAGTTAGTAATTATAATAAACCAGAATATATTAATGAGATAAAATTACCAAATGGAGTTACACCTTCATATGATTATTATCACTTAAAGAAAATACAAGAACTAAATAAAGATAAAGTATTATTTAATGTATTTAATCTAAATAAAAATAAAACTATTAATCCTGTATTAATTAATCATAATGATCCTAAAAGATGTAACATATTATATTGGGATAATCATTACTTCCTATGTTAAGATGTATCATTCCTAATAAGAACATCATCTAATCATAATAAATGTTATCCATGTCTAAAATGTTGCGTATCATTCAGAACAGAAGATGCATTAAATAAACATTTGGATTTATGTAATACACAGAAACATATAGGTAGAAGAACATTCCATAAAGATGATTATCTAAAGTTTGATAAGTTCCATAACAAGAATAGAGTACCATTTGCTATGTATTATGATTTTGAATGTATAATAAAAGATAGTAAACACTTACCTATTGCTTGTGGTTTATATATAAAAAGTGACTATCCTGATATATTAGAAGATAAGTATGAAAGTTATTCCGGTGAAGATCCACAAAGTAGCGGCTCGATCGATATAATTGATTGGTTTGTTGAAAGAGTAGATTATTATAAGAAATTATTGAAAGATATATTTAGTATAAATATTGCATTGAAAGAAGATAGTATTACTCCATTATATAGTAGATGTTACTATTGTAATGAGAACTTGGGTGAAGACATCGTTAGAGATTCTGATCATCTAAATGGTAAATTTAGAGGATATGCTCACAATAAGTGTAACCTTCAAGCTAAGAATAATTTTGTACCAATGTATGCATTTAATTCTACTAATTATGATAATCACTTATTTATAACTAAACTAGCAAAAAAGATTAGACTTAAAGTATTAACTAAAACTGATGAGAATTATATTAGTATTGATTTGGGTTATGCAAAAGCGTTTGATATGTTTAGGTTCTTCCATCCACTTAGCTTAGATGCTATAAGTAAAACATAGTGATAAAGAGTGTGTAACATTAAACAAACATGGATTAGAGAGACGTAAAGGTATATTCCCATATGAATGGTTCGATAGTATAGATAAACTACACGAAACAACATTACCACCTAAGGAAGCATTCTATTCTAAGTTGAAACAAAGTGGTATAACAGATAAAGAATATAAGCAAGCAATTGATTGTTGGAAAGATACTAAATGTGAGACAATAAAGGATTATATGATGTTATATCTTAAAACAGATGTATTGCTATCAGTTGATTTATTTGAGAAATTTAGAGCTATGTGTTTAGAATATTATGAAATAGATCCATGTTACACATAGTCTACTCCTGGGTTAACCTGGTTGTGTGGGTTGAAATATACTAATGTTAGACTTAAGTGTTACAATGAAAATACAGTTAATATTTATGATACAATACAACATGGTATTAGAGGTGGGTTAGCTTTAGTATTAGGTGATTGGCATGTAAAATGTATGAATAAAGGTATAGATCCTGAGTATACTGGGAAAGGGAATTATCTAAAATATTTAGACTTCAACTCATTATATGCTTCTGCTATGGTTCAAGCTTTACCTACTGGTGAGATTAAAGTATGTGATCTGGTATGTACTAGCTCTAGCTCTACTAAGGGTTATATCTACACTATTGATATAAAGTATAATGATGACTTGAAACAGAAAACAAACAAGTATCCATTCTTTCCTGAAAAGACTAGGGCAAACATTGGACAGTTTACAGATTATCAAAATGTAAATAAAAACAAAGGATATAAACCTAATGAGAAGTTAATGTTAAAGTTAACGGATAAGGTAGATTATGTAATTGATGGTGAGATGTTAGATTGGTATTTAGCTAGTGGTTTGAAGTTGGAAGATATTACAATTAAGCAAAAGTTAGAGTATAGTAAGAGTGAGTGGTTAAAGCCCTATATTGAGTTTAATATTAAGAAAAGAAAGGAGGCTAAGGCTAGGGGTGATAAATTTGGGGATGTTTTCTTTAAGTTAATGAATAATGCCTTCTATGGAAAAACAATAGAGAATGTATATAATAGACAAGATGTAGAGTTAGTTAATGATCTAGATAGATATATTAAATTAGTAGAAAATATTAGTTTTAAATATTCTGTAGAGTTTGACGATGATCTAGTAGCCGTACATAAAACAAGAGGTAATGTTAAATTAGATAAGTTTAATTATTTTGGATTTGTTATATTAGAAAAAGCTAAACTATTCATGTATAAAGCTATATATGATTACTTTGAGAAAGAGTTAGATTGTAGTTATCATTACACAGATACAGATAGTATATTTATAAACATAAATATTCCTTTAGATAGTAATATAGAAACTGAAATGAATAAGATAAAAGATATTTTACATAATAATGAGTTGGGTAAGATGAAGGATGAATTACCTAATGATACTATTATAGAAGCCTGCTTCCTTAAAGCTAAAGCATATTATAATATAGTTAAAGGAAAAGATGAGAAAAAGTTAAAAGGTATAACCAAAGCTACTATTAGAAACCAAATTACTGTTGAAGAATATAAAAACGCTATATATGAAGGTAAAACCAAGTATGTAACTAATTATACTATTGATAGTAATAAACATCATTTAGAAACTAAAGAACAATACAAAATAGCTATTGATCCATTTGATGATGAAGGTATTAGAGATAGTAATGGTCAATTTAGGTTTTACAATTAATTTTTATAAAATATTAGCAAAAAGTTAAAATTTATAAAAGAGTTAAGCTGGTTTTTTATTCAAGTTATCCACAAAGTGGTTACAACAATTTTCGCAAGTTGGTTTTACGTGCTTGTTACACGGTCTCACTAGTTTTATACTAGTATCTGGGATACGTCCACCGGAGTCGGTGGGGATAGAACCCGAACTATCCGTCTGATAATGGGTAATTAACTCTGCTTAACTCTCCAGCTTAACTCTGTACTAGTGGCTTGCACTAAGTGAGACAAGAAATAATAGATTTTAAATATAAAAGAAGTGAATAAAGAGTAGTGGATATATAAAGGGAATTAGGGTAATGTGTATATGGTGACCGTATCGCGACTCTATGTTGCGGAGGTCACCATATACACATTACTGCGGGGTACTAGGAAGGGCACTGTCGCAATTTTTCGCCGATGGCGAAGTTGGTACCGTATCGTGGGCAGAGGAGCGGAAAAGACGCCCTTGGGATGTAAGCGGCCTCGTTTTAGGTGTCGTATAAAGCTCAAAATGAAATATTTATGTTTAATTAGTGTTGTGTAAATTTTTTGCTGGTATCTACATCCGTTTTTGGCTGCAATAATTTAGAAAAATGTAATAATGAAATCACAGCCACTGCTTCAATGTGCTGTAATGCTGCACCCTAAAAATTATTTTTGTTTATTGTTTTGAGAACGGCTCTAAGAAAAAGAATTAATAATTCATTCATTAATTAGCTTCAATTTTCAGTAATAGTTTTGAGAAAATTTTTCTACTTTTTCCTAACATAGCAAATTTTTTGAAATAGATTTTCAATGAAAGCTTCTGGCCAAAAATGTTAAGATGAATGGTAAAGAGCAGCCAATGCCTTTAGAGGCAGTTAATATCAACACATTACGGGAGCGTGGCATTCTTTTGTAACCTCAATTTAACCCTGGTGTGACCTATTTCATGTTCATTTTAAGAACTAGTATTTGATTTTTTTTCTGCAACCTTTTGAGGCAAAATTTGGAATCCAAATGTGCAATTATTAACATTTCCCAATGCAGTGATTTGATGCATTGTATATCGATAAATCCGAATGCGGGAACATTCCGTGCTCGTTTACTGGAACAATTGCTTCCATTAATGATGAAATTGAGTTATAATTGTCCTCATTTTGAAACTTGAGAGCTTAATTGCTATTAATTTTTGCAATACTGAAATCCTTAGCTATTAGTAATTGAAATATTTCATCTGCTCGTTCTATCTGATGTTAGGATAGACATTTCGGAAAACCGCAAGAAGTACGTGGTTTTCTTTCTATGCGCTTATCTATATGTGAGACTTTTGTATTTTCAGTTCGGAATATGTTTGTCGCAACAGTGTTCATAAATCTGTCGAAGAAGATTTGGGATGTAAAATTGAATTGAGAGTTTCATGCAATCATTTCCCTAAAGGTTTGTAAACTATTTCTTCCTAAATTTGTAGCCGTTATTTACCATTCTTGAATCTTGGTGATTGGTTTAAACAGAGGTTGATTTCAAAGTTTAATCTAGCTCAGAACGATCTGACTAAAAACAGTGACACCTAACGCAATTTCATCTGTGTCGAGTACATAAAAAGATGTTAATACAAGTTGATTGGAAACTTATATTGAGTTTGACTGAACTTTTTAAATTCAACTGGAAATATCGAATAAGCGCTAGAACCATATCAGATAAATCGTTTCGATATCTATTTCACAAATGATGGTTCTGTCAAATTGCCTTTTAGAATGTAGAAGATTTGCCTTCCACGAGTGAATAAAGCAAGCTAAATCCTGAGTCCTTCAGCCTAGACTTTCGAATTGAGCTATGACAGAAAACAATGGAGCTGAAAAGGAAAAGAGATACTTTGGTGTGAAACCAACCGTATGCCTAGCACCCAATCCGGTAACCTATAACCTCTCATCAAACAACTCATCGCAAAATGGACAAAGCCGGGCGAGCAGCCTCAGTTCGGCGAGTTTTGCGGGCCAACACGGGTTCGTATTGCCAGTTGTAGTGCCCTATCTGGATCAGATTGTCAATGTTGAAGTTATATTGCCCAAATTTGCCCTGGTTGCGGATGTTGTGGAGGCTGTGAGCTACGCCATTGGTGTTCAGGAGACATGGTTTTTTGGAATTACTCTGGCTAATAATGGTGAGTATATGGGTACTAAAACTACAGGTTTTTCTCTTTTGATCAAATGTTTCGCCATATTCTTTTTTATTTCCTTTTGAATCTTCACTAGTGTTCTTTTACTGCCATTCATTCGAAAGAAAGGAATAATTGGCAGAAAAAAATGATTTCCAAAAATCTAATTCTAAAGTTTGGTGAGGTTTCCACTCAAATATTGAATACAGTATTAGAAAGACGTTTCTGATTAGTAGGGTCGAGTTCCTTCCTAAAAATTCTTCATTTCAGCTTTGAATGACAAGTAAGTTTGCTGTGTCGTGCATCTGTCAGTCCCTGTATCATGCTCCTTTTATCAGTCATTTTATTACAAAGGGGATCTCAATCGGTGAAACGTTAAAACACCCACTTAAAAATATCACTTCAAATCATCTGTTAATTCCCTGATGAGAGAGGGGTTGAGATACAACAGGTCTTAAACCTAAAATGTGATCGTAGCACTTATTCAAAATTGACCCAAAATTTAGTAAGTGGGCTTGGCATTTTAACAGTTCAGTGCAATAGTATCAAAGCTGTAGTGAATTGAAGTAATTGTTGAGCAATGAAAACTAAATTTAAGAGGGTGGAGGATATTACTTAAGTTTGGTCAATGTTATCTCCTTGATGTGTGCGCCCGTGTATTGTAGCTATAGATGCATAAGGTTTGATGTCATTCGTCATTTCTATCAAAATGCTACTTTCATTTCACCTTTCACCGAATGTTAAAAAATATATTGCAGATGGCGTTGAAACATTGCTTCCAAAGGAACGAAAACTGATTGATTTGATCAATTTCAACCACGATTATCAGTTGAGCTTTGCTGTTCACTTTTACCCCGAGAAAGTGTCGCAAGTTGTTCAGACAATATGTGTGGACTTCATTTACTCAGAAGTGGTGAAGAAAGTGAATCAGGGTGTGATCAAACTTCCTATTAATATTCTGCATGACTTGGCTGCAATATCATTGGCTGTTCTCTTCCCGTTCGGAGATGGACTGGGTCATTTGCCACAAGGTGAGAAGCATGCATTGACAAAAAGCATATTGAAACGTAAAAAAAACGTGTTAACGTGTTTTTGATAGTCTGTGCAATTTTCCTGCTTACTTTTTATCGTATTCTAAACCATACAGAATGTTTGAAGTAATAGCACTGTTTTGTTTCAATGCACAAGAGATTGCTAGTGTTGAAATCCTACGATTGAAATTGGGCGCTATAATTTTCGGGATTGGATCTTAATGTGAATACGCATATTGTCAGTCCTCCCGGGTTTTAATTTTGTTTTGGTTTTGTTTTCGCAGCTAAACATAAAATATTGCCTGTGAACTATCCGGACGAAGAAACTACAGTTGAGAGGATTAAAGAATCGTACCAAGACTTGATTGGAAAGTGCCCGACAGATCTTAAAAGGTATTTAACCATTTTTTGCTTCGTTTTCTGGCGCTTCATTTTATTATAGTAGCTAACCAGAAACCCCCCCCCCCCAAAAAAAAGTTCTGTTCGAATGTTTTCTTTGCTCTATTCATCTAATGGGTGTTGCACAAATAATGCTCTGTATAGCCTGCTAACAGGTGGGGAGGCTTAACATTACAGTTTAGTTTTTATATAACATTATGAAGGTGTAAAATGTCCTTCTTATATATTCTGGGGGGGGGGGGGGGGGGGGGGGGGTTAATGATGACGGGTTAGCTTGACAATGATGGGAATTAGATCGAATTGAATTGTCAAACTATAGTTTTATCGTGTATTTTGCTGGTTACGATTGCTCGCAAGGATTGAACGGGAAGTTGCATTTCTAGGTCTTATTTATTGCGAGTGGAGACGATACCTCTCTATGGGCAGAGTAATTTTGGAGTCACTTCCAAGCAAGGCACCAGTTTAACTCTATCAGTGTGCGCCACAGGTGTTGCTCTGTTCCGAGCGAATGGAGGTTATTTTGGAAACACCGGGATGCCGCTGAGCAATCTGATGTGGAGTGATATTAAATCAATTTCTTATAAGGTGAGAATCTAACCGCTGTAAACTTCTGTTCAATTTTTGTAGCAAAGATGCCTCCACTGTCGTCGAAGTTTGTTTACATTGTAATGTCATTGCTCTAATTCAATTTTTTAAATAATTTTCAGGTGCTTATACGTACTCTGTTTTTTGTCCTCATTTGACCATTTGATTTTTTTGTCCTCAAAAACAGGTAGTCTTTGGGAACTACGTCGCTAATCAACCCTCTCTGTCTAAATGTACGAAGTAAACTATGCTGTTTAAATAATATATATGATGTAATGGGCAGTTTTTTGTGCGTTGTTTGCTGAGAATAGCTGTGTTGCCTTTTCAATTGCTCCCGAACGAAGTTTGAAGCAGTTATTGTAAAAGTGTGTCTTTTAATGCAAAATTTTAGCTTAGCCGTTTTTGTGCTTTTGTTCTTGAACATTCTTCGACTTAATGACTTTTTCACGCTTGAGTGCTTCATTTCTGAGTGACACGAGTTGTCATTCTGAAAAAGTTTGTTGCTAATTAAAAGCGATTGTGAGCCAAAGAGAAGCTAAGCCTTTGTAGCTCAGTGGTTAAGATGGCAGACTGATATCCTGGACTAAAATATTTCTAACTCGCTCGCTATAAGTTGGATTGCCCCGCTTGTCGCTTGAGAAAAATTCATCCGACGTTAGTCTGTTTATGTTAGGCATATCACCTGTTATCATTACTTGAGAATGAACAAATAAAAAATGACAGTTAATAAGATTGAAAAACTAAGAAATTAAATGAAGACTCGTAAAATTACGGCAAATAAGATCAATTGCTAAGCTTTGTTAAAAGCTCGGAGCTTATTTTTACAAATAACATGAAATTGCAAAGAGACTAACAAATATATCGAACCCAAACATTCTCTAAAACAACCGCTAGCAACTTTGCAATCTACCCTTTGTCAACTTTAACTGCTCTCGAATGAAATTTGAGGGAATTATTGTACACATTTCTTCTTACGCAGAATTTTTGCTGGACCGGTTTGTTCTGGGACTCTGATTTCACTTCTTCAGTGAATTTTTCATGCTTGACTTCTGGATGTTTGCATGACCTGAATTGCTTTTCACAAATTTAGTCTGCTGCCAAAACAAAACCTATTGTAACTTAAGCTAACGCAAGGCCTTGGTATCCGATTGGTTAATGCTGCAGTCTATTATTCTGGAGGTCTGGGCTAGAACCCCTCCTTGCTCGGACCGCCTGTCGCTCAAGAGCAATTTCTCCTGCACTAGTCGGTTTATTTTTCTTGGTTTCTAATAGCAACGGAGCGACAACGAGGCTAGTATTGCTCGAAAGGCAGTACTGGCATTCTTTAAATCCCGAAGTAGTGTTGGTATTAATTTTTGAGCTTGAGCAACTTTGTTCACGACTTATTCTTTGACTCATTAATTGCTCCCGAACGAAGTTTGAAGCAACTATTGTAAACTGGTTTGTTCTTTTTTATGCAAACTTTTTGCTTGACAGATTTGAATCTTCGAGTGACTTTAGCGCCCTTTACTTTTTCTCATTCAAAATTTTGGGCAGCTGAACCGAAGCGGCGGCAGTTCACTACTAAAAGTCGAATTAAAAATGAGCCGAAATTGGTGTAAAGTTCTTCACTTTGTTTTAGTAGTAACTATAGTGGTTTACTATAACCTCTAATATCCACAAAGTTGTTTTAGTCCCCCCTCCCGATTGAAGCAGGCTGAAATAGGTTAGAGCTCCCACTAATTGTCCGGGAGCAAGTGTTGCGACGGTTATGTTTTGTTTCATTCAGTTCGCTTTTAACGTTGGCTTCTGCTTTCGAACATTTGAATTTAACAGTAGCTTTGTTTGAAGAATAATTAATTAATAGCCGCGAAGCGATAGCGGCTGTTATTGGAGACATCGTGGATTTATACAATTTGAATTATATTGGTGCGCTGTTTTTTTAAAGATCTGTTCACGCTTTTTCACGTCGGTGAGAAGTCAAATTAGAGTGGTGATTTTGCTCACACTGAAATAGTAAAGGGAGCGAAAAATCGAATAGGTTTAATGCGTCACTTTCAAAATACCTTTCAAGTGACTTTCAAGTGGAGTGAGGAGTTGGTGTTTTGCACAATTTGGCGGTTTTTGAGATCGATTTTATTTTCAGGTGCTTCAATTTGACTTCTGTTTTCAAAGTCTCCTCTCCTTCAGTGCTTTTAAACGGTACACATGTGTTCTAATTGTGCCTATTTACCTTTGTTTGAATTCCTTGTGGAGTAGCTAAAACTTTTTCTTGATTTCGCCACTATTTGTTGTCATAAAATATTAGTGAATTTCAGATTTTGCCACCTTTTTAAAGAAATTATCTAATGTCTTATCACTTAGTATCATCAGTGACACGTCTGATTAGTTGCTTATGAGGGAAAAAGAAACTAATTAATGTTAATTAGCTCGAGTTAATAGCTAGTTGTTTTCATGACTTTGACACTTTTTCTCAAAACTTTTTCAGTTCTGCAATTATTTTTGTACTGTTTGATGTCTTACATTTAATCTCATTGGGGACAGGTCTCCGATGCTGTGATCAGGAGTTAAGTTTATCGATTTAATCTTTTTTGTTTAAAGCTAGTGCTTTCTATGACTTTGACACTAATTGTTTTCAATAATCAATTTTTTTTAGTTTTGCGAGTTTTTCTTCTCAACTTTGTCGTCTTAACTCTTACTCTGATTATTGACAGGTCTCATTGGTTGATAAAAACGGCTTCAATTAAAGCAAGTCATTTCAGTTCATAGCTATTCCTTTCGTTTGTTTGTTCGTTTGCCTGCTCGTTTTTAAAAGAATGTTATCACTTGATCTCATTGATGACAGGACTCAACGGTGATCATTGAGGACTCAATTATTAGATGTAGTTTTATCCTTCAGTAGCTGATGCGTTCTATGACTTTTATACTAAGTGTTTTCAATAAGTTTCATCGAATTTTTTTGCCGTTTTTGGTAATTTTTGTCTTATCATTTAATATTATTAGTGAGAGGACTCATCGACATTTAATGACAGGTTGCCAATCGGAAATAGAGGCTGGCAGTTTGATTTCATAGCAGTTGTTTTTTCTTGATCCTGTCTTTTCCAAAAGTAAAAGTTGAATTTTGTCATGCTTGTTTTAGTTCTTTTGTTGTTTTATTGCTTAATCTCATTAATAACAGGTCTCATTTGCCTTTTACAGCGGACTAATTGATTAACAGTTCATAAATTCATACAATTATTTGAATTGTATCTCAAGGCGTGTCCTGCTATGTTTTTATTTTTTAAGATCTGTTCACACATTTTCATGATTTTTGAAGTCAAATTGGAGTTGTGATTTCGGTCAGGCCGAAACAGGAAGTGGAGTGAAAAAGCGGGTGGTTTCGAGGCGTGAAATTTTTTCACTTTAATTTTAAAGTAGAGTGAGAAAACGGTGCTTGAACAAAAATTCGCTTTCTCGCTATTGATCTGTTCACATGAGGCATTTTCACTTGATTTTTACTGTTTTTTTAATGGTTTTCCCAATCCATTCATAGTTTATTCTAGGCATAGTTTTTTTTGTTTCAACCAAATTTCTTTTTCTCGCTAGTGGTTTTTGTTCACATTCGGCGTTTTAACTTTGATTTTCTGTTTTTTTAAATTGTTTTATAATTTTTTTGGAAACGGTTTTTCCAATTCACTCATAGTCCGTTCTCATTTTTTAGTCCATGAAAATTCTTTTTCTGCTATGACTTGCTCTGCTATGTTTCTTAATTCGTCGTCTCCATCGATTCTTACGACCTGACTTCTTGGAATTGACTTTTTCGATGACTTCAGTGACTTCTACTGCTTTGGAGTTAAAATTAGTGTGCCTGACGTCATTTCTGATTTTAGGCCATTGCGTGACTTACCTCAATAAAAAATTGACTTCTGAACTCGCTTTTGGAACTTTAATTTTTATGAACATTTACTGGTTAAAGTGAGCATCTAAGTAGTGTCAAACTTATATGCCCTAATTCTTGATTTTTAGTCTTGAGTTTTTGAATGTCATTTTTGAAAAAGCTCTTAGGGCTTTTTCTTTATAGACGGTGTATATCATAAAATTGACAGTCCGAATCTAACCCAAAAAGTCTAGTGGTCTATTAAAGGTCTGGTGGTCGATCTGTCTATCTTATTTCTTTAGTTGTTTCAATTCATGGAAGGTCACAATCGTCTATCGCGGCTATTTTCCGGCAATCTGCCGGCTATGTTGGAACTGTTGGTGTTATCAAGATCGAAAGGGTCATTTCGATTAGTTTCCTCTCTATAACAATCACTGCTCTAAGTTCATACAGTACTCCCATCAACCTCCCTTCCCCGCTACCTCACAACACCAACCGATCCCCCCCCCCCCTCCCGACAACCTACTCCTGGCCCAAACCCCAACGAAAATGTGTTGAGGCAAAAAAAGGTCAGTGACTGCCAAGTGCTGATATTTTTATCACTGACCGAATAAAGATATGCAAATAGAGGTCAGTGACCGGAAAAACAATAATGTCACACAACTTATATCTCTATCTATCTATATTTGTGTTCTTCCTTCCTTCTTTGTTTGTCTTCTCATCTTTCTTTTTTTTCTGTTTCTCTCGTACTCTAATTCCAATCTCTCTACTTTGTTCGGTTCTCTTTTTTGTTCTTTTCTGTTTTGTCATTTCCCTCTGTCATTTTGTCTCTTTCTCATGCTGTCTCTCTCCTGTCTCTCTACCTCTCGTTCTTTCTTTCTCTATTGTCTTTTCTCTGTTTCTGGCTTAGGTTTTGCTTTCTTCTTGTCTCTTTCTCTGCCTCTCCTCGTTCATTTTCTCTCTCTCTCTCTCATTGCTGTTTCTCTCTGTGTTTTCCCATATTTCCTTACTGACTCTTGCTTGTGTTCTGTTTTTTTCTTGTTGTCACTCTCTCTTTCTCTCCAGCACCTTCTATTATTTTTAGTTTCCTGTTTGATTGATTTCTCTGTACTTTCTTTGTACTTATTTGTTCTCTCCATCTCTTTAATATTTCTTTTTTTTCGTATCTCTATCTCTCTCGCTAGCTGTTCCTGTTCTTTGTTTTTTTTTTGCTGTGCGGATCTTTCCTGTCCTACTTTTTCGCTGCTACTATCACCAGTTTCTCTTCTGTTTTGTTTTCTCTTTCTCTCAATCGTTTTTCTTATTCTTTCTCTATCGGTTTTTATGCTGTAATCTCTGTCCAATTTGTATCAGCTCCAATAACATCGTTACAAGCGGCTGCACATCAACTGACCCATTTTTTTAGTTTTCCCGACGTTTGTCGGCTTAGCTGCAATTTTGTCTCACTATATGTCAAACCTCTTTGAGTTATATCAGCTCAGCGCAAAATTTTTCTCTTCCCTGAGATTAGTTTTTTGAATGTTTTTAAATGAGGTCAGGATGGTACTTAAAAGCAGATTTCAGTGAATGTCTTGCTCATTGTCATTAATGCTATGAGCATCAATTTTTTCCGAAGGTTTTTGTTTTAAATTGGTCTTGCGCAGATTTTAACAGGCCTGCTATTATATTTTATACAGATATGATTAACTTATAGATTATAGTGCAGGAATCGAGTCGTTTCCAGCATTCTACCGGTTATTTTTTAAACTAGAGTGAATTTGCTCATGAATTGAACCCTCACACCCTCCCGCCTCACCTTACACCCTCCCCCAACCACTCCCAACTGTCGCCACTACACCCCTAACCCCCTCCCCCACCTACCACCCAACCTACCCCATTCCTAACCTCCCACCTAGTATCCCATCCATCAAATCCCTAAACTTAAAAAAATGAGAAATCAGTTTTTATAAATACGTTCCATATTTTTAAGACAGTTTTCCTTACGACCATTCGATCAGGGACCATGAAGTCAAAGTGCGATTTTCCGTCATTGGTGAGGATTGTAGGTCAAACGCGTGATAACTTACATGCATAACCAACATACAAGACTTACCTCGTTCAGTCAAAATGACTTCTGCACTCACTTAAGAATTAAGAAGATAAAATCTAATTGAAATTGAATCGAGATCACCCAAGCGTTATAATATAAGGTTATAGTACTTGAGACTTTAGTGTTTGAAATTTGATTTGAAAGTAAGAGCAATTTTAATCAGAATTTCATATTCTGAACTGCAGTTTTTGTCTTAACTCTTGGTGTTTTTTGTAAAACTAGTCGACCTTAATGGTCTGTTTTCCGGCTATCTGCCGTCTGTTTTTTTGTCTAATCATGTGACGGTTAGTTTTTGGTTCTAAAAACAGCAAACATTTTTGTTCATCTTTTCAAGCTGCTCTTTAAGACCGACGTTTTAAATCAGTAAGCGGTTCTTATAGCCCTACTGGTGTCTTATAATGGGATTCACCAAAACTGTTGAGGGGAGAAAAAATTGAGGAGTGGTTCTGAAGTTTGACCTTCCACACTCCATCCCCGAGACCCCGTTCTTCTCACCAATGAAAATAGGCTCCCTTAGCAGAAGACATCTATCTCAAAATTAATCATTGATTACTCAGTTTTGCCCTTTTTATTCTTAATTTCTAGTCAGTTAGTCTCATTAAAGACCATCCTCATTGTCTTGCTAATGTGACAAGGATGAATCTAAGTGATGGTTCTAATTCGTTTTTTTTTGTTTTTGGTTGCTGCCATAGCGAGCTATTATTGACCGTCGCTTGGTGTTTGTTTTGTCGTCAAGAATATTTTTCACCACCATGACGCCACGCTCACTGCATTTCTGTTATTTGTGCATTCATTCACACAATTTTCGATTTAATTGCGTGCGTGACGTCATTTTTCACTCTTAGTTAAACGAGTTGTTTTGTTCATTTGCGTGATTGAGTTTTTGGTCACACTTGACTTCTCAGAAATGACTTTCGTCAATGTCTAAGAGACATCTGCTTATTTTCATTAAAGGAGTAAAAGTCAACTGAATATATGTCACTTATTGACGGTTAACTCAGGGCAGCTACAAGAACAAGAGAAAACATTTAATTTTTTTTCAATATATAATATGACTTCTCAGACATTGTTAAAAAATGAAAATTTTCTTTTTGTTCTCATTTAGTTTGTAACTTGAAGAGCAATTTTCTTCCTCTATGTAACTATTTTTTTTTTCATTTTTTGTCCTTTTAGCTTAATTGTAGTAGGTCTCATTGTCTTCGTATCTAGGATCAAGTCCTTCTGTTTAATGGTTTAATCTTTGTAGCCTATGATTTTACTGATTTTTGCACCAATTGGTTGATGAGTTGTTCCTTTTTTTTAAAAGATTAAAATACTTGTTTTTGTTGCTTGATTTCAAGGCCGCTTGAATTTTAAAGGCCGCGCAATTTTAAAGACCTTAAACTTCGAATTATACTGTTCGCCTTCTCGCTATTTATCTCATTCTATTTCTGCAAAATTTGGCTATGCTGTCTACAGTCGAGGAGGTCCAACGGCTTTTTAGCTCTTTTCCTTTAGGATTTCATGACTTTGATGACACTGTTTTTCTTTTAAGATGCGAGAATTCAGTTTTTCGTTTTTTTGTTTATGCATATATTGCATTACCTATTATAGAAGGCTGTTCCTCTAATGAGCTTAAAAGTTTGGTAATAAGGTTTTCTATCTGTTCGATTCTTTTGGATTGTAATTCGGGACTTTTTTGTTTCATCTTTTGAAGCGCTTTTTTGCAATCATTAACAATTTCATCCCGCTCGCTCACTGTTCTTTTGTTGCTATCATATGCTTGAGGTCATATCTTAACTAAATAGATTGAAATTTTAGATAAGCTGCGTGTTACCTTCTAGAAGTTGACCAGTTTTTCGTAAGCAGTAGTAAATTAAGTTCCATATAAGGTCTGTTCAACTTCGTCATGCCTTCAATATTTTAGGAGGCAAGATTTTGCCTTGTGAATTCAACAATTTAATGAGCACATTGAACAGCTATCACTCCTGAGTATACTTTCAGTACTTAGGTCTATTTTTCAGCTAATGCTGCTGAATTTTAGCAGTTTTGGCTTAGCATCCAAATGTCACTGCCATTTTTACTGTCAATAATTTCTTGAACCACTGGAATCTCAATTTGTACTCAAATTATTGTTTATGCTGCGCGTTTTCTTAATCAGTTTTCTTAATCAATAACATTAATCATTCTTAGAATTCCTTAATTTTGCTCAAATGTTTCAACTCAAGTCGAACTAGTTTCCTCTCGGTCAATGCAGTCAGTTTTAATTCAAGGGTAGTGCTGGCGGGTAGTGCCGGCATTAAGATTTGTTTCAAATTCAAGCAGCTTTATTGAGAACATAGTTATACTAAATATTAAAATCGATGTTATTTTTCACAATATGCTGATTTTAATCGCTATCTCTCACAATGTTGTTTTCGAAATGTTGCGGCACTTTATTTTTTGACATTCTTAGTTTTTCTCCTATGGGCATTTAACAGCAAATACGCAACAATCAATGAATTTTTTTTAGAGATTAGAAACTTAGTGTCCGATTTGTGTATTGTTACTTTCTGATCGATGTCGAAAAGTCAGCGGTTGATTCATTCGTGAATCGCTAAATCTGTGCAACAGATTATTCTGAAGTGGAACTAAGTAAAGTTGAATCTAAGCCGTTGATCTGACTGGTTTATTTTGTTTTGAATGTGAATACTGAAGGCAATAGTGAATAGTGTCCACATAATCATTAACATTTCACCAACATCTGTCGTTTCTAACGGGAACAGTGAAAGAAGTAATACTTTTTGCAAATTTATTGCAAACTAGTTTTAGATGCTCTTGTACGTTGCATGCATGCTCCTGACTAGCTAAAACGTGCTGTTTATACTATTTGGTTCAGATCAGATCAGCGATGGTAAATAATTGGGTCCTATAGCGTATAGCGCCCCCCCCCCCTCCCCAGCAAAAAATCACGGTAAATAAACCACAATGTGGGGTTTAAGGAGACTATATATTTAGCAAAATTAGTATCCATGCTACAGCTCGAAAATTCAGATTAGTAGGATGCGTGCTGTGTCACATTACTTCGATGCTTTTTCAGGATTGCAAGCTATCAATTTTGCTACAACCGGGAGTCGAAGGCGATATTGAAACAATTCTAAACAAAACGAACCGACTATCCAACCGAAGCGTCTCAAGCACGGGTTCAAAAAGCAGAAAAAACAAAGCGAGGTTCGGATCAACTGAAACCCTCTCATCTGGAACGAACGGATCAAGTTCGGGCGGTTCTGCTGGACAGATAGTGGTTTGGGCACCCAAGCGAGCAGATATTAGACAGATCATGTATGTGTGTTCAGGCAACCATGAGCTGTATTTGAGGTTCAGAAGATTGGAAAATTCAGAGATGAAAGCGCTGAGAGGTGTGTTGCGTAGCTGTTTTTAATCCCTGTCCAAAATTTTATATTGTGCATGGGCTCATTTCGCGATGCATGAAATAATTCCAAAAGAGCTCTTTTTAGTCTAATTTGTAACTAGTTAAGCTGATTTTTTTTAGAATGAACAATAAAGTAGATTGAAATAATTTATTCATGTTTTAGTCTCAGAGGAACGGAACACAGCTTTTCTGCGAACAGTTTTTGAGAAGTACTTAGAAGCAGCTGAATATATCTCGAGTCTTAAAAATGACATCACTATTCTAAGTGAAGAAAAAGGGGAACTGGAAAAGAAACAGGAAGCTTCGTTTGCAGCCTTGCATCGAGTTCAAACAGCGGCCCAGTTGATAGAAGCCAATTCGTCTGTTTGCATTGAAGAGAACGGTTTGTTGAGAGCTAAATGTGCCGAATTAGAGGCTAGGGCTCAGATTAGAGAACATGCCAGAAGTCAGTCAGCTCAACGGTAATAACTGCATCTGTTTTGGCAAAATTAGACAATGTTCTTAATTCTTCTCAAAGTTCTACCCACCGTGCCGACCCTCTCGTCCACCCCTCAACCTTATTCTACACATAACCCTATACGCTCCAGTCCTCCAACCTCATTCTACCTATAACACCGCACGCTCGACCCCTGCCTCTCATTTTTTTTGAAAGTGAGCATCACAATAGCAGCTGAATAGACGTCGCCCTAAAAATGAAATTTTTATTTCGGAAAACTTTTTTGAAAGAACAATCTAAAGATGGGATGACATTTTTTGATCGGGCCGCAGAGCAGCGGAATAGAAGTAGAATGAAGGCAGTTAAAGGCGCCCAATTTTCAGCTAAAGCCGTTTGTTGACAAAAATGTGGGGTTCAGTGTGTTTTTATAGGTATAGCGCAAAATGAAACTAAAGTTCCCGCCGTTGCTTGACATCCTCCCTAGATATCCCATCCCCCAATTATCTCATCAAATACAATTTTTTTTCAACTTCCTCGGAAGAATTAATGTAAAAAGCGTGATGGCCGAGAGATAAGGTGTGTGATTGACACGCCAATGATCGTTAGTTCGATTCCCTGCCTCCGTGAAGCTGTCTGTGTGAGGATGAGCTCTTACTTAACCATAGCTTCAGGTTGACCATAACCTGGCCAATGTTGGCTGCAATGATGGTACCACGTGAAAGTTTCAGACGCAAAAAAAGTGGCCATAGTCACCAAAAAAGAGCATTCATGCTCACTAAATGAACAGTCTGAGATGTGGGGAATAATAGAAAAAGGACAGCTGAGAACAGGCTACTATTAATACACTGCAAACTGAAAGCCTAATGCTGCTCCGCTGCAATTACGCAGAAACAAATTTATTTATTTCCGGGGTTTAAAATGCGTTTTTGCGAAAGTTTTAAGATTTTTATTGTTCAAATAAGTAAGTATTGGCTTATCCTTTGCATCTAACCAAGGATGTTCAGCTGGCTAATTTACGTATTTTCGTAATCTTATTATATGATTAATAGCCGCCCTCATCTTCTCAGCCGGCTATTATAGCGCTCCTATTTTTTACAATTCAAAGAATTTGAATTGTATTGGGGCGCTGTCTTTTTTTTAAGATCTGTTCACACATTTTCATGATTTTTGAAGTCAAATTGGAGTAGTGATTTTGGTCACGCCGAAACAGGAAGTGGAGCGAAAAAGCGAGTGGTTTTGCGGCGTGAATTGTTTTCGCTCCAAATTTAAAGTAGAGTGAGAAAACGGTGTTTGAACAAAAATTGGCTTTCTCGCTAGTGGTTTTTTGTTCACATGCGGCAATTTGACTTTGATTTTTAATGTTTTTTCGTTTTTTTTGGATCGGATTTTTTTCTAAATGGTTTTACCAATCCATTCATAGTCCGTTCTAGGTCTAGTTTTCTGTTTAGTCAATGAAAATTCTTTGAATTGTACGTCAGGACTTGTCCTGCTATGTTTTTTTACTTCGTCGAACTTTTTTTCGCTTTACCATTTTGCCGATTTTTCATCATTTTGCGTGAAATCTTTTTGACTTCTCTAGGCTAGTTTATCTCTTATCTCATTCTGCTAAAAGTGAATTTGAACATCAGTTGCTCAGCAAAGCAATTCAAAATGAACAGAGTCAGAATAAAAAATTGAAGTCAGAAATAGAAACGGGATAAACCCATAAAGCCCGATTTTAGATGCCCGCTATTTGAACGTCGTTCCTATAAGTCTTAGTTACCATCTCATGCTTATTGGTATTGATAGTAGCCCCTGTAGCCTCTCTCTAAGAAACAGAAGTGTGTTCAACTACGAAATGCTATCAAAATAAATCGGACTTAAAAAATGTTTTTGTACAAAAATCTTTTTTTTTTCGATATCTTCTATTCTTTCAATCCATCATGCTTATTGGAATCAACGGCGGCTATTTTCCGGCAATCTGCCGGGTATGTTTTAGGTACAATCCTAGAGATTCAGCGCGTGTAGTTGAATCAGCTAGAACTCCAGACCATGAGCCACCAAGTAACCAATTTGCAACAGAAGCTCAAACTCCGAATGTATATGTGGTTCACACAGATGTTAACCATAATTTTGTTCCCCATGGACATGAAACGCACGGCTATCCGGACTTCGTTCAATCTTCGGGAGTCGCGGCTAATTTCGCAGCGATTGGTTGTAGCAAGCTCCCCGAAAATTCAGGACAATATCCAGCTAGACAGCAGTTCAGTTATAAACAGAAGGCTTCTAGTGAACAAGAGCTCAGGTTAGTTATTTTTGGATTTTGAAACAGTTAATTTTGGAGTTTGGAACAATTGTTAGTTATCAAGACTGACAGTCTTATGCATTAACGCTCAGGATAGGTATCTGCTCCTCTATTTCATAAAAGTTTGTCGTGGATTTCGTTATACAATAATGAATTATAGTTGAAGCTTCTAAGCTAGGATACGTATTTCCTGTCATGTGAATACACCGAATTCTCTATCCAATCTACTAATTTTTTCCATTATTTCAGGCCCACACCTATGGCTGCCAAGTTTATGCCTCAGAACAGCTTCAACATACACAGACCAGCTCACCAACATCAGCACGAAGCAAACCATCACCAGCATTATCCGAGTGCCAATTACGCTATTTCGGAGCGGTTTCCATTCAGGAGTCGAGATCATCACCTTAGTTACAGAGTTCCATTGAATGACGATGTCCAGGAGTTGCATGGAAACCAGGAAGTCACGCAAAGTCATAATGTAATGAGAGTTGACGATGTTATCAGAGGTAATACCGTAATGAGAATCGAAGACGTTGATGCAACGGTCAGACCTAACACTACTAGGGGGAATTACGATGTGTTAAGAAGTGCGAATGATATTAACAGAACCAACGATTTGTATCATGACAGTGAAGTCACGAGAAGTGCTGATGTCATCAGAGGCCATGATGTCATGAGAAATGCTGCAACTCCACGGAACTCTGACGTTAGAGTGACATCAAATGGTCATCAAATTACAACATCAACTTCTTTGCGTCTAGGATCGTCATTGGCATCGCCCAACCGGGTTATTTCTTCGCAAGCGTTCGACAGACTTGACCGTCAAATTTCTAGTAACCAATTATCTTCAAATGATTCTATAGTTGATCATGACCAATCACCGCAAGCTGTTTTGTATCAGAATTTCATGTCTGCAAATCAAAATCAACAATTGTCTTCTTCTTTGAATGCTGCTTCAAATCTTGCCGGAAACTTTTCAGTGATACGACAAAATGGATCACGCGGGAGGCGACCTTTATTGCCTGACAGATTCGGCCATGTAAGACGGGCGGCTAGTCGAGATGCTACCGGCTCGATGAACCAATTACGTGCAAATTCCTCACATGCTGAAAAATGGAGACAAGTACGTGCTAATAACAGACTTTCGGCGTCATTAGACCGTCTTATGTCTAATGAAGGAAACGATAATGTATCAGTGGCTGGATACACTGGTCATGCTACATCCGGGAGGTCGCAAGCTAATCGAAGTAACAGTGCCTTTAATATGTCGACACGGCCTGACCTTCCTTTTCCTACTTAATTTGTACACACCCTGAAAATGTGAATGAAAGTTTATTTGTACTTAAAGCATTTATTGCTGCGTTATTTTAATGAATGAATTTCTAAAGTAAGTTGATGTATTTCGATAAATCTAGTTAGGTTTGTTTAATAGTTTCATACATATAATTTATCGGATCATTTTGATCATGGTCGCATCATCTCGCTGTGCGAAATCATTGTGCTTTTTGTGGAGCTATTCATCAAAATATCATTTTGCACCGAGGTTTGAAATACAATTTCATCAATCAATTTTTGTCTATTTAGCTTACTTTTCATCAATGTGTGTAAAACATTTTTACACACAACTTTTCTTACTTCTGGCATTTCTTCAGATAGTTTCATCATCAGAACATTTGACTTTTTGTCCTCAAGAAGGAGATAAAGAGGTAAAATTCCGGAGGGCATGAAGGCGCTGATCAGCTCTCTTAGAGAATTACTAGTGCCAGTCTCTCAGTGTAAAATTTGCGGAAGCTGCTAACAAGACATAATTTCAGGGATCAAGGGAAAATGTTGGCGATCTGGTCTCCCACATGTCATTCCCCACCTCATTCTATACATAAACTCGCACGCTCGACACCCATAAACAACCAATCCGCTCATTGCCCTCGCTCATTTTACTCCCATCTAGCCCTTTAATTCCCCCTTTTTCAGTTCCCCACGTTTTCTGTAATTGAGAAGACGGAACACATTGTTTGAGCAATTTTTCTGTTTTTGAACATGTTTTCTGCACCTACGGCAATTTGAGTTCTTTTCAATGTTTTTTCGAGTTTTTAATAGTTTTTTTTAAATAATTTACAAAGCCGATTCCTTGTCATTTCAAGGTCTAATTTTTTGTTTTAAGCAAGGAAAATTCTTCGAATTGTAGTTCAGAACTTGCCCATTCATTTTTTATATTCGTTGGTTTTTAATTGCTCTCGAACAAAGTTTGCGCAAAGTTCAAATCTCACCCTAGTCGGAAGTTGATGCACCCTTAAACAAAAATTTATCTAAGCTAGAATCTTTGAATAAAACTGCCACGCCTGTCGTTCGAGAGCAATTTGTCCGAGGTTAGTCGGTTTATGTTCTAAATTTTATGGGCATTTGATCTTGCGTCTAGAAATCAAAAGGCATATTTTTCTGTGACTTTACCTTGTCATCTATGAATTTGGGTACATAAGTTCAATTTGCACCTTCTTGGTATCCGTTTTTAAGTCTGTTGTTTGATACTCTTTTGATCAAACATTACTGCAGTCGAAAAATAACTTCTACTCTACTGAATTTAAATTGAGAATGTACCCTCTTGTTATTATCACGAAGTTTTTACCTCTATACCCACAGTGCCGGCTACGTGGGTCTTTAATAGGTCCTGAACAAAGTTTGTTATTAATTGCTCTCGAACATTTAAACGAGTTTTCTATGCAAAATTTGTTGCTTGACCAATTAATATTCTTCAATTTCACTTCTTGGGCGACTTTTTCACGGTACGCTTTGATTTTTTGAGTGATTTGGATTGCGCCATTCAGAAATAAAGTCAGTTGCTAAAACAGAAGTGATTTTGAGCGATGACCTGACCGTACAACGTAGCCCTTGTAGTGGACTGTTTAATGTCCCGGACTCGCATCCGAGAGGTCGGGGGTTGGAACCTCTCCCTAGTCACAAGTTTTTCGCCATAAAAGTTTTTATAGCCTATGTCCCCTTCTAAATTGTTTGCCTTGCCAGTCGTTCGAGAGCAGTTCGTCCGGTGTTAGTCGGTTTATGTTTTTAGTCCTGCTGTTCTTCGCAATTGTTGTCTGACAGATTTGAGTTACTGCTCTTTGCTTCATGACTTTTTGGCATTTTAATACTGAAAGTCAAATTAAGCGTTCCAGTTTGCGCATGACGTGAAATTCCACTTACTTCTTTTTGAACATTGGCTTCTGTTTTAAACCTAGGTAATAAAATTTAGAATAGAAATACTCAAAGTGAACATGTTAACATGAAAATTTGTGAGTCTTTAACAGTCTCCCTCCGCCTCCGTTTATTCGTACTCCCCTCGCCTACCCCATCCCCAAATAATGACGAGCTTGCACCCTCAACTACCCCTCCCACGAAGGCGTTACCTGGCTATATAGCTCTATCTGAGCGTTGGTAGGCTCTAAGTAAGAATTCAACGAAGCTGCTGAGGAGGCAGAACATCATTGTGCTAAGGCCGATTCGGTAGATTTGGAACCCCCTCCAATTTTTTTGCACCCTCACAATTTTGATGAGCTCTTTGCCCTTATTTTTGAAATATCTTTTGCACTAACTACTAAGATTGATTATTTTGAGAATTAGATTTGCAGCAATGACATCTTCTGTGCGAATACAGTGGCACTGAATTTTTCCTCAATTTTTTGTTTGAGCGACAAACAAATTTAGGCCTCTCCTCGCAACGTACAGAATTTTAAGGAAAATCAGTCAACAGAGTTTTGATGGAAACCTTGTTCTAACCTTATCCCGAGATTACAATCCCGACATTGTTCCCGAGATTACAATGTGGACAATGTTCTGATTCCTCAGCAGCATCGTTGAATGTTACAATGTTGAGAATTCTGCGTTTTTACAGTAACAAAGCTTAGTTTCATGTTTTAAGGCGCAATGAAAACCATTCAATGAGGCAATTATTTTAGATAGTAATGCCTCAACAAAATAGAAGGAAAAACTTCCGCAAACGAGCAGCTTCTTCAGAGAGTGAAGACGAATCACAGCAGTCATCAAATAGTCACAGCGAAACTTGTCCGGATTCTACAAACGATGCTATCAACTTGGCCAAACAGTTGAAAGGTAGATCTTGATTAGCTCTGCTAGCAATGTAAGATTAAAATTTACGACTGTTAATCTTGGATTGACGCAAAAAAGCATTTCCTTTCCTGGTACCTCAATACTTGCAATTTTAGAGACACAATCTCTGTTATTAAAAGCCGCCCTCTTCTTCTCAGCCGGCTATTAGAGCGCTCCTATTTTTTTTTACATTTCAAAGAATTTGAATTGTATTGGGGCGCTGTCTTTTTTTTAAGATCTGTTCACAAATTTTCATGATTTTTGAAGTCAAATTGGAGTGGTGATTTTGGTCACGCCGAAACAGGAAGTGGAGCGAAAAAAAAGAGTGGTTTTGCGTCGTGAAATTTTTACACTCTAATTTTAAAGTAGAGTGAGAAAACGGTGTTTGAACAAAAATTCGCTTTCTCGCTAGTGGTTTTTTGTTCACATGCGGCAATTTCACTTGTTTTTTTACTGTTTTTTTCAAATTCTTGGATAGGATTTTTTCTAAATGGTTTTCGCAATTCACTCATAGTCCGTTCTAGGTCTAGTTTTTTGTTTAGTCAATGAAATTTCTTTTAATTGTACGTCAGGGCTTTTCCTGCTATGTTTTTTACTTCGTCGAACAAAAAATGTTTCGCTTTACCTCATTTTGCCGCTTTTTCAACATTTTGCCTGAAATCTTTTTGACTTCTCTAGTCTAGTTTCTCTCTTCTCTCATTCTGCTAAAAGTGATTTTCAACATCAGTTGCTCAGCAAAGCAATTCAAAATGAAAAGAGTCAGTATAAAAAATTGAAGTCAGAAATAGAAACGAAATAAACCCATAATGCCCAATTTTAGATGCCCGGTATTTGAACTTCGTTCCTATAAGTCTTAGTTACCATCTCTAATGCTTATTGGTATTGATAGTAGCCCCTGTAGCCTCTCTCTAAGAAACAGAAGTATGTTCAACGACGAAATGCCATCAAAATGAATCGGACTTAAATAATGTTTTTGTACAAAATCTTTTTTTTTTCCAATATCTTTTCTTTCAATCCTAATCATGCTTATTGGAATCAATGGCGGCTATTTTCCGGCAATCTGCCGGGTATGTTAAGAAAGCTGTTTCTGAAATCGATGTAGAATCAAACTTATTCTATTGCAGAACTTCGGAAACGACCTCGAGGTCTTGTCGGTGACGTTACCAAAGACTCGTGCTCAACAACAGCAGCGCCAACCTCTTCAGCCAATGACAGCCAACCGAAAGGAGGACTCATTGACCTCAAGTCAAACTTTTTAGCGGAAAGTCAGAAGGGAGATATTGATCGACAGATGCTGAATTTCATCGAAACTGAACTTAAAAAGCACAGAGGTGAAACTGTGGAAGTTTCGCCCACGAAAAACGACCCTGAGCAGAATTTGTTTCAGCTGCCAAAACATTTGAATGTGCATTCGGTAGTTAAAGGTAAATCTGTCAAACGTAAGAGAAAATTGTTTTTCGATTGTATGTTACTTAATGTCCTTCAGATGCGACCGACGTACTGATCTTCAAGAGAAAAATAAAGGCGGTGGTATTCTTTTGTTCGTTCCGAAAAAATTTCATCCAAAAGCACGAAATGATCTAGAGACAATGTCAAAAGACCATTTTGAAAGTGTCTGGGTAGAGTATAAAATAAATAAAAAGCCCGCGTTGATAAATTTGGCTTACTGTCCAAAAAACAACTAATAAATTTGTTTTTGGAAGAGCTAGCCCTGGGTTTAGATAGAGCAGCGACTGAAAATAAAAAATTTTTTCTACTAGGTGACTACAACCTTAATTACTTTAATTGCAATGAAAGAAATCTCCTAGAAACTCTGATCTTGCCGTACGGTTTACTGAATTCAAATAAAACTTAAGCAACAAGAAAAACATCAAGAACGAAGTCGCTAATAGACTATGCTATATGCGAAAAATTTTTTAGTTCAGACACTAGACTCGATTCTAAAAATTGATCACTTAGCCACGCTTACTTTAATTGGTGAAACCGTTAAAAATAAAAAAGAAGCTATCAAAAATTTGTGTTTGCTAAAACAAACTACTCTAAAAATGCTTTTTCCCTAGATGTTGGAAAGATAAATTGGAGATCATTTTATTTATCAGAAAATCCTGAAAACATGTATAAAAACTTTTGCTCGTCATTGGAAACGGCAATTAAAAGCATGCTCCACAAAAGACCGTCTTCATACGCCATGACAAGCCTAAACTAACGCTACATCAAAAATGGATATCAAAAAACACAGTAAAAAAGTTTGCAAAGACATCAATTAATAACAACAAAATGTTTTGAAGCAGGAAAATGAAAAACATCTGCTAGATGTGTTTCAAAACTTAAAAAGTGCAAGAGAAAGGTGGAATTTTATCAACGAAATCAGAAACTGTGAAAAAACACAGACAGAAATACCAAGACTCAAAAACAATTTTGGAACGGTTTTGACCAATGGAAATGATATTGCCAATCTTCTCAACTATAAATTTTCAGCGTTAGGTGAATATTTTGGTAAAAAAGAACAGTATCAATTTTGTAATAATCCGGCACGCCACAGTAACAAATTTATATTCAGGTATACGACAACCAAGGAGATATTTGATATACTCAACAATTTAAATGTTAAAAACCGTTGGGTCCATCACTCATTCCAGCTTGGGCTTTAAAAGATGCAAGAGAACACATAGCTGAACCTCTAATTTTGTTTAACCAATTCTTAACTGAACAACGCCTCCTGACCACCTTAAGCGTGCCCACGTGTTGCCTCTTTTCAAGAAAGATGATCCTGAAGATCCGATAAATTATCGACCAATTTCGCTTACTGGAGCTCTAGCTAAAATTTTTGAAATCCTTCTTCGAGATCAAATATTCGATTATTTAGAGAAGAATAAGTTGCTTGCAACAACACAGTTTGGACACAGAAAAAAGTGTCAACTACAGGTGCTCTTTTATATTGCACTGAAAAAATCAGATATGATCTCAATAAAAAAAACATCGTCACAGGAGCTTTTTTAGACCTATCTAAAGCTTTTGATTCGATATCACATCCTACTCTTCTGCACAAAACTAAACTTTTAGGTTTTAGTGCACAAGCAAATACAATTCTAAAATCTTATCTAGAAAACCGTGTGCAAAAAGTCAAATTCTTGAAGTATGAATCAAATTGGATAACACTTAACCGAGGAGTACCACAAGGTACTGTGCTAGGCCCACTGCTTTTCAACATATATGTAAATGATATGAAAGATGATACTGATGTGAATTCTAATATAATCCAGTACGCTGATGATATTTTTATCTTTTGCAGTGGAAAAACAATTTATGAATCAAAGTTACATCTTGAAAAAAGTATTGCTAAACTCATTCACTTTTTCAGGAAAAATGAGTTAAATGTAAATGAAAGCAAAACCGAATTCATTATTTTTGGAGCCCCTAAAAGAAACAAAATCGAAGAAATAGTTGTTAACGGATGTACAGTTCTCGAGAAAAAAGTTGTGAAATACTTGGGAGTTCATATTGACTGTAATCTTTCTTTCGATGAAGAAATAAAAAATGTACTAAGAAAAATTGCTGTTGGCATAAAGGTCATTTACTCCATCAAAAATATATTTCCTGAAAAAACTAGATCTGCTTTACTGAACGCTCTTGTTTTAAGTCATCTGCATTACCCAATTGTTCTGTTATCAGGTCTTAAAAAATCACTTCGAGTTACTCTAAATAAACAATTAAACTGGGGAATAAAGGCATGTTTCAATAGAACCAAATTTGACAGGACCACTGATCTCAAGATCAAACACAAAATCTTACCAGTAGAATACATCATAAAGTATTTTTTAAAATATTCTCTTTTCTCGAAATTGTTAATTGTAGAATTAGCATTTTTAAAAATTTTTCTCAATTATAATTCATCTCTTAATTTGTCGATATTTTAGCACATTGTAAATTTAATACAATTTTAAACTTTCACAATATGTGACGTTTGTTTCATTTATACTTCTTAACACTACATTGCCTTTA
Organism: Convolutriloba macropyga; assembly: GCF_964194025.1. Classification (NCBI taxonomy): domain Eukaryota; kingdom Metazoa; phylum Xenacoelomorpha; order Acoela; family Convolutidae; genus Convolutriloba; species Convolutriloba macropyga. The sequence goes on from NC_134479.1 coordinate 25,021,811, forward strand.
AACTATGTTCTGTATTTTATAGTTCATACTCAAAGGAATTAACAATGTTTTTCTTTTTTTTTTGTTTTGGATTTTTTACTGAAACAGAATGACATATGTAGTGATTGAATTTGGGCGAAAGTTCAGCTCATTTCGTTAGAATTTATTGACCGTTGGTTTTATTCTCGTGGTCAAAAATATCGCTGTGAGCAGCGCTTGCAGAATACGTGCTGAAACTGTAAATTATTTTCGATGCTGAAAAAATTTATGGCGCAATGAAACAACTTAATTGTAACGACCTAAGATAATGTAAAAGATTCTCTATTACAATTGTAATCCTTCCTAGGAGACGATATGATGTCACAACAAATGTTAGAGGGAATACCAGAGGTAGACTTAGGAATTGCCAATAAGATCCGAAACATCGAAGCCACCGAAGCTGTCAAACAGAAATTACGCGAAGAAGCGCGCAAATGTAACCTGCAGGACGCCACGTATAACGTCAAAGGATTTGTACCCAATAATGTTACTGTCAACTTCGTGCAGCATAATCGTTGGGATGGTGAACAGGTTTTCAAATCGTTAGTTCCACATGCTCCGACCAATTTGAAGAAAAGCGAAAATTCAAGTTCTGGAGATGCTTCCAGTAGTAAAAAGTAACGCATACGGTAAAATTGACGGGTGACAATTTTATGAGTGTATGTAAATGCACACCAAGTCGTGAAGTATTCGTAGCTTTGGGTCGAAGATTGGTTTCAGTTCGAAGGAGCAGAAGAAAAACTGTGTTTAGTTTTAGTTGATGAGAAATGTCTTAGTAAATAAAAATTCATTTTCCCTTTATTGACCTTTTCAAAAAATGATTGTGGCAGTGCACAGAAGGCAATGGATCTATGGAGGAATAGTGATTTGAACAATATTTATTACAATAGCTTATTTAACGTTTCACTACATTTCAAATGGACGACACCAAATTTTGTTTGGGCGACAATTGCATGCATTCTCAACGATAGTCATAGCTAAACATTGATATTTGACTATTTTATCCATAGTCATAAGCATCCGTAATGACTAAATTAAACAAGAAGTATCTGAGAAAAAAATTATGCGGACACTTGAGGACCGCTCTCCGTGGTCATTGCTCTTACTCGCTGTGGGATGTAATCCGGAACAACGGACGGTTATGGCGGCGGAGCGCGCCCACCGGCCCGTCAACTAGGACTAAATTATCTGTGCATTTTGAGATTTTGCATGCATTAGTATTATTCGTCCATTTGACACAGATTTTTGGGTGCCGTCCATTCTAAACTATATATTTTTTTAGCAACTGTAGTTATTTGTTCACTCTTATTGACAGTTCACGAAGCGTTCATGGAAAAGAGCATGGGATGCAATTTTTGGACAATCTCGCGGGTGGTTAACTCTGATATTTATACTGAGCTCTTCACCATTAGAAGACTAAGCAACTCTTTTAAAATTACTAGATGTAGCTATTGAGGTAACAGTTTTAATTTATCCTTTGAGAGAAATCATTACCTCGTTAATTGTGTCTGTTTTTATGGCTGCTGATAAAGATAGTTGTGTGCGATATTTTTAGAATTAGTCTGTGTGCTAGGAAAATTGGCCGACAAGGCGTTTAGCCGACAAGGACAAATACGAAATTTAGCCGACAGTTTTATCACTATTGTTCAAAAAAACCTCATTGGTCGATAAATCAATAGTTCGGTGGAGCATTATCTTTGATGTGTGGTCGGTTGGCGCTCCACTCGGCCTCTCCGTGGCCTCTTACCACCACTAGAGGGAAGGGGATGCAACCACATAGACCTTCGTTGCGCTAGTTGATAACAATTGTGCCGTATTTTTGCTCATTTGCGAAATACCGTTTTAAATTGGTCGATCAGGGCTTCAGAATTAATCTACTAGTGCATTTTACGTTAATTGTTGACTAAATTGCTCATTTTGTGGTCGTCGGTAGAACGCCCTGGGCCAGAACGCTGGCCGCTTTGTCTGTTTACAACTCATGTGTACGTATTTTCTCTTATTCATTTTTTCTCTAGAATTGGATAATGATACGTGTATCGTTTTAGCGGAAAACATCACACTTCTCTTGAATGTTATTTGCAAGCACTAAGCTCTAAATTTTCAATTGTTGATATTTTGACATGGGCATTTTGACCGGTTTAGTTGCATAGTGGTGTACTGAATTTTTTCAAAGACAAAATATTGTTTTGCTGAGTGGTAAACCCAGCACATTGCAGAATAACAAGAGAATCAGCTTTGCAGGTAGATTTCAGAACTACTGGAGTATTGTAATGAATGTATTTGATGGATCTCAAACGAATTTCGGCATCGTTATGTGATTTTTTTACTGCCGATTTTTGTCGGATCACTGCAATTGACTTTTAAACCCTTCTTATTTTTTTTTTCGTTTCAAATTGCTCTTAATTAGAATTTAAAGCAGTCTAAAATTAATTGGCGGCAGTTTACTACTAAGAGTCCTATGTAAAATGGGCCAAATTTGCATTTATATTGAGTAACTGCCCTCATCTTCTCAGCTGGTTATTTGTACTATTTTTTGACAATCCCCGAATTGGATTTTATTGCATTTTTTATGACTTTGAGCTTTGAAAGCGGGATAAACGGTTACGTGACAATTTACCCAATTCCATTTTACCCAATGCCATTTTACCCGACGCCATTTTACCCAACCTGCCATTTTACCCAATGCCATTTTACCCAATGCCATTTTACCCAATACCAACTTACCCAATGCTCTTTGATCTTTTCGTTCAATTATCCGATAACAAATTAGCAGTCGCTATTAGAAGGATGATTTAAAATATTTGTGGACAATATAATCCCATGTTCGGTTGTGATAGTTTCATATCAAGTCCCACGGGCCATTTAATAATATAATTGGCTAATCCCATGTTCGGTTGTGATAGTTTCATATCAAGTCCCACGGGCCATTTATATTATAGTCGGCTAAATAGTCGTTCTGGTTAATTTAGCAAGGAGGTAAATTGGGTAAGTTGGCATTGGGTAAAATGGCATTGGGTAAAATGGCAGGTTGGGTAAAATGGCATTGGGTATAATGGCATTGGGTAAAATGGAATTGGGTAAATTGTCCTGACACCGGGATAAACATGTTGAGAGTCACATGGCTGACTTTATTATACTTTCAGGTACTTAATGTACTGACGTTACTTTTGTTTATGCCCACTTTAACAACCAAAAGTGGTTTGGTATTCATTTTGGGAATTTGTTATTTCAAGTTTTTTCATTTTATTGGATTTTAATGAATCTTATAAAGCTTGCAAATGGGTTAATGGGTAAATATAGCATTTCATAGGCTATTGTGAAGATATTAACATAGAGAATTTTAACAAAGTTCTTGTAATTCGAGGGGTTTGAAGACATTATTACCACCGCATTCAGTAGCTACCTTCAATTAGTTTTCTGATAGCCGCGAAGCGATATATGCGGCTACTATTGGCATTCTGTTGTTTTTTTTTATTTCGTCGTCAAGATTTTTATTAGGACCATATGAGGTCACAATCACTTCAAATCTGCTTTTTAATTGCTCTCAAACGAAGTTTGTTGCAATTACATTAGTCCTGTCGGTCTTTTTTACGCGATTTTTCGCTTGACCGATTTTTCGTCTGACCCATTTGACTTTTCGTCCTCAAAAAGGAGATAAACAGTCAGCGCCCACCGGGCATTAAGTGCTCGTCGAGCCTTTCAGCTCATTAGTCTCTAAATATGCGATTCACAGAAACTGTTTGGGAGACCTTTACTTATGGTGTGAGGGGCGGTTTTTAGAGGTTGACACCCACCCCCTCTCCCCCACTTCAGCCCGCTCTCACTAAACTCGCCCCGCCGCCAATCTCCACACCTGCACATTGCTCAGTCCGTAGGGTCCTCGTGCAGCCAAAAACCGCACTCTCACTGTTGCCCCCCCCCCCCGCGCTGTTTCTCCCCTACCCCACTGTTACACCCATGAGCCCCCCGGTGCAACAACGCCCCTTCCCCCCGCTGCGCTCACCTCACGCCCCTTTAATTAAGTTAAAGCTAGCCTCACTATACCGTGGCTAGCTACCGACGAAGCCAACCTCTCGGCGGTCGCTTGAGAGCAAATCGCCCGACGTTAGTCGATTATGTTTGTTAATTCATTCGTGCAATTTCAACTGAATTACGAGCGTGCGTCATTTTTTACTCTTATTGGAGCGAGTTTTTTTGTGTATTTGCGTGATAAAGTTTTTGGTCACGCGTGACTTATCCCGCTCTCAAAATTGACTTCTTGACTCTGAAACTGACTTTTCTTTACTTTGGTGCAAAGAGATAAGGTCAAGCGAGTGTGTGTCAATTGGAGGGCTACTAATAGTTGAAGAGCACGGTCTCTGGGTTAGGGGGACCAGGAGGGGAATCGTCAGCATCAGGGGAAGGGGCAGGCAAGGCTGATTATTGTGTGCATTGCGGTCGTGTAGGACTGATGGAATTAAGTCTAGCCATTTGGCTACCTCTACTGGTCTTTCCCTCAGGTTGATTAATTTCAGGTCTGTGGTATTCTTACAGCAGTTGAAAATGTGGTTTACGTCATGTGGTGCTACATCACATTTGGGACAACGGTTATCAACACTGTTACAGATCCTACTCAAGTAAGAGTGTAGCAGGGGACAGTATCCAGTTCTGAGTTGAGCTAGTCGGATACGTGCAATTCGTGGCAACGTTTGTTCTTCTTTGCTATCTTTGGGGGAGGTGTGCCTAGTTGCTTGGGGAAGGTGTGCCTAGGACCGTGCGTCTCCCTGTATGTTATTGCGCCTTTGTATTTTCTCTTTGGTGCTTTTTACATGTTCTCCAAAATCGAGCTTACGATCAAAGGTAACACCCAGTACTTTGACTTTGCACTTTACCTGTATTGGTGAATTGTTTATGGTGAGGTGTGGGTCAAACTTGGCCTGTTTTCTCGAGGTTCTGAACATGGTTGCACTTGATTTTTCAGCGGATAACTTAAATTTTCCTGATTCTAGCCAGGAAAATTTAAGTGTAAGGTATTTAGGTATGGAGTTATTATGTACGTATTTTTTCAACCTCTGGGTGAGATGTAGTTAAACTTATATCATCCGCGTACGACGTGATGTTTATATCTTTTCTGAGTAGAGGCAGCTTGCTCATATAGATGTCGAAGAGCATTGGCGATAATACACGACCTTGGGGGGCACCCTCTTTGACTTTTCTCCACTTTGAATTTTTATTATACTCTACGTAAGAAAACCTGCCTTGTAAGTATCAAGCGACCATCTTTTAGCGCTCTTCGGCGGCGATGCCTCGAGTATGTCTCTTAGTAGTAGGTTGCGGTCAACCGTGTCGGAAGCGGCGGTGAGGTCTAAGGCTACTATTAGAGTACGGTTGCAAGGTTTCTTTTGATTAAGGCCTTTTTGTATGTTGATGGTAACAATGTTGAGAGCTGTTGTTGTGAAGTGCTCAGGTCTAAAGCCATGCTGATGTTCTTTTAGTGGATGTATATGAAGTCACTCAGTAGGAGTTTTTCTGTTAGTTTTGCAATGGGAGAGAGGAATGCAAATGGTCTGAAGCTTTTAGGTTTGTCTATGGGTTTTCCGGGCTTGTGTAGGGGTATAACCTTGTCAACTTTCCAGATGTTTGGGATTTTTGCACTGTTTACAGAAAGGTTTATAGTGTCATTGATATCTCAGTGCTATGGGGCCTAGATGGTGTAAGTGGATTGGCGCTATTCTATCTGGGTCCAACCCTTTACTTTGTGTCCCATAGCTTCTTTCACTGTGTTACACTTAAAATTCTGCCCTCTATTTCCAGTTTACTTATTCTTAGTATTTTTTTCTGTTTTTCATTTTTCTTGGAGTGTAGAGTGTATTGTTGCTTAAACTTTTTGGCGCATTTCCTTGGATCACGCTGAGGAGTAGTTTAAGTGTCGAAGTATATGGCTCTATTTGCAGGTGGTTTATTGTTACTTGTCGAAAGTCCTTTCACTGTGCTCCAGAGCTTAGAGCAGTTGCCTCTGTGAGTGAGTGTTTGTACAAACTCGATCCGCTTTTTACGCTTATGACTTTGAACAGGTTTATTTATTTCAAGGTTTAGTTGCTTTATTTTGGTGCCCCCTGGATGTTTTCTTCGAATATCATCTCTCTTCGGAAATCTTTACTGCTTCGCTGGGAAATTTTGAAACCGTTTAAATTCTTCGTTAAGAAGTATGCCTGCCAGCCGCTGCGTTTCTGGCTTTCCTTAAGGTCTTCTGTGTGGTAGACTTTTGTTGGCCTTTGTTGTTTCTTAGTTTTAATTCAATGTCGTCTTTAAAACTTGCCTAGTCAGCTTTGCGGAATTTGATGGAAGTTCTTTGTGGTACTGTATGTGTGATGAGGTCACAGGTGATGGATAGAACTATTGGTAAATGGTCTGAGCCTAATGCGTACTCCGTGCGCCAGTCGATGTTCATTGCTAAAATTGAGCTGGCGTGACTGGTGTCCGGGGAGCTTTTCCAAGAAACTGCTACTCTTGTGCTGGCTTTTTCGTTGACTAGTACATGATTAAAAAGGTCGATTTCACTTGCAATATTGTTTCCTCTTGTGTCTTCCTGTAATTTTGTGTGCCATAGAGGGCTATGAGCATTGAAATCACCGAAAATAGTGCACTTTAACTCAAGTAGTTTACTGATTGATGTCTTGTATCCTACATAACAGCTAGACAAAGGTGGTTTGTAGGTGTTCACTTGTTGAATATTATTACCATCTGCGGTGAGTTATATGGCTTGGACTTGTAGCTAGGTGTTTGTCAGAAGTCTTGAGGTAAAGTTCTTGAAACAGAATTGTGTCCTTAATGATAAAAGCTACCCCTATACCTTTGCCTCTTTCTGTGGGCCTATTTTCTTGGATTATGCAGTAGCCAGGTGAGCTTTTGTTTGAGATCATTGCAATTCAGTTGGAGAATATTGAGGTGTGTGTGTTGTCGTGAATGGGGAAACTTTGCCTTGCATTTGCTTCTATCGTCTTGCACCAAGATCAGCGCTTACAGTCGAACTTGTTGTTCCATTTCTCTATGGACTGTAAGTTAGTGCAATTCAGTTTTACCCATCCTCCGCGACCGCACCAGACGCCGTATTGATTCCAGTTGCTGCGGTGACAAATAGCACAGGACGTTGGGCCGGGGTTTGTTTCAATGCCGCCGAGGATGAGAAGCAGGGCAAATATGTGTTTCCCAGTCAAATGCGTACTAGGGACCAGAGAGACTGGGCTTGCCCGATCAGCCGCAAAAAAACCGTTTCTCGCAGTCTGTGTACAGTGTGTATGGATCCTGGGAGCTGTTGCCCGCTCGTATTTCTGCCGCGTAGAGGCGTCCATACTTGAGAACCTAAAATATAACATCTCATCCCTAGATGAAAAGGGTTTTTTGTCTGTCTTTTCTTAATGTTATTTTTTGAGACTACAGATCTATGAAGCTCTTGCGGCCATTTTCTGCCAATCTGCCAGCTATGTTTTCTTATTTTTTCTCTTACGCATTTTCATCAACGCAATGTTAATTTTGAAGGCATGAGTTTCAAAAAGCATTAGCATTTTGTCGACTGCTTGTTTCCCTCGTGCTCTTTTTCTTTCTCTATTATTCCAGTCCGCTACCTAGTCCGTTTGTTGCGTTTTTAACTTGAAATAAATTTTGCTTTTCAATACATTAACACCAAAGTAACAACAAGTTAAATGCAAATTTTATTATTTTTCCTTAAAACTGCATTTTTTCTCTTTTGCTTGTTATTGTTAATTATTCTACCGGTCAAGTCTCTGGTTTCTAGATGTTTAATTGAAGTCTTTCATTTCCTTGATTTGTTTTGCATTTTTTTTGTCAAACAAATTTGTTTTGTTTTACCTTTATTTTGAGCTTCATGCTGCGTGAAATCTTTTTCACGTCCTAGGTTAATTTGGTTCTTCGCTCATTCTGGTCCAAGTGCTTAAGCAGCAGTTGCTCTGCAAAGCAGTCTCAAATGAACAGAATCATTAGCGAAAATTGAAATAGAAAATAGAAACAAAACCCATAAAGACAGTTTCAGATGACCGGTGTCTGAACTTCGCTCTAATTAATCTTAATTGACAGGTCTAAATGTTTATTGATATTGATTCCATTCCCTGTTTTGAAAAAGTTTTTTCATTAGTTTTTTTCATTTTGGTGGTTATTTTTTTAAACCTGAATCTGTTAATTAATTCCCTCCTGAACCAGTTCTTCATTGAGCCCCCACCCGCTGGATGTTTGACTGCAGCTCGTTCGATATTAGGCAGTTTTGTTTTGTTTGCAGTGCAAAAAACAGACTTTTGTATGGTGTTCATTTTTTTTTGCTATGAAAGAACTCCCGGAGAAAATTTATAATCATTCGGAGATAATGTAATATGCGGACGATGCGTCAGTCTTCACTTTAAAGAAAAACGTTTGTAGTGCCACAGCTCTACACTGCCTCACTGCTTTATTTTTACACACTTAGAGAGGAGTAACTCAATGTTTTTAATTTATCAGTTTGTCAAGAATTTTTGAAGAACCACACATGGAAATACACGCTTCAAGTGGAACTCACATTATGTGAGACCATTTTAAATCTAGGTCTTTTCTAAGAGTACACAAATTGATGGATGGACGTATTGTTTCTGATAGCCGCCGTCAACCTCTCAACGGCGGTTTTATAGGAGCTCCCCTTCTGTTTTAATTCGCTTGACCTTTTGATCACGATTTTCGTTCAGCATAAGTGAGGATTTTAGATTCTTTCTCTCATTGGATTACGTAATAAAGTGAATACAGTCAAAGTCAAAAGAGCAAAATCAAAAGAAACGGGATAAAACCGATAAAGCCCGGTCATTAAGTCATAGTGCCTTAGGTTATCGAAGTCCATTAAAGCGGCTGCTAGCTGGCATAAGGTTTATGCTTAATAGCGTCCTGTTTAGAAGCTGAGTTAAGTGTTTTTTTTTAATCTAACCGAATGTGCAGAATTTACACACCAAATATGAACAAATCTCTAAATTTTCCTTTTCTGTTTCAATCCCAATGTGCGTCAACGACGGCTATTTTCCTGCAATTTGCCGGTTATGTTTAAACTGATTTTACCAATACATTTTTTATGCATTCAAAAAATATTCTTTTGTTTAGTCATTGAAAAATTTTTGAATTGTGTCAGGACTTGTTCTGCTATTTTTGAATTTCGTCGCTAAGGTTTTCGTTACGAACGTATGACGTCACGATTACTTCAAATCTGCTTCATTTTTTAATAAAATTTTGACCGAAATGCATGTGTGTCGTCATTTTATACTCTTAGTGAAGCGAGTTTTTGTTCATTTGCGTGATTAAGTTTTTGGTCACACGTTAAGTTTTTGGACTTACCTCTCAAAATTAACTTCCTCGCTCTCAAATTGACTTTACTTTAATTCAAGGAGATAAGGTCAAGGTGGTGTCTGTGGCTCTAATGAATTTTTTTAAGATTAGCGTATAGAAGCAGCAATAATGTATACGGATTTTTAATCAAGTTTTGACATCTCAACCTTTAATCTTTTTGAGACTGCAGATCTACGAAGCTATCCTGGCTATTTTCTGGCAATCTGCCAGCTATGTTTGTCATATTGGTATTGTTAAGCCATTTTCGTCTGCTTAACTGAAAAAGCCCGAGTTCATTGAGATGTTGAGCAGCTGTCTTGGAGCTTTTGTAGTCTGAAAGCATACAGTTCACTCAAGTTGCTGAGAAACGCTTGAAAAGATAATTATTCATGCTGAAGGGTGGTCTATGACCCCCACAAACATACACCACACACTTACGCAACTCCATACTTTTTAAACCCTCAACTGTAAGCATGGTTTTGGGAGCAGGTGAATTGCTGTAAAAGCATGCTGAAAAATCAGTTTTTTATTGGCAGTCAAATTGGAGTAGTGATTTCGATCGTGCTGAAATAATCAGGGTAAGGTTAGGGATGGTGAAAGACTGAGTAGCCTTGAAGCGTGGAATGTGCCAAAGATCTCTTAAGAAGTGGAGTGAAAGAAATTGGTATTTAAACGATTTTTCAGTTTTGATGGATAATTTTTTTTCACGTTGAAGGTGGTAGATTTGATCAGTCTTAGGTCACGTTTTTCGTTTAACATAAGTCACGAGTTTCACGTTTGACTTCTGACTTACCTCACTCACTGTTTTAATTGAATGAATTTTGGTTTTTTTGCCTTCATTTGATTACGTAATGTAGTTAATACGGTCAAAGTCAAAATAGCAAAATCAAAAGAAACGGGATAAAACCGATAAAGCCCTTTCATTAAGTCATAGTGCAATAGGTTATCAAAGTTCATTAAAGCGTTTGCTAGCTGGCATTTGTATTATGCTGAATAGCGTTCAGTTTAGAAGCTGAATTAGGTGTAATTTTTGAATATAACCGAATATGCAGAGTTTGAACACCAAATAAGAACACTGACACTTAGAAAAATTTTGTTAATTTCTTTCTTAATTTTTCTCTTGTTTCAATCCCAATGTGCTACAAGTGGGTCAACGGTGCCTACTTTCCTGCTTTTTGTCGGCTATGTTTTTGTGTTTTAGTCAAGAAATTAAATTCAACAGAAGCTTGAAACAGCAAAATTTACGACTGCATTATTCGTTCAAATCCTGGGCAAAGAGAAAAACTGATCATATTTGAATGTGACCGAATGTTTTTGTTTCCGTCTTTCATAAAATTGATAAAATTTTCTGATAAATGATATACTGACCGCAAAAATGTCATCTTTATTATTTCTTTGTCTTTATCTTTTGGTTTTATCTAATTTCGTGATATCTAATTTCGAGGTGTTGTCTAATTTCGTGGTGTTGTCTAATCCCTGTTGCACTTTGTGGTTTTTCAGAGTATGAACTCAGAACATCATATTGGCGAAGTTTTGTTCTGTCTGAATTGTCTCGAAAATTGCCTGTAAAACGGCTTTTTTGTTTTTCGTTTATATTTTTCGCTACATGGCTGACATTGTTAGTCCTTGAATTTATTTTTGTAATGAATTTGTATCTGTGCGAAATTTTGGTATTGAAGTCTTGTTTTACTGTAATCGAAGTCCGTATCGAGAAGTATTTTCCGATCTGTTTGTGTAGGTCGCTAATTTTCTTGGGTGAGTGCTTTTTTCTGTCCGCTTTGAAACTGGAGATAGCAAAATATGTCATGTAATGTTTACTTCGTCATTCAAGTACAGTTTATTGTACGGCAGAGCTTGTAATTTTTATTTAACCGAAGTTGTTCCGTGTAATCATCAAACGTGTGTTGTAACGCGTGTATAACAACCAGTAGCCTAAATTACAATGTCAACCTACGAGGGGTTAATTTTTCTTCCGTTTATTTAAGATCTCATTGTTTTCGAACTTTTCAGATTAGGTTAGATGCCTTATGACTTCAGACAGCGCTGCTTTGTGTTAGCAGTTGTTCTTGGAACCGTCTCAGAGAGGTTCAATGTCATTTGGTATGGCACAGTTGTCGCTTTGGATGCAGTCTCCAAAGGAATTGGAGGGGTCTGGGTGGGGTGGTGGATATTTGTGCAAAACTTATCCTCGTGGATTGTTTGTGGATACCTCACCGTGAATTTCGCAAAGATTTTCCCGGCAGAAATTGCGGCGTTCTGGCTACTTAACAGCAGTGCAATTTTATTGGGCATTATTTCAATGCTGTTTGGAGTTATTGGGTTTTTACCGAGTGTACCGTACAATATTGGCAATTTTGTCTCGGCTCTGATTCGTGGTGCATTTTCGGCGGTTGTAACTGTCGCTGTTAATACCGTGATTATGTGGGAGTTCAAAAATGAAGTGGCGACTTTGAAAATGTACGCTGGTATTTCATACACAATTGCATGTATTTTGAGTATCTTCATAAGTTATGCGGTTTACTTCATCAAACCTGTTCTGTTTCTATCAACTTTTGTTACTTCTGTGATTTCGTTAATCGTCATGATTCCTGTTTACTTTCTAATGCCTCGCAAAAGCTCGCCAGCACCTAGTTCAGACCAAACAGCTGCTGAAACAAACTTGGACTCTAAAAACCCACTTAAAACTGCACAACAGTTCTCGGCTTCGACGAATTCGATCAACTTTGATGCTGATCAATCCAGTAGCACTAAAAAACCTACTCAGGGAAAATGGAAAGTAGCAATGTCTCTGTGCAAGGTTCCCGAAATTTTCTTGGCTCTTCTTTGTCAAGTACTAATATTTGCAGGACTAGGAGCTCATGGACCCTTGCATTCACCATTTTTACAGGATACTTTTGGACTGGAAGCCATATACATCGGAATGGTTTCATGCGCACCATTTATTGCTATGGCCTGTGGGTCTGCTTTTTTCGGAATTGTGGGTAAAACCCTACCTGGGAGAAAGGTATCGTTGATTGGATCCCTATTCCTACTTGGGTTTTCATCAATGCTTGAAGGACCGGATCCGTGGCTTTGCAGTGTTCCACAGACATTATACGTGCACATTACATCGCTTTTCATCTCGGCTTTTGCTTTTTCATCACATTTGGTGCTGACAGCTGAAGAAATGCGACACGCAGCTATTGTTCATGGATTCCCGGAAAACATCGAAGTGTCGGGCGCAATCGCCTCGTTTCTCGGAGGAGCCGAGTACCTGAGCGGACTTGTTGGACCTATATTCGGAGGATACCTCGGTGAAATGTTTGGCTTCGAACGTGCTTTTGGAATTCTGGGAATCTTCTGTTTTGTTTTGGGAATCATTCGTCTTGCTGTATTGGGATATCAGGATAAATACTATAAAAAGAGCTCTAGTAAAGCATAATTTTATGAAACTTGCAATGACTTTGTGGTCACAAATCTAGCTAATTAGAGATCATTTTGACTTTTTTCTGCATTGATTGAACCCTTGGTTTGAGTGTTAGAATCAACTGATGTAATGAAGTAGTCTTTACTGTTGTTCTGTATCAATGTTGCTTATTGACGTGTCTCGCTTATGCATGTAGCTGCTTGTTAAAAATCTCGAACTGTTGTTAAAAATCATTTTGAATCTGCATGAGAAAAACGATGGTCAGAGCAGAGATCTTTCCTGTATTATATTATGCCGACAGACAGGAATGACAGACACTGGGATGCAATTCTGAAAATGTAATATTTTCGCATGAATTTCATCCAGGGTGCTTTCATATCAGGAGTTGGACATCTCAAGAAAGGGCGGTATTTTCATCTTCATTGGAATTCAGGTGTCAGATTAAACGGTAGAAGTCTTTGGGCTCAATAATGCAGAAAGGAGTGAATCATTAAGGATGTCGAGGTTGTTATCTCATTTGTCATTTGTTCAGGGCTGAGTACTTAATTTTATACTTCGAGTGATTGTACATTTAATTTTATTATTATATTGAACGACAGAAGCTGTGTGACTGGCTAAATTTCATTTTCATCAAATATATTTTTGTCATTACATTTTTTGTATCTAAAGAGAAAATAGGCTGACGTGTTTTTCTATATTTATATAAAATAAATTTGCAATGCTCAAAATGTGGAACAGCAGAAAAGAATCGAAATATTTGTACACTGGAGATTATATATTTGAGTAAAAATTATAAATTTTCAAAAAATGGGTTGGGAACCCTTAAGCATTCAATTACCCGAGCTTGCCAACTGTGCCGGCAGGCAGTTCATTTTTCACATTGTGTAGCCCTAAATATCTTTGCAGTTATCCAGTTGCTTGGCGCCGGATATGGGTGAATTGTTCTAAAAAATTGTCGCTGATTGATTTTTTGTCACATTATAGCTTGTGAGTAATTGAATAGCTAGAGGACTCATCAAGCGTCGAATATGTTTTTGAGACCTAACGTAGTCGCGTAGCAATAGTGAGTGCTATCATTTATCTATTATTTCTAACAAACCAAAAAAATTAGGTTGAATTGGGATTCCATTCGAGCTTAATAGTTTCCAGCATGAAGGTTGAAGTATATTGTTATCATTTTGAAGAACCTTTACTTTTTTAAAAAAAAAACTTTTTTGCCCGCAATTTCTGTGTTTATTGCTTAGTTTCATTGTTTCAAAGTTTCAGTATATCGTTGATAAAAATTTAAGTTATTAATATTCTGTTAGAATTATTAAATTTTGAAAACACTGGTGCCGAAAATGATAGAGAAATTAGAGCAGCATGGCTTCACCGATTTCTGTTGTTATTTTTCGTTAAATTTGTCTCTTGTAATTGGGCTTTGCGGATTGGTATTATTTTCAGTCAGCCTTTGTTGAATTAAGTTGTCAATTTGTTACTAGTTGTTTTCATTTTGAAGTCATGGAATAACAAATTTGCGCAAAAATGTAAATGCACTTATGCAATTTTGTTTTTTTGTATTTTTTTCTGAAGTTTTTTGAAAAAAAGTCTTGATCTGTGTACTCCCTTTGTATAGATTAATGGTTCTCTGCATTGAAGATCGAAATGGAATTTTCCTTTTTCCGTGTTCTTTTTTGTCTATCTTTCTTAAGCTTCTTCTTATTACTTTGTTTTCATTACAACTGGAGGTCATGAGTCTGGCAGTCTACTGCCCTTAATGACAATACAAGTAACGGGTTCCATTTTTGCTGTCTTTTTAGGCAAGATTTTAGTTCTTCGAGAGATTGTCAAGAGAAATTGGGTTACTCAACATATTAATGCAATGAACTTGTTGGAAATCAACCTAAATTTAAAAAACGATAGTTTTCGAGGTTCTTTTCGGGGCAACTGTGTTAACCACTTTCATATTTTTGGTCCGTTTTTAGTGGAGGGTTTTAGTTGAAGATCTTTGGCAGAAAAGAAGCTTGAGGCAAAAAACTTGTTAGAGGCTTATGAGGTGTTTGCCATAAGGTTAATATGAAGTTTTTTGTAGAAAACTTTGAGTATTTGGAGGTCAGAATTTGTTTTATACGAAATAATGAAGATGACGGACTTCTGTGAGAATTAACGTTTTCTGTCAAATACATAGTTTCATCTAAAATATTTAATGTTTGTTGTCCAACACGACACCAAATGCTAATGAAACATGAAGTGGTGGATTGTCTGATATCATCCCAATCACCACTTAGGTGAAAACTAAATTTAAGGATTGAATTAATTCAAAAAACAACTAGCATATACAATCGAAAGTATGCACTAACTAAGAATTGCACTACTTTGCACGACTAAATTTTATACGATCATTTTACCAACAGGTAGGCTGAGTAATTTGCATTTGCACAATGTTACGATTCCTCTTTCCTTTTTGGCTTAATTTTGTACCAAATAAAGCAGAGATAGGAAATGTTCAACCTATAAAGAGTAGTTCATACTTAATAATTTAAAACCGTGTGGATTCTCAAATAAAGACATGTTTGTACCAGTAATGTCAATTTGGATAAACTGATTGTTTTGGCTAGCTTCAAATCCAAATTCAGAAAACAAAACAAAAGAGCAAAGACAAAACAAACGGATGTCTCTATTTGATTCAGACTTCTTTTTTCAGAAGCTGCCCTCAAGTAACCAATGATTAGTTTTTAATAGCCGCCCTCATCTTCTCAGCCGGCTATTATAGCGCTCCTATTTTTTTACAATTCAAAGAATTTGAATTGTATTGGGGCGCTGTGTTTTTTTTTTTTAAGATGTGTTCACACATTTTTCAATGACTTTGATCTTTCAAAACGGGATAAACAGGTAAAGCCCAGCGGGCATTAAGTTTCATTAGAGGCCCAATGTGGACGTTGGTAGTCCTTCAAGTGCTTAGAGTGTTGCGGCTGCTCGGATGGGCTCAATTCAAGGTTAAAAGGTCATTTTTAGGAGTTTTTGGGCTCAAAATGGTGCAATTTTTCATGTTTTTTATGATGTTTTTGAGTTTTTTGTTTGATTAGTCTTAGGTTGAAGTTTTTAAAAATTGATGAAGGCCTTTTGTGAAACAAAATTGCCTGTTATGACCATTTTATGAGCTATATGTTTTGGTATTACAAACACAAACACACAAAATGATACCAGTTTTTGCAATTTTTTTCAAGTTTTTTGAAAATTTTTGTCATTTTTTGCCCTTTTCCAGCTTCAGGGGCCAGCAAATCTCCTTTAAGGTTTGATAATAGGGCACTGTATAGTTTCTAGTAATAATGGAGTGGTTTTAAACATTTTAATGTCTCGAATTTTAGCATTTTTTAAAATAAAATCTGCAAATTTTTTGAGGTTTCCTAATAAAGTTTGGCAATTTTTGATATTTGTCCATTCTCAAGTGCCAGGAAACCTATTCCAGGGTCTGAAAAAGTTACTGCATAGTTGTTAGTTTTACTGGAGTTATTTTCAACAATTTAACCTTTCGAATTTTGAAAATTTTCTGATAAAACTTGCAAGTTATTTAAATTTTTTCAAAACATTTGTCTCTTATTCAGTTTTTTTTGCCTGAGTAGCCAGATAACCTAATACAGGGTTTGATAGTATGTTATTAAATAGTTGCTAGGGGTAATTGGATGGTTTTCAACATTTTAATAGAACAAATTTCTGTTATTTGAAATTTAAAA
Organism: Convolutriloba macropyga; assembly: GCF_964194025.1. Classification (NCBI taxonomy): domain Eukaryota; kingdom Metazoa; phylum Xenacoelomorpha; order Acoela; family Convolutidae; genus Convolutriloba; species Convolutriloba macropyga. The sequence goes on from NC_134479.1 coordinate 25,038,281, forward strand.
TTTTTAAAAATTATTGCCTATCGATCTTTGAACCAACTAATTTTTTAAGGCTTGGAATTGGTTTACTGGATAGGCTCTAGAGACACTAGAATCATTTCTTCAGAAATGCTTCTGAAGATAATAATATCGCGACTTTCAGCAGCCTTTCATTGAAGTTTGCATTTGATTTCATTTTTTTTAAATTTTTTGGTCATTTTCGAGTTAATCGATCTTCAAGGGCCAATTGATTTTTTCAGGCCTTGCAGATATAATACTGCACCAATTTCAGAAACAAAATTTGGTTTTGAACATATTCTTGAAATAGGTATATTTAAAGGGATCAAATTTTGCCTTAAAAGTTTTAGCAATGATTATATATCTGTTTAGTTTGATTGTTTCTCAGTTTTTTTGTGATAGTTTTTTAATTTGTTTGTTTTTTAGCTGGCATCGTTGATTTGATCTGCTGGTCGAGTAGAGTAATTCTAAGTTTTCATTCAATTCTTTGAATTGTATTTCAGGACTTGTCTTGCTATGTTTTTTTACTTCGTCGAATAAAAAAATGTTTCGCTTTACCTCATTTTGCTGCCTTTTCAACATTTTGCGTGAAATCTTTTTGACTTCTCTAGGCTAGTTTCTCTCTTCTCTCATTCTGCTAAAAGTGAATTTGAACATCAGTTGCTCAGCAAAGCAATTCAAAATGGACAGAGTAAGTATAAAAAAATGAAGTCAGAAGTAGAAACGGGATAAACCCATAAAGCCCAATTTTAGATGCCCGCTATTTCAACGTCGTTCCTATAAGTATTAGTTACCTCTCTCTAATGCTTATTGTTATTGATAGTAGCCCCTGTAGCCTCTCTCCAAGAAACAGAAGTATGTTCAACTACGAAATGCCATCAAAATAAATCGGACTTAAAAAAATGTTTTTGTTCAAAAATCTTTTTTTTTTCAATATCTTCTGTTATTTCAATCCCAATCATGCTTATTGGAATCAACGGCGGCTATTTTCCGGCAATCTGCCGGGTATGTTTGAATTTTTCTTTTCAGCTTAACGCCTCAAATTAAAGTAATTACAGTCAATTTGAGAAAGGAAAACTTTTTGAGAATGAGGTAAGTCGTTTGTGACCTAAAAGTTATTCATGTGAATGAGCAAAGAGCTCGCTCCCAATAAGAATGATAAATGACTTCACAAACGCAACTCAGTTGCAAAATTTTAAGATGTAATGAGAAAATCAACATTTGAAAAGAGCATGACGTCTTAGTTCGTAATGTAACAACGTTCTTGACGAAGAAATGAACAATACGGCAAGGCAACTCCTGATTGCAACCCGAAGAGTTGAAAAATAATTTTCAACTTTATTGTAAAGCCATCTTCTGATTGGAAATAGCACTTGACACAACAAAGAGATTATCGGGATTGAAAAACAATTTTAAAGAAAATGACCAATTTATTTTGGGTAGGCGTCATGAATACCCGACTATATAACAAATTTAAAAAATCATTTCATACCATTTCACGTTAAAAAGCAAGAAATTTCTATCTAATTCCGTTAAGGCACAACATGGTGGTAAAAACTACTGATCAACGAAGTTTATTTAGCAAAACACGGCAAGTGTTTGATGTGAGATTAATGTCTAAGAAGTAAAACTGGCCGCTAAATCAAACAATAATTGTATCAGTTTTTGTTGATATGGAAGCTTGATGAAATTAGTTTTCATTGAGAGTAAGAGAAGAAAGTACCTTCTATAAGTTTGAAAAAACCATTAGCTATCAAATCAAAACTTTTAACATATATTTTTTAATTTTGTTTCAGAAAGGCAACGGCCACTATCGAGACTCAGTGATGAGACAGCGAAATAAGCGACAAAAATGATTAAAATTGAAAATTTCACTGACTTCTGATGAAATTACATTAAAAAATGTTACTAGCTGTTTGAAAACATCTGGCATAATGTACCTCTTTTAAGATGCTGCGCAGCTTTTTGCGTAAACGTAGCGTCGTCATACATTTAATGGGTATCTCCGTTCTTAGAACATACTCTAACAAAATTTTTTTGAAAGTATAGCTTTTCTGGTTGTTTAATTTGTCCTTGTCCTCAGGGTATACATTTGTTCCCAACATGGGGTTTTTTTCATGACTGACATGACGAGGTAGTGCAAGCTAATCTAGAGTTACCATGAAGCTTTTTCTGAAACGTTTTTCTGTTTGATAGATACTGTTTCGTTTTAGTAAGGTTTTCCATGAGTGACGAAGGATGAGTGCTTACCTGAGTGATAATTGTCAGTGTGTTTGGAAAATGCTGCTTTGATTAGGTTGCAATAATTATCAATGACTGAATTTTCCTTCAAAGTGAAGATTTAACGTTTTCAGCCAATGGTTTGACCAGTTACGTGCCATCACTATAAATAAAAAAGAAACAAATGACAATGATTTGTCATGGTTGGAATAATGACAAGTTTCCGAATTGCATACAAACGAATTCCAAAAAGAAAAAAAGAAGAAAATGCAAAACCGATAAGTCTGAGTAATTAACAATTTTTTTTTGAAAAAAAATTCAGTTTGGAAATTCAGTCAGAGATGTACCTATTTATATAAGTTTTTTAGGGACCTATTTTTGTTCCGGCACCTCTTGAGGGGGAGGAACTATATACACAAATGGGTTTTTGTTGTTCAGACAATTTTCGCCGATCGATGTATTCATCGTAGAGAGTTGACTGGTATCATTAGAAAGCTCGTCCAGCGTAAAATATGGAATTAAAAAGTTTTTTTTATTTTCGTTTTTTACAGGGCGTTATCGAGGTTTAAACTTCTAAGAGAAGTAGGGTGAATTTCGTTGTTTTTATTCACATTTTCCGGAAATTTGGCCAAATTTTGCTAAAATTTGTTAAAATTTTGAACAATAGTGTGGTTGATTTTATTTTTAAAGACAAAAAATCTTGTTGACTAGACTTATTTAAATTTTTTGTCAAAAACAGCACGAAATAAGCTTCTGTAGTTAACTTTGATTAAATTTGCCGGAAGTACACCACAAAACACTACTAATACAGTTTTTGTAGACTCGAAAGGGGGCTATTCCTACCACAACTTCAGTACTCTGTAATTAAAATTTTGCCGTTTTTTTTGCTAACTTTACTCGTTGATTATCAAAAACTAAGTGTTCCTTCTGGACGGACAGTATTAGCAGGGCTAATTTTGGACCAATCTTGGAAGCAGGTCCCGATAAATGAATATGGTGTTTTACTTGAAAGCTTAGGGTCGTTTTGGCTTTGAAAAAAAAATTGATTTTAAAATAAACAATGGCTCATTGAAAATTGCCTCTATTTTTTCTCAATTTTGCCTACTTGTAGCTTAGTGTCAGCATGGTTCTTCTTTCCACTGATATAATATTTATTCTCTATAGCGATTTTACTCCTTAGGTTATGGTTTTCTGGCTGTGATTCTTCACGTTTTTTTTTATTTTTATATATTTCCCCATTTTTCACTTTTTCGAGATTTGTCACTTTTTTTTGCAGTTCACATATCACATTATTGGAGTTCAAAATAAGGCACCATCAAAAATATTAAAATCCTGAAAGACATAGATTATGTTTTTGACGGTTTCGACATTACTTTCTTGAAGAATGTAATTGAATCTTTTAATTTTGTCTTCAACTGTCGTTTTTCTTTGTCGTTCTAGTCGTATAAAATTTGCTGCATGATGACAGATTTCATTGGTTTTTCATGGAAAAAGGATGAGCCGATTTTCTGATATTAGTAGTTAGTTGATGGCTTTCATGACTGAAAACAATTGATTTCCAAAATATAAAAACTTTTTAGTTTTGCAATTTTGTTCTTTTTATTATCTTTTTGTTGCCTAATCTCATTAATTATAGGTCAAATATGACATTATTTGTTTCAAGGGAAGTTGTCAAAAGAGATTGGTGTCACAAAATCAAATGTTTATAAAGAATTCATCATGACTTTACTGGCTTCGACACGGGTTTTTCACAAAAAAGTAACATTAGCTTTTGATTTTTGTCGTATTTGCCGTGCTTTCTTTAGACGTAGGACTTATTCTGGATAATTGCAGGTCTCAAGGGCTTCTTTTGGAAAAAATAAACGATCCTGTTTGATTATTTAGTTTTGCAATTAATGGATTTAATGACTTTGAAAGTAATTTTGTTTCGAAAAAAAAGTATTACTTTAGTTTGCCATTTTTTCTTTTTTAATCTAATCTCATTAATGAGAGGTCACATGCTACATTATGTTCGAAGAAAGAGCAGTCGATCATATTTTGAGGGCCAAAATCTTACGCTATATTGACTTTGTTATTAAGTTTCGTTTAATATACCGGACATAATGTTTTTGATGTCATTATTAAAATTTGCTGTTGCTGTTCGATTTTGCGTCATAAATCGCTGTCTTAATATTGGCATATATCATCAATTTAGTTCATCAGTTTTTACTGCACTGATTTTTATGCTTTGGAGGCTATATTTTTGTTCATACGCTATTTTTTTAAATGCTTAATTTTTTGGTTTTTCTATCTGTTCCTCATTTGGTTGACAATTATGCCAAAAATGTGGATGATCTGGGTCGGAACTTTTTGTGCGATAGCACATTACCGAGACTCCTTGTTATAATCAATTTTAGAAAGCTAATTTTGTCCTATGGTCTCATCTCTTATTGTGTTCGCAAAGAATAGAAAAGAAGAAGTAAGACCGCGCAAAAAATTACCAACGTTCAGACTAGCAAATTTGGTTCTCGAAAATGTTTAAAGTTTAAAAAATTGTCGAGAAAAAAACCATTGCCTGAATAGTTGAAAACTATTTTAGAACTGCTAATACGTCTTGAATAAAGATTTTGCTTTATTGAGTGAGCTACTATGGTTCAAGAGAAAAGATGAGCTACTATGGTTCAAGAGAAAAAACCCATTTAAAAACTCTTCTTAGTTATTTTTTGAAGCACAGGAAAAGTACTTACTGGAAATTGAATTTTTGTTTAGAAATTATTGACGAATGTTTCAAATAGGGGACGTGAAACTGTCTATTCGCAAAGGCTCATGTTTATTCGCACCTAACTCATCATTTGATGCACGAAAAAATATTTTCTTTTAGGTAGAGAACATCAGAACTCATTTTCTTTGAAAATTTGCCCGATTAATTTCCCATTTTGAGCCGCATCAGCGAAAAGTTTTTTAGAAAGAACAACTCGAAGGGAATATAAAAATTCATTTAATTATATGCGAAATTTGTAATTCTAAACAGGATTCAATTCACGGGTTTGGTTGTCCACATTGCCAAAAGATATTCGCAAACAATCTGAGGCTGGCACTTTCGCCGTTCTCCCTGTTTCCAAGGTAGGTATGAAAGCTGTTTTATGCTAATGTGCAGCCCGAGGTCAAAATACTGACAGGACAGGCTTTGTTCAGGCGTACCTTTTTTATCACCTCTTAATCCACATTTCTGTAACTCGGCTACCATACCCCCTCCCCCTCTTACCCATCCTCTCCAAGTCTTATCAAGCAGCTGCACATGCCTGACTCTGAATTTCTCCCTGCCGAACGACACCCATCCTTTTCCTTTGATCCTTCTGATTAGGAAAGTTTAGTTAAGAGTTTATATTGCGCGGCACTTTGAAGCCCATTTTATTCCCCATCCTTTCTCTCTGCGGCCCCACGCTCCCGTTATCCCACTCAATAACCATTACGGTTGTCCACTCCTCGTCTCATTCCACCTCTAACCCCGCTCACTCGACTAACCTCGACCTTTGAATCCCCCCTTCCTACCGCTTTAACCTCCCTCTCCCCACTCCTGCGTCAATCCTCTTCCCAATATTAGCCTCCCTAAGCCCCATCTGGTTACTATCAAAACTAATCGCTCGACGGTCGTTTGAGAGCAATTGAGCAATTAGCCGACTCCAGTCGGTTGCGTCAAAATTTAAGAAGATTACAATGACTTCTAAAATAATTTAAGACAAGGCGAAAAGGTAACAATAGCTAAAAATTGAATCTAAAAACGTATTGTTTACTTGAAACGGTCAAAAAGGCTTCCAAAGGAACTATAATCTCTAGTTGTTTGACAGAAACATCTTTGAATGAAAAAGATGAAATGCTTAACTGATAAACCGCTTTTTAAAAGCCGCACGGGATCAAAAAGTTTTGCTCGCTTATTAAAACTTTTTTCAAGAAATAATGCAAAAATTTATCGAACAAGAAAAGATTACCAGCAGAAGCCAAACCTTTGGATTTTAGAAAGAAATTTCTAAGTAATAATACGGTTTGCGGTCAGCTTAATGACTTCTAAAGGGGAATCAACTCAACGTGTTAATTTTGTCAAAATTTAAAACCAGCTCAGTGCCATGACACACCACCCAAACACCCTTAAGATCACTGCAAGCTCGAAAACAAGACTTATCAGATGATCTTGTCCTTTTGTTGGATTGGATATTGACATTATTGCATGATTTTGGAAATACCTTGCGTGGATTTTGGGGTTCATGAAAGTGCTCTTCGATTTGTTTCTGTAAAGCAAGGTAAATTAATGTATACGAAAATTGCTGTTTCGCGTGAATGGGTTTCCACTTTGACTACAGGCCTTAAATTTTTTGTTTTGAGTTTTGAAACAGATCTTGGACTCTGTTACTCAAAAACATTTGTTGGTAGAGAAAAATTAAAAATCGCTAAAATCAAGAAAGCCTCAATAGCAGTTCAGAGCTGCCATTACTGGGAGTAATTGATATGATAACAGAAATATAAAACACGAGCGAACATCAACAAATGTTTAATTGATACCTATGAAGGAAATTAATTCCTAATAATTTAGAAATTGTTGAAACACCGCATTATCACTCTACTTTAAAGTTGAATAAAATCATGCTTCGAGTTTATATAAAAGCTATTTTGTTTTTTGCTACTCCAACGTGACCAAAATCGTGACGCTAATCTGAGACTCGAAGTGACATTAAAAAGTGCAATATAAATGTGAACAGATCTTAAGAAAACATAACCCAACAGTTCCGGAATCGACTCCAAGTGTTAAATCGACAAACTTCACTGACATTATGCACATCCCACTTAATTATACCGCACAATTTCTAGCAATAACATAGGAAAAATAAAGAAAAAAAATGATGCACCATCTGATGAAATTTGTTTCAAGTTGCGACTCCAAAATTTATTGACAAAAGAACTTTTAATACAGGTAAATTAAGGTGCTCCAACAAAAGTCTCTGCAGAATGGTAAAATGGTATTTTCAAACCATTTTTCTTGGTATAAAAATGATTTTCCATTAGGTCATCAACCATTTCCGCAATAAACCGCACTAAAACTCGACAACATTTAAAACAGCAAAAATATTAAAAATAGAAATAGTTATAATTTACTTTGGGTGAGATTACCATGTCTAGCCGTAAAGTGTCATCTCATAGTTGCCATAACTATAGTATAGCTCTAAATTAGGAACTGATCAGGAAAACTACAGCGTGAAGCATAAAATTAGTTGACACAGGCAAAAGAATTACAAAGATAGACAAAAATTTGCATAAGTTTGCTCTAACTTTCTCGACTCGCTTCAACAAAAAACAATTCAATATTAATGTCAATCAATTTTCGTAAGATCTCCAAAATTTTTAGAAAAACTATTTAAAACTATTCAACTCCCCAGATGCTCAAGTTGAAAAAGATTGCAATAACTTCTAATATAAATTAAGACGAGGCAAAATGGTATCAATTGTCAAAAATTGAATCTAAAAACGTATTGTTTACTTGAGACGGTCAAAAGTGCTTCCAAAAGAAACATTATCTCCTTAGTTTTTTGAAAGAAACATCTTTGACTGAAAATGATGAAATAATTAACTGAAAAACCGCTTTTAAAAAGCGGCACTGGATCAAAAAGTTTTGCTCGCTTATCGGAACTTTTCAAATAATGCAAAAATTTATCGAGCAACAAAAGACGCTCCACCAATACTCCTCTTCGAGTCGTAAAGGAGACAGCCTACCAGCAGAAGCCAAGCCTTTGTGGGTAGAGAAAAACAGTGAAATATTACCTACTCCTGTTTGTGTCAAATCTAAAATTAGAATTTAACCACGCCAAAACAGTTTGTTAACTAAGAAATTGAGGGGAGAAGAGTTTTTAACTTTCAACAAAATTAACCATAAGATGTTCAATGTGAAACTATAATTGAAGGAGCAAAATATGAAACAAAGCAGTTTTCTTTTAATTGCAATTAATATTGTGGAAATGTCGAGATGACCTCCAGATCTTTGGTTAAATAGTGCGGACCTCCAGCAAATTAAATATAGGTTTTCCATTATTGGGAATGTTTATCAGGTTTTTTTGAGTCTATCAATCTATCTGTAAAAGTTGTTTACAGCGAAGACAATGTAAAATCTTAGACTCTCATGCGGTTACTGAAAAAATCCAAGATTTTGCGTCAATTTAGCAAACAATTCGCACTAACTCACTCAAGATCCACTGGGGACGAAGCATGGGTTTTTTTTAGTCTTCAAATTTTGAGAACTACCCTGTGCGATGTTTTGATATTTTAAAAATTTGGTTGTTTTGTTGTTCTCAGCTCCTTTCTTGAGTTATCAGACACTCTAGCAAAACTCATAGACCAAAAAATGACATCTGGTCTTCATGAAACAGTCAACTTTATTCGAGTCAGAAGAAAAGTTTTGTACATTCAGTGAAAAGGACCTTATTCCTGTTTTATTCTTTCCAGAACTCGAAGAAACTTAATAGAGATTTGTTAATCTGCTATGCGCAGTGATACAAAGACTTCGACCCTTCACATTTAGAGGTATTTTTAAAGCTTTTTTTGATCATAATTATTTTTATTTGTAAATTTCTGCAGCATGAACTCAGTAACGTTTCGTTTTGCATAAAAATAAATTGATCCAAACAAGGCTGTGAACAGTGTGTTGATTGCAGTAATATGTTGACAACAACGTGCTTGATCACAAGATTAATTATGAAATAGTATGAAAATAAAACAGATTTTTACTACAAACTTTGCTTTTCTAAATTAACCCGTTTTATTAATTAGTTTTGTAATTTTCTAACCATGAATCTAAATTGTTTCTCAGAAACTGTTCCTGAATTTCGTCCGCAAGGGGCTCTTTCAAAATTCAAATTGCCCAGTCAGGTTTTCAAAAAATGAGTCAATTAAATTTTTTGACAGGTTAGTAGATCCCAATCAATCTAAGACAATCAGATAACGAAGTGGGAGCCCTATATTTTAAATGCTATGCTTCTGCCCCTTAAATCTTTTTGGGCAGGCCAAGTTTCACTCCAATGATATCACGTAATAGTGAATTTGTGGTTCCAGATTGCAATCATGAGGTGTTGGATTAGATTTTGCTTCCAAAAACAACCATTTAATTGCAATAGTTTTTTGCTACTTGCCAAATGTGTTTGGTTTTTGACAAAAGTAAATAATCTGTCTAATTGGATGCGCTAGTATTTTATGATTTCTTGCTCTGAGATTGAAAAATCTCTATTGCGTTGAATTCTCTTCACAATTTTTAAATTTTTAGAAGCGTTGAGGCTAAAATAGACAACGAGGTAAGTGAAAAATTTTTTCCGAGACTCTTCCACGTTTCATAAAATTTTTTAAAATGGTTTTTGGTACAATTTCGTGTCTCATTATGCAGACTAGTTCGAAGCAAGTTTATCAACTAGCGACGACTGCGAGTCTTCCATCAAACTTATGATTGATTTTCACATCTACTTTTAATCAAACAGTCAAAGGCATTCAGATTTTTGACTGAGCTGGGTTATTTGACAAAGATAATTTAGACCACATCGCAGGGTTATTTAAAATTCGACAAAATATTTATTTTTTTATGCAACAAATGACAAATCTTTCGAAGTTCAGGTAATTATTTGTGCGAATTGGGAAAAGGATTTTTTTTCACGCAAACTTTTTACAGAAACATGCGAACTATCGCGTATTTTTGTCACGATTTTTTGTTTGAGTCATGCAAAAAGCTTATGGTTAAGAAAGTCATATAAATGTGTTTTTTCGTGGAGCCTGTTTATTATTTTTTAAAAAATGGGTACAAATACACATTTTTTGTGTTATTCAGTATAGACCGTAAGATTAGAAGAGTTTTTTTTTAGAATTTTTCTATTTTCTACATAGGAACAAAATACAAAACTGGTTCTCCTAGCATTGTTTAAATTAGCTCAAAAATTTAACCAATTGACTGAATTTTGAAATAAACATCTCTTCGTAGAAGCTTATCTAACCGCAAAATTCTCATCAGTTCAAATCATGAACAAATCAAATTGTCATATGGGAGAGATTTTGAAATTGCAGCCCGCACATACAGTTTTCATTGCCAACAAATATATAGCGGTATAATCTTCATGACTAGCCTGATTTTCTAGTTTTTTAATCGGTCTCCCCGATCATTGGGTGTGACTTCGACGTGATGAAATTACGAATGGCTTTTTTCGTTTTAATGTAGACTAAATCTGAACTCAAATCTCCCCTCTCATTTAGTGAATTTCCGTCTACGCAAATTTAATGGGAACTTTTTCTTACAATTTAGGAATTAAAGAAAGTGTAGAATGAAATCACCAAGTTTTTAAAAATAGGCGTCAAATCGTCCTTTTTGCATCACGAGCGCCAATAGATAGATTATCTGGCAATATTTTTCTATGTTTCTTTTTCTACAAAAGTAAACCGTTTTTGTCACTTTCAATTTAATATTGCATAATATTGTTTAATGTTATTTGAAAAGATGTTCAAGTTTTAGTGATCAATATCACAACTTATATAAACGTACAGCTATGATGTACTCCATGTCATACAAAGCAAAAGTTTTTTTGGTTATCTCAGTTTGTTTCATAGCTAACGCCACATTTGTTCTCACTAAGTCATGAGTAAGTTCAACTGTCAATAATTTGGAATGCAGTTATCATAGTTTTTCAGAGATTAAAGAAGAGAATTAATTATAGAAAACTAAAAATACTTTTGAGTACTGCTTGCAGCTATCTTGTGAAGAAAAATGCTCTATGCAAATGGTATACATAATGCTGTTATTCATTAAGTGAACTCAGAACTATCAGCTATTATAGATTATTTTAGCCGGGCCAAAACAAGCTTTGCTCGGATAAAACGTTCCGGGATTGCATATGCCTCCTCGTAGTTTGCGTAACTAGTATTCTCATTTTTTTCTGACCCTTCTGAATGATACCCATGATTAGTTCCTCAACCAAAGAAAGGTATTCGTCAGAACGATTTGGGTCACAGGCAGGGTGGTACCAGACCGACCAGACCCAATCATAGGTATTGTTTGATATATCTGTCCAGGAAGTACTTTCAATTAACAATTATCCTAAAGTTTAGATTTCAGGGCCCTTACAGTCTTTTCGATCTTTCTCCTATGCATAACTATATTTGCATTAACATTATTCGAAAAATTTAAGAGTAATTTTTGTTTTCCTTCAACTTATGTTTTAGTTCAACTAATTAGTTTTAGCAGTTTTGGAAAATGAAATTAAAAGATTATCGTTTGAAGAAAACGTGATGATCATGTTTCTCGATATAAAATTTTTTAGCTTTTTTTTATCAGAAAAGAATCAAGTCGTTTTTATATCTGCTCAGGGCTTTTAGCTTTTTTTTCAACAGAAAAGAATCAAGTTGTTTTTATATCTGCTCAGGGCTGGCCAAGAGAATCAAATTCTTTTGGCAAACCGTTATGCTTTTTAATTCCTTTCTGTATCAATATGAGGTCGAAGAAGGTTAAAAAAGTACGTTAATCATCTGTTTGTATCTCATATTAACGATATCAAAAATTGACAAGTGGAAAATATGTAAATCATGTCTGATTTTTCCTGGGGTTTCAGCAGGAAACTTTTGTGCGATTAGTTCTGTCAATCTGTGCTGAGTTTTGATATGATCAGTCAAACTTCTGATTTAATCTGGCTTAAAGAAACTAACTTTATGTTTACAATGATGTGTGCTCTTTTGCGGATGATAGTTTTCGTTATATCTTTTAATTTGTTTTTGCGTTCAACAAATCGAAATTCAAAAAAGATTTATATTTTGCTTCTCATTAATCCCTCTCCAGAAACCAAGAAAATAAATTTTATATGAGAAAATAAGTGCATACGGAAGATAATGGTCTTTGATTTTTTAAAGCGCTTATGGAAGTAAGTTTACAAAAATCAGATTGAACTCTTTCCTTCGCCAATTGCCATAACAAATAGTCTCATGACTCAATATGACCAAATAAAGCGATAAAACAATATACAAATGTCTCGGTGTCAAAGTTTATCTGAAGATTATCTCAAGTTCCTTACGTTTATTGGATAGTTTCTTAAAAAATGATAAATTTGCTTAAACAAAAATTCCAGATAACAATTGACCAGTTTCTCGCAAAAAATAGTAATTCAATTTAATCGTCAAGCCTTTTAAGCCTGCTCATAAAGTTGTTGATTTTGCAACTGAAAATAATGCTTAAAATGAAAAGGGGCATAAGCAAGTTGAGCCGGAATGGATATCACAATGAACTCTAATTACTGCTGTTTACTTAAACTTACTTAATAGAAGTTACAGACAAAAATTGGCCAGTTCCCCGGAAACAACAGTCATTTGATTTCATCGTGAAGTCTGTTAAACTTGCTCATAAAGTCATCAATTTTGCTACTAAAAATCCTGCTCTAAATGAAGTAAGCATGAGTAAGTCGAACCAGAATAGTTTTCACAAGGTAATCAAATTAGTGCTGTTTACAGAAAACTGACGAAATTCTTTCTTTATTTTCTCTGTATATAAGTTTGTGGTTTTTCAGACATTAAATCTATTAAACTTCTGATGATTGGCCTCCGATTGAAATGAAATTCGAAAGAGACGCCCAAAGTTATGTTTGTTAAATATGACGTCAAAACTGGGCAGCTTTCCATGTAAATTGCAATTTATATCAACGGCCGTGGCTCTTGTTGGATGTGTGAATGTTCGTAAGTCTTAAAGATCAATCAGGCTGACTAATCAAAACAGTACTTTTTTCACAAAAATACTCAGGCCATCTTTAAATAATTTTTCACTGGATTTTACTGAATGAGACCAATTAGAATGATATTCTACTATAGAATTATATTCTACGAATTCGACCAGCTCTAAGCAGATATAAACCTCAATTTGATTCTTTTCTCTGCAAAAAAAACTTAAACCCTTGTAAATCTTAAAAATGATCATTATTTTTCCTTCAAAGGATCATGCTTTGATTTGATTTTTTTGATTTGTTTTCTACGACAGCTAAACACTTTTCCCAATCCTAATTTCAATGAAGACTCATAAATTTGTCAGCATCTGTTCATTTTTCCGAATGACGTTAAAGAAAATACAGTTATTCATAAAAGAAATATATCAAAAGAACAAAGACATGAACAATAGAGAAAAGTTTTGCAATCCCAACTTAAAATAACTTTATTTAAAAATCTACTTTAAGTGCAACTATATTGAACAATACCTATATTTGGGTCTGACTGGCTTTGAATCATCCTGTCCGTGACCGGAAGCGCCAGCTCCCAACCGGTCTTGGGTACCATGTAAAATTGCGATTTGTGCTTTTGCCAATGAGTTTTAATATTGTAATAACGATTAATGAATACTTCTTTTCTAAAGTCTAAAGTATCAACTGTGGAGACCCGCATTTGACTGACTCGGATGCGAAAAAGAGCGGCTCAGTTTTGCCGGTCTTCTACTGGTATGTGGAGCTATTACAATTGATTTCTATCTTTACCAGTGTGCAAAAGTATATGTATTGGATCTTTTTATTTAAAAAATGATTTTAGGGAGACCTTAGGCTCACGGGATTCAACTCCTCAAAGACTTAGAGCCCAGATGTCTTCGCACCGATGCTCTGGTTTTCATGGCTTGTTATTCGTTCCTCTAAGGGTCCGATGACTGATACCTACGGGTCCGGCTAAAGGACAGGTGCATATTATAAATAATTAGATTCCCAGATGGGCTGGAGGTGGTGGGCGTGAAAACAGTTTCAGTTTGTTAGATAATTGAATGAGAAAAAAAAACGTTTCTGGACTACTGCAACCGATGATTATAATAATAGTGAAATATTTATTATCGAGCGTACATTTGTTTAACAAGTTGCAACTGATTATCACTTTATCAAGTTATTTTTGAGTAAAAGTTGAATTTACATTTTTATAAACAGTGGTTCTCGTAATTTTTCACGCTGGTTCATTCTCCACCCGTCATGGCTTTGTAGAATTCCTCGTAGTTGATACGGCCATCGCCATCTTTGTCCATATCTTTGATCATGCCTTCTATTTCTTGTTCTGAGAAACCTGAACCACCGTTCTTTGTCACTTCGCGTATTTCGTCTGCAGTGATAAATCCACTGTTATCTTTGTCATACGCCTGAAACACAAACAAACTGAAGTAATTTTTGAGTTGAGGTTTGTTATTTTCTAATTTGACGTTTGGCAGCTTCAAATTGCCATGTTCTGATTTCATCTTATTGTTCCTGCGATTTATCCTTTAAAATCAGAATTAGTAAAATATCGTAACAGAGTTTCTTGCGCCGCATATTATGGCTGCCTAATGAAAAACAAAAAAACTTCTGATTATGGTAGCACATGTGAAAAACAAAATGATTATGGTAGCACATGTCTAGCAATGGGAGCCAGCGCCCCCGCAAAATGAAGTGGACCAATTGGTACATTCTACCTCTTTAATTCCACAAAACTTATCTAAGCAAAAAAAAAATCATTGTAGGATATGGCGACAAAGGAACGATTGTTCTACTTGGTCTATAACACCATTCAATACAGTATAGTAAATCGTATTATAAAGAAACTAAAATTATATTTAATTTTTTTTACAATACTTGTGTAGCGAAATTTCAAAAATCGAAAATGTAATTAATTTTTATACAGGTTGAAGTCATCTCTTATATTGAGAAATGTATACAAGAAATTGATCGGGGTGCACGCGTATTAAACAGTTGTGGATCGTAATCAAAGACTTCCTATTGGCTGTTCTTGATTGAGGAATCTTCTTCTTAAACGGAATTAACCTGATATATGAACGAAATGTTTGCAAATCTGGGAAAAAACTTTATTTAAAACTATAATAAATTTTGAATAGCTCCACAGTTGTATGGATATCTAGAGTAGCGTAATCAAACACTGCGTAATGAAAAACAAAAAAAAATCGGTGTGCCCATTAAAAGCCAGCGCCAAGCAGAAGTTTCCGCGAAGATGATACAGCTGAATATTATTGGTTTAATAACAAACCGCAGGAACAAAAGTAATTATGATGAAGACAGATTTAAGAGTATGTCCTGAACGCTCAAAATTTCAATAAAAAGCACTCAATGCTTGGAATAAGAAAATGAAAAGTATCACTATTATCAGCATTCAAAAAAAAATTTGCACGATCTTTTTTTGTTCTTTAAATATTTATTTACTTAATATAAATTTATAATTCCATAGTTTTTATGATGAGTGCCTACAGCTTTGAAAGAAAGTAAGAAAAAAACTAACTAACCATTGTTTATCGTTGTTCAGGATCAAACTGCTCGTTGATAACTACGTGATAAATGTTTTCGCTGGTTTAAGTTAATTTCTCAAAGTTTTTCGTTTTCACAG
>NC_134479.1:25054062-25141562 GCF_964194025.1 Convolutriloba macropyga
CATTTGAAAAAAAATGAGAAGAAAGAAAAGGTGAAGGGAAAAAGGAATGAAAATAAGAACAGGTAAAGTGGGGCCTATCCTCAACTTGAACTTTTTACGCAAAACTACACAAAACCAAAACCAATATCAGTTGCATAAGTATTTCACTTTCCTCTCCTCATTCTCGTGAAATCTAGAACAGACTAAATTTTTGAAATAAGCAAACTTTTGTTCTATATAACATATACTCCCTAACAAAAAACTTTGGTTTGCTAAAGATTCAAATTAGGCATTAGAACCTAAACCTATAGCCCTTTGCCTAGCAGAAACTTGGCCTAAGAATCACTACGAAACGTCACAATTCTCACTGAGAGATTGCCAAAAAGCAAAAACAATGCAGCTGTGAGAGAATGAAAAGAGGAGGTGGCGCAGGAATCTTTTTCTTGAGTGATCACAACAAGTATAAAAATGCGATCACAGCACCCTGCAGGCACTAACAACAAAGATCAAAACAGATAAGCAGCTTTCTTTAATTATTACTTGTAATTGTATTCCACCTAGAAAACAAAAGATTGTTAATTCTCAAAGGCTAGAATGTTATTTTAAAACTATTATATAAAAGAAATTTCACATTTTTGATTAAACCAACCTTTTTGAAAAAAAATTATTTTGGATTTCGAAGCAAATTAAGTACTGTTGACGTCACAACTTCACCAACTGAAGAATTCCGGTAAATTTGGTTTAAACCAAAAAGTATAACTAAATGCATTTTTAATGATTTAAAATAGCTTCGATAAAATGAACCATAAGCTATTGTTGAAAAAGTGCGAAGATTGCGGACTTCAAGGAATGATACTGAAAATGCTTGATTCCTATCTGAAAGCCTACTTCAATTAATTAAAATGGGCAAAGTTCAATCAGCAAAGAAAAATGTTAAATATGTTCCCTGAAATATCAATTCTTGGTCCACTGCTAATAAATTTCTACATAAATGCATTCCTTCAAAAATCAAAAGAAAGAAAGACAATCTAAGCCGACGGTACAGTTTTTTTTAAAAAGTTAGTACTGAGGTTGTAGGAACAAATTACGACGCCACACTGGCAGCAGTTGCGAGATGGTTTCATAAAATTACTTTAACAAATAACACAAAAAAAGCAAAACACTTGATATTTGGAAAATGACGCTATCTAAACCAGCACATACCAGCAATTGCTTGAGCATGAGGAGAAATTGTATAAACCAGCTCTTTTAAGTGCCTAGGATTAAAATTAGACAACCAGTTGAAATACAAAGGTCATACTAATTACATCAAAGAGAAGCTTCTAAACCCCCCTTTTTACTGATTACACCTTATTGTTTCAAGAACCTAGCTTCTAAGGAATGTTAAAATTTATGAAAAATCAATAGTGCAGTACGGAATTCTAATTTACGGATCTACTAATGAAACTTTTATAAGACCAATCCACATGTTCATTAAAAGGACTTTAAGTTTTGCCATACACTTTTGGATCTATAAAAAATTGTTAACCAGGAGTGGGCTAGACCGACTTTTGTGTCCATGTTTTTGAGTTAAAAGTTATCGATTGCTACAAATAACGTTTCTTCAATATCTAACCTCTACTAAAAAGGATAATTTTATACATTATAATTTTATACATTAAATGTATAAAAGGATAATTTTAATGTATAGATTTTTTTCTTTTCTTATTTCAACTAAAATTTACATACATATAAACATACATAATTTATACATACATACACACACATATATATATTATATATATATATATATATATATATATATATATATATGTATATATATATATATATATATATTATATATATATATATAATATATATATATAATATATATATATATATATATATATATATATATATATATATATATATATATTTTATATACATATATATATACATATATTTGCTAAGTTTTACCGAGAAGTTTACTGAAGATTGAAAGTTTATTAGTTTTTTACGTCATACCAATTATAAAGAGTGACGGGCTTAGAGCTTTCATAGTATATTCTCTTCCCCGAATTGCATTTCTTCTGGATCAGCTGTTCCTGTGGATGAAAAAAGCACAAATGCGGGACCTACAGGCTACACTAGGAGTTGATGAAGAGGTCCTGAGAGTTTTATAAATAAAAAGACGATTTTATCATTAGCTAAGAAAAGGAGAACTCAACAAATAGTTTTCTCAAATTGAACTCTACTTTGAAACGTATGTTTTTGGGAATCAAAAGCTTAATAAAACGGAGGATGTTTGCTGATGTGCGTTTGCACAAAATGTTCCTACCCACTCATCTGTTCTGTTGACTTAATGGTATAGCAAATGAGGGAGATAGAAAGCTTTCAAATTTTCGCAAATTGTTGACTATGCAAATAAATTAATAAAGTAATGCGGCTTTAGAGGGCCAATGTAACCTGCCATTAATGAGACTACGACACAAGTCGAATGTAAAAGCCTAATAAAAACGAACAATAGTTACTCTCAAAAATCGATGTCTATATTTAAAAGAGAACACAAAAATTCGAAAACAAAATGGCATCAGATGGCACCTAAACTACACAAATTAACCTGTACTTTAATAAAGATAACATCAGATCTGTCCTTAATCAGACCCCGTAACAATTCAAAAGAAGAGAGCAAAAGGGGAAAGCTCAAAGACAAATTTCAATTTTCGGAAAAGCAATATTATCTTAGTGATTAAAATCATTAGGTATTAATTGAAGTCATTAAAAATTTTTCGTGTTGTACAATTGAGGAAGCAGTTGAAACGCGTTAATTTATACCTCATTAGGTAGCAATGCAGACCAAACGTTATCCATATATTGTGCCACGTTTTAGTCGAAAAATTTACAGAAGATTGAAGGTTTAGTAGTTGATTACGTCATACCAATTCTAAAGATAATTTCAGATCTGTCCTTATTGAAAGTCCGTAACAAAACGAAAAAAAGACAGCAAAAAGGGGACAAAGTTCAAAATTAAATTTTGATTTTTGGAAAAGCAATATTTTCCGAGGTTTTAAAGCCACTGAGTATTAACTATAATCATTAAAAAGACTCCAGATGTACAATTGAGGAAGCAGTTGAAACTTGTTAATATATACCTCATCAGGAAGAAAAGCAAACCAACCGTTAACCAGCATACATCATGCAATTTTTGAAATAAAGTTCAATTGCACAATTTTTCAAAGCCAGTGGACCAAATCATTAGTGTGATATTGTGGCCAGGATACAAGAAACAACCTCAAAAATTCACAGATATTCAAATTGAAATTTTTTAAAAATGAAAATGCGTAGTACTAAAGTCAACCCATTAGTTGAAAACCAAACAGTTTAAAGCATTTGTTTTTATTTTGTAAGAAAGAGGGAACGACCTGTCTTTTGAGAGACATAGCTCCCTTTTGAACGAACGAAGTTAAAAACTGGCAGAGCTCGAAAAAAATTTGATTTTTTTAGATATTAATTTTTTCTATAGTCATAATTTCATAGACTTTGAACCAAAAACGAAAAGAGACTAAGGTGCAATTCCCTAAAAATTCATTTGAGCCAACTACCTTGAAATCATTAACCTTGACAGAACTCAAAGACAACAAAAATTATTACGAGACTAAAATATTGAAGCAAAAAAACTATGAGATCTCAAAGTCATTAAAACCTGTCGTTAAAACTTCAGTTTAGTCTTATTTGATTTCAATTGATTGTTTTTGTAGTGGGTCTTTGTAAAAACTTCACATAATGTGCACTAGGCAACTAAAAAATAAAAATGAAGTAATGTTGCTTTAGAGGACCAATGAAAGCTGCCATTAATGAGACTACGAGACAAATCAAAAGTAAAAGCCAGAAAAACAAACAAAAATTACACTGAAAACTCGATGTCGATATTTAAAAGAGAACAAAAACTAAAATCGAAATGGCATCAGATAACAACTAAATTGCTCAAATTAACCTTCTTCTTGCTAAAATTAACATCAGACCTGTCACTGATGAGACTCCGTAACAATGGTTTTTTGAATGGTTTTTGGAGAACAAAAATGGTTTTTGGAGAACAAAAATATTTTCTGACTGATTAGAACCATTGGGCATTAACTGAAATTATTAAAAAGGTTTACTCGTGTACAGTTGAAGAAGCAATTGAAACTTGTTATTTTAAACCAATTCAACTGTTCTTAAAAACTTCACTTTGGTCTCTTTTGATTATCAATTGATTCATTTTGCAAAAGGGTGTGTGTAAAAAACGCAAAAACAACATACTCACAACGGACTCACGGACCAATATAGAAAACTCAAAAAAATTTATGAGTACAATGTTTATGTCCTTAAGACAGCATTGAAAAGGTAAACTTGGAGAATAAATTGACGTTTGGCTTAGAGAAAAACTGATTATAACTATTAAAAAAGAGAAAGAGACTAAGTTCTAAGTTAGATGATGACAAAATCAAGACCAAAAGAGGAAAAGGCTGAGAAAAAATTTTACATTTCTGTAAATGTTCCATCTGAATGTCATCAAAAGCATCGGCTATAGTATGAAATTTTTAAATCGGAGCATTTATACATCTAAAGAAGAAGCCATCGAGATTTTTATAAACATAAAGTTTTAAACGTATGCAAAAGGACAGCAAACAAAATTGAAAGTTAAAAATCTTAAAAATTTTGCAAGATAGCGATATCGCATTGCTCAGAACCATAAGATATTCTCCTAAAACATAAAATATATTCGGTTGCGTTTTCCTAAAACGTCAAAAGGATATGTCATGCATGGGATAATTTTCAACCAAACATAAAATAAACATGGAGAATGGACAAACATCTAAAAATCACGTTTTTCGACAACTCGTATTACCCAAGCTAAGAAGAAACCATTAGTTAAAACTACCTAAATAAAACAATTTACTTAACAATGACCAACCGAAAGTTTTTTTCACTGAAACAAATTGACAGAGTGACAAAAACTTTTTAAAAAAGATGCCTGATTCAGAAGTTCTTGATGTTTTGTTAAAACAAGTGTACAAAATCATAAGAGCCCTTAGATTGCAACCACCAACGCAGAATAGTTTAGCTTGTACCAAATATAGAAGCCAATTTTATTTCTTAGTTGGAATAAGTCATGGTACTGCAAAAAGCAAGGAAAACTCAAAAAAACGTTTAAGTTTTTAAAAGTACCCTGCGAAAGATTGAAAAAGATGAGCTCATACTCAAAAGCTAATATTTTGTTTTCATTGGTGCTTTTGCGCATGTTAATGAGATTTTTAGTATTGGACTCTTGGTCTGTAATCGTATTTGTCACTAGTTAACATGAAATAAAAGGAAAATTGCTAAAAAATAGGAGAAACGAAGACAGCAAAACTAGCCGTGATCTAGCTGGGCGTCTAACTAAAACGCCTTTTTGTTCCATTTTGCGCAATAGATAATTTGGTAAATGGAATGTTCCAATATATCAACGATAAATGATGCCTTTTGATACCTATCGAGGAAGCTGGCAATACTTTTATTCAAGAAGACTCTTATAGGAAGCGAAAACGAACTTTTTTCTTTAGGAAAGTGTAAGAAGATTGTGTTTTTACTTTTTAGGTCTGTATTTCGGGCAAACTTCGGCTTCTGGTCTCTACATTTAACTCTGACAAAGTGGGCTAAAAAAGCATTTTTAGCATAATTTTTTGTCTGAAGTTCGAAAACTTTAGCAAATATTGAGCGTAAAAACTCAGATCAAACCGATCAGCAAAACTCTTTTATCTTTAGAAATGAAATCAATAACTAGTGTTGGCAATTATAACAATATTAAGCAAAATGTTGGCTAGGATTACGGAAATAGTGAAGAAAATCCAAGGAAATTGGTCTACTATTCACCGAAATTTAAGCCTCGATAAATCCCCGGAAAAAAAAAGACAAAATGCAAAAGACTCTTTTTAGTTTTATATTCTACGGGCTTTTTACTGATATTACTAACAACTCTCTACAATAAATATATCAATCGGCCAAATTCGACTGAGCAAAAATAAAGGAAAACACCCATTTTTTTCCAGGGATTTATCGAGGCTTAAATTTCTGTGAATAGTAGACCGATTTCCTTTGTTTTTGTTCACACCTTCTGTAGATTTAGTATATAGTTCCTCCCTCCCACTAAAGTGGGGTCGGAATAAAAAATAATATCCAGTCATAGGCAGCCCCGTGGAAGATTTTAGTAAACGTAAAAGGAATGAGTTGGTCCGGGCTTCAATTCAAATGTCTGGCACAAACTACAAAATAAGAGTTTTGCGAAGTTACCGTTAAAATTGTTGAAGTAAGTATACTAACATTTAATCTTCTAATCAAAATCAGTGGCGCAAATTTAGTTTTTCTGAATTTGCGTATTTTATCTTGTTTTTATGTAGCGCGAGATGACACTGCAGCGATTTCTTGTAATAATGATGTAGTTCATTCTGTTTCAATTATTTATTTATAGGCGCCGTATTGATATAATCAAAACTGCAGCTTGTGCGTGATTGGACACGAACTTATGGCGACATTTATGACGACACGCGAAGTATGGCCTCATAGTTCTCCTACGCAGGCCGAACTTGAAAGTGATGAATGTGAAATTTGAATATCACAGAGTCATAGCTAAAAATAGGTACTAGATGGAGGCGTCTTAATTTGGCCAAAGTTTTGGCAGCGAAGAAAATAATTCCAATTTCTGAGAAATAGGCCGCAAAATGAACGAGAAATAGAGATTGAAGTGTGAAATGTTCTGAACACATGAAATGAACTAAAACATTTGGTTAACTAGAGGTGGATAAGTGAGAGATGGTCGAATTCGCTCAGATATTCAATAATGAATTAACAAAATACAAACAGTCCAGTGAAACGAAACTTGATAGCCATGATAAAAAACATGATAAAACATGGTAAATCTTGCCAAAATCTTGCCATGTTACATGGCAAGAAAACCTCACGATATGTACGAACTTGTATGATCTTTGAATGGCAATCAAGAAACAAGATCTTGGCAAGATTTCCAAAAAAGACTATTGATGACATGGCAAAATATACCAAGTTCAAAATTAAAAAGCAGCCTAAATAAAGATTTTGCACGAATTCATATGATTAAGCACGATTTATCAAGATTTATCAAGAATTATCAAGAATTGTCGGAAAATTCAGCTCCCGTTTTGTTTATCAACCATCAATTGAGCCTACTTTTTCCATTATAGTTAAATTTTTAAGTGGGTGCTAGCTCGGTATACAGTACATTGCAGTGTACAGTGCACTAAACATTCAAAAAGTTTTTCAAAAACGGATTTACTTTAAAAATCAAGACTTTTCTCCCATTTTTTTATTACCCATGAATTTTTTAATAAATCACAATTCAAACAGTTGGCACAGCAACACAAAAAAAAACAAAAACAAAAAATCTCATACAACACCTCGAAAAATTGAAGACTTCTTATAGAATCTTTTTTGAGACAGAAAGAAAAATCATCTGTTACAGGACCCAAGTATACCAAAACTTTGATTCTTTATACCAAAACTAGTGATAAACAACTGATCCCAAACGTCATGTTTTTTAATCCAGTTTTACTAATTTTGCACTAGTTTTAACCATTGTTTTTCTGTTCATAGCGCTTCAAATCAATTTCTACAAAATGAGAGTCTAAAACTTCTGCTGATACAATTTGCCCCATTTTTGATCCGTAAAATTGATTCGAAAAATGTTTTTTTTTCGAAGCACAATTATTCTCTAACTAGTTTTCTAACTGTCAAGATTTTTCAAGATCTTGCATGACATGACAAGGTGTATCAAGTTTCGTTTCACTGGGAGGGGGCGTAGCCTCAGAGCACTGGATTGGCTTTTACCACAAGAAAATCACCCTCAACTTGTAACCCAGGTTGAGATCCTAGACTCCAACAACCTCTGAAGAGACCACTCCTGATCAAGGTTACCTCTGCTCAGACTTTAGTGCTGTCGAAACACTGCTTGTGCTCTGAAAGCGCTGTTGAAGCTATCTCTGATCTAAGCGTTCAAGACCAAAATGAACCCTGACTAGATCATTTCGAAATAGTGTGGACTTTCAGCGCCCGAAATCATTTTTGATCAGGACCAGAAAAAAATTTACGTGACTATCAGCTCAAGAAATTGCCCTGTTTTTGATAACCAATTAGCAGGACCGTAAAAGCTACCACAAGAAAAATGATTTTTTTCTTAAGAAGCAAACCGCTGTAGAACGTAAGAGGAATGCGTAGTTTTGAGCTCAATAAGAGAATTGCCTTCGTATTTGTCCAGACATAATTACGAATTTTAAGTCAGAGGCAAAACAATTGTCTAGAAAACAAAAAAAGGCAAACACCTAATTACAAAGACTGGATAAAAAAATCGTTCAGCTTTAGAAAACGCGAGTCGTCTGACATTTTTTTAGCAATCTGTAAGTTTCATTTCCGCATGTTTTTACCACGGAAAGTGAAATAGTCACCATTAAATGAAAACAAATGCAGAAACTACAATTTTTATAGATTTTTTTGCTCCGGCAACGGGTCAGTGCCTTGAGCAGCTCTTTGTTGTGAAACAGAACTAATGAAAGTTGTCGGAAACTTTACCCAAAATCAGTTTTTGCTCAAATCTTTTCCAATAAACTGATTACCTGTTTTTGTTTTAAAAAGTTCGGATTGGGATAGATTTGATTCTCGGGGATTAAATAGTTGAAGAAACATGATTTTAACAATTGTCAGCAGAATACTTAGAAAGTGCTGGAAAACTGATAAAGTTTATTAAACGGTTAAAGTTGAATGTTGTTTATCTCTCAATTCCGCCCTTATATTTAGTTAGTCTACTGATAGACTGTTCGCCGCAACAATTGTTGTTTTCAAAATTCTCACTTTTCGAAAAGACTTTTGGCACAGAAACGGGTTAGTTCTCTGAATTGGTTGTTATAGTGCTCACAACCCCTCCTTTTCACTCCGGTAAAAAATTTTTAAAACGGAAAACTCCACTGTGGAGTTGAGTCAGTGAAACCCCAAAATCGTCGTTCTTCAAATTGCTCTGAAGTAGTGGATAAAACAAGGGATTCAACCACCAGTAAAATTTGTCCCTTTCTCCTAACGCTAATCACGCATGTCGAATCGGGCCAAATTTTACTGTTTGTTGAATCCCTTGTTTTATCCACTACTATATTCACCACTATAAATACATACTACACGCACAATTTTGTGTACAAAAATGTACATAGCTAGTATAATTTATGCAATTCATACACTAATATCCAAAAGTTCTCAAAGCTAGATTTAAGCCTAATTTCATATCTAATATGCCAAACTATACTGAAATAAATCAGGTTAATCATCTCACAAAGTTTTTTTTTCAATAGAATCGGATGGATTGAAAATAACTCAAAATTGATTAGAACTGGATAATAAGAAACAAGTTTCTTTAATATTTTGACTTTAACCAGGAGACGATTGATCTATGATGTTTAACTGAGTGATTCTATGTACCTGGTTACATTTTTGAGCCGAGTCTTGGGAGGTCTTGTTAAAAGGTTGACTCGCCTTTACCACGCTACGGCAGTACTGCTCGACCTTTCTTAATGGCAACTCTGGGGGAGGGTGCAACTACAGAATGCTTGAACACTTTTAATTTTAATTATTAGGCTGACTGAAGTCTAATATTAAGCTGACTGAACAATATTAATGTATCATTTTACAGTTTTTGTAGTGAAGTGAAACTCATGATGAATAGCCAAAAAGTGCCGTGGAGAAAAAAGGTCCCCACGTGGAGAATTATTCTAAAACATTCTTTTTCTAGAATATTCCCACATGATTTTTAACTTAAAATTAGTTATTATTTCCCAAGTAATTACATGTTTTAAAGTAAAATAATAATTAAATCCTTCTATTAAATTGAATGATTTGTATAATCTATTAAAAATTAAATAAAGATTTTAATAAATACTCACTTTACTAGCTAATTTTTAAGGGTATCACAAATTCGAAATTTTACACTTGTTTTCATTCTGTTAGTGGTGGTGGCTTTCTTTGTCAATGGTGGCGGCCATTTTAGCATGACATGCACTTTTCATTCGATCTGCTAAGCAGTGTAATGCGATGTTAAACCAAGCTTGTTGACTTCTTGTACTATTAGTGGTTGCTAAATATGAAAGATAACGAACAATAATAGCACAGTCAAAAACACTGAGATCGGTGGAAACACAGTGATTAGTGTTTTTCTATTTCTTCTTGAATATTATACTTAAAAACATGCTCTCTGAATTGATTTCTAGTGTGACCATATCTATATATCTATGAAGATAAATACATAGTCTACATTTCCTATTTCTAAATCTATATAATGATATATGTTTATAAACATTACACATACTACACGTTAGATATTGATCAGGATCAGAATAATGATATCCCAAATGTTCTATATAATCTTTCTCTTTGACCATTTTTTTACATACATAACAAAAATAATCTAATTCTTTACAATTATTACAACATTCTTTCCAAGGTTTATTTATACACTTATTGCATTTCATTTTCATTTTTCGAAAAATTATTTTTTGATTATTTCCCTAAATAAATACATAATGTCTCAATCAACTAATACTAGTGTAATAAACTTCTGCGATGTCTGTAATTTAACCTTTGAAACAAAGAAGGGTTTATACAGACATCAATCATACGATCTCAAACATAAGGAACTATTGGAGAAAATGTTTGAGTCTGAAGAAGAGGAAATCTTGGAGAGGGTGTATAATTTGGATGAAGATGATTATGTTATTAAAACTAAACCAGCCACCAAACCTAAAACTAAAACTGAAGAGGATATCTACACCAGAATTAAGTATGAATGTAAAGAATGTCATGAAGAATTTAAAAGTAAAGTAGCTCTAACTACTCATTCATATAGTCACAATCGCATGTATCTAGAAAACACAGAAGACTTCGATATAAACTCAAGTCAGAACATGAAAGAATTTTATATTACTGATAACGGTGGGAATTACATTGAAGATATAGATGAAGCAACTAATTACTCTTTAGAAGAAATTAAGAACTGTTACCAGTTCAGAAAAGTTAAGAGTTTTAAATATAAGATCACGGCTGAATGTGATTATAAGAAGAGAACCAAAGCAGAAGTTAAAACTACTAAAATATTTTTCAATACTGATTATATTAATAATAATGCAATATACGAATATGGTGACTTCAATCGGTGGCTAGATATCGAAAAGGAAATATATGAAGGTTATGGTTATGATTTTGAGTTTCTTGGAATAAGAAGAATTCAGTTAAACATTGAACCAACTAAAGCATCTATTGGTAGTTATATAGATTTACCTCCTGATCTCAAAAACTCTAAATCGATATTAAATATACGTAGTTATAAATACAATTGCTTACAACTAACTATAACTGCTTGGCTACATCCCACCCCACACCATGCAACTCGCGAAAGTAAATATGTAGATAAACTAATTGAACCAAGACAACAACATGAAGATGATTTTGCTTATATAATAAGAATACAGAAATTGTATAATATTAATATTTGGATATACACACCTTGTGGTAATGGTAAAATAGAATTGTTTAAACAAGTGGATGATTTTAATAAAGGTAGAAAAGATGTAAGAATACTAGTTTGGAGTAATGGTCAAATAGAACACTGTGCCCTAATAAAAAACATAGAAACCTTGTCAGAGAACGACCAAATAAAACAACATTAAATATTATTATTGTGATAGGTGTACCTATTGGTTTAACTCACAAATTAAATATGATAAACACGAATACAGCACCTCATTCAAACCAGAGATTGTTTGTCCTAAGAAAAAACATATTACTTTTGTAAATTAACACAAACGTCAGAATATAAAAAATATTATAACTGCCGATATAGAATGTTGCATTGTTGAAGTCTCAACTAATGATTTAAAATATGTAATAGCTGAACATATTCCAATAGCTGTGGGTTACACCTGGCAAGGTAACTTCAAACACTACTTCGGTCCAGGCTGCATCAAAAGATTTGCTAGAGATCTATTAGAAATAGAAACTGAGAATAATTTCAAACATAATGAAAAGATGATATTCACAGAAGAAGATAAATTATATCACGAAATTAATAACACTTGTCATATCTGCAGTAAAACATGTATTAATAAAGTAAGAGATCATTGTCATGAAACTGGTAAATATAGAGGACCAGCATGTAAAATATGTAATCTAAGATACAAACAACAAAATTTCATTCCAGTAATATTCCATAATGGCTCTGGCTATGACTTCAACCTAGAAAAGTAGATAACATACCACTAGCTGCTGGTAAATTCAGGATGTTTAGCATTGGTTGTCTCAAATTCTTAGACAGTTATAACTTCTTAGCTATGCCTTTAGATCAAATGGCAAAGATATATGGATGTAAAACTAAAACATTATATCCATATGAATACTTTGGTTTGGATAATTACCAAGAAGCTATAGGTAATCTAAAAATAGGAGACTTTAAATCCTCTCTACATATTAAATTACCAACACAAGAAGAAATAGATAACTTTAATAATGAAAACAGTCATTAAACTGGTAAAGATCTAACTATAGAGTATTTACAGAATGATGTGGAAATATTAGACTATTGCATGAATGAATATGTTAAACTAAGTATGAAAGAATTCAAGCTCAATCCTCTACACTATGTAAGTCTCCCAGGCTATAGTTTTGATTGTTGGTTAATGTCAAGCGGTGTTTCATTAGATACATTACAAGATAAACAAATGCTAGATGACTTCGTTGAAGCAACGAGAGGTGGTATATGTGGTATAATGAGTGATAGATATATTAACGCTATTGAAAGTAATAGGTCTATCTGGTACATAGACGCTAACAACCTATACGGCTATGCAATGATGCAAAAGCTACCTTATAAGGACTTCGAGCGCTGTAACCCATCTCTAGAAGCAATATTAAATACTCCAGATGATAGTGATCATGGCTACTATATAGTTTGTGATATTGATTATACTAATAGTTGTAAAGATAGAACAGAGCAACTAGCACTAATGCCCAATAAGAGAAAGATAAATGATAATGAATTGGGATGCAGAGAAAGAGAGAAAAGTAAAGCAAGAACAGAGAAATTAATCTTAGACCAAAACAACAAAACAGAATATATGGTTCATTATAGGATGTTAAAGTTCTATGTTAAGATGGGAGTAAAAGTAACAAAAATACATAGAATAATTAAACTTAAACAAGATTATATATGTAGCGGTTATATTCAAAACAATACAAATAAAAGAGCAACAGCTAAAACTGAAGCAGAAAAGTATGTGAGGAAATTAATGAATAACTCATTATTTTCATTAATTTGGAAGAAGATTTGGAAGAATGTTCATAAATCCTCTACACTTCTTTCAAAGCAAGTTCTTGCATGATGAAGAAAAGATAATGAAAAGTGTAAGTAAACCAACATTTAAGAATATAACTAGATATAGGGATTATAGCCAAATAGAATATGTAAAGAAAAAAATAGAATATGATTCCCCAGTATATGTAGGTGTTACTATCTTAGAATTAAGTAAATTACACATGTATGATGTATTCTATAATATTCTAAAAACCATCCCTCAAAGATCTAACACTTCACTATATGGATACGGACAGTTTCATATTAAGTTATAGTGGAGGTAAAGTTAGTGATGAGCATATGGACTTCAGTAATCTAGACATACCTATAAAAACTAATAATAAAGTCCCCGGCAAGTTTAAGCACGAGATGGGGAGTAGGATTATTGAGGAATTTATAGCATTTTCCCCCAAAACATATAGCTTCAAAAATTATCTTAAAAACACTAAAGAAAAAGGAATAAAGAAGCATAATAATGCTAGGCACATAGATTATTATGATGCATTGATGAATAATACACAGAGAACATTAGATGAATGTAGAATACAAAAAGTTGGTGATAACATGACAACAACAAAAACAAGTAAGATTAGTTTAAATATATTTGATGATAAAAGGTTTTATGTAAATAATATTAAAAGCTATCCTCATGATGAGAATCTATATCTATTCAAAAGAGATTTAATAAAAATGATACACCAAGCATCATTAGATGGAGACAAAGAACTACTGGTTAATAATATTCTAGAACTAACCATTAATGATGATAGAAAGTTAATTGAAGTTGCTATTATATTATATAACGAGCTTTGATAATTTTTATAACAAATAATTATAGACCTAATTCATTCGTTACATCCATATGGTTGGTAGTTAGTATATTATAAATCTTTATCGGAGCCATATATTTTTCCATAATGTCTTCCATGATTGTATTCTTATATAGTGTAGCTCCAGCTATTATATTTTTATTATATTCTAGAAATTTTATTATCTTCTTAGCCCCATCTACATATTTAGAATAAGTTGAAATTATTAAATCATCATGATTTGGTTCCTTAATATGATCAATAAACTCATCTATAGTATTACAACGTCTTTTACAAGCTAAACATCTTTTTAGATTAAGAGAGAAGCTGTTTTTATTATCCATTTTTTACTCTTATTATAATTTTTCAATACATATAAAATGACTAAACTAGAAAAACTTATAGAATTAAACAATCTAGAAAAACAAAACAGAAGAAATATATTAGAAGATAAATTAAAACAACAAGAATATTATGGTGAAATAGAAGAGTTATTCGATCCTTTAACTAAAACTATCAGTGAAACTGCTTCGCAGATAAACGCAAACACTGAATGGAATCTAGCATTAGGTGAACAAACATTCAGAGCAATAGATTGGCAAAATCAAGAGTTAGATAAACAAACTAAGATGATCGAGCAAGCTGGTTCCCAGTTTAATGAAACTGCTTCCAAAATGGGTGAAACTGCTTCGCAGATTGGTGAAACGTTAAAGGGGACTCAAGATATAGCACCGGTATATGTTGAAATAAAAAAACAGCCAAACTTCTTCATGACATGGGGGCTCAAACTATTCCTCAATTAAAATTAGAACTCGTAGATTTACCTAGTAGGAGATATAAAATGAATGGTGTTGATATAACTCTAGAGCAGGGTGCATTTTTAGTTAGGGATAATGTATATGAGTTTTCAGAAGGATTTACTGATTTTCTTACTAAATCAAATGTAACATATGATGATAAGGTTGAGGAAGATGAAAACAAAATTAAAAGGTTTTTAAAGGATATGAGATATGATTTAGGAAAAGGGGATAAGAAAAGCGCTAGATATAGAACAATAAAACGTATAATGGAGGTAAGAGATGATATATTTGGCAGGGGATTAAATGGCAACCCAAATAATTTAGTAGAAAGACTAGAATTATTAATATTAGAAACAAAAGCTGGTCATGATGGGTTATATGATGAAATGCTAGATATATCTAAGCAACTATTATCTATGAATATTATTAATCAAAACCAACTAGATAATTTTGTTTTTAATTTTGGTAAATGAGCAAGCTCACAACTTCGTTGATCAGGGAACCTGCTCTGCAGATAGGTGAAACCATGACTACGTCCATCAGGGAACCTGCTTCGCAGATGACTATGGCCATAAATAAAACGATAGAAAAACAACAACAACAACTAGCTAAAGAAGTTTTTAGTCCTCAAATAACAAAGTTTAAAAGACAAAGAATAATACCATTATATAAAGATGAAACATGGTCAGCTGATTTAATTGATAAGTCATCTCTAAGTAAATACAGCAATAATTATAAGTTTATATTAACAGTTATAGATATATTCACAAAATATGCATGGGCTATTCCTTTAAAGTATAAATTTGGTTTATCTTTAACTAATGGTTTTAAAATAGTATTAAGTGAACATCCGCAAGGTGGCTCTGAATCTAGAAAACCAGAAAAGTTATGGGTAGATAGAGGTAGTGAGTTTTACAATAAAACATTTAAATCTTTACTTAAAGAATATGGAACCGGCAAAGCCGCTTCAGGGATAGAGCTATAATCTACCTATAGTGATTTAAAGGCTCTGTTTATAGAGAGATTCAATAGAACATTATTACATATAATAAATAAACCAATGTTCATCAACGGTGATGGTAATTGGGTAAATATATTAAATGATGCTGTTGTAACATATAACAATAACATTCACTCAACAATTAATATGACACCAGTTGATGCTTTTAATAATCCTGATAAACTTAAATACTATGTTAATTCTACCAAAGCAACACCAAAATTTAAAGTTGTTGATTGTGTTAGAAATGTAGATAAACGTAATATCTTCTCTAAAGGTTACACTTCTAATTGGAATAGAGAATTGTTTAAAGTTAATGAAGTTCTAAAAACACAACCACCAACTTATAAAATAGGAGATATTAATGGTGAGATAATAGAAGGTAAATATTACGAACAGGAATTAATAAAATCTGAGTTTGATTTTGAATCTAATAATAAAGTTTTAGAATCATTAAATATATTTCTTAAAATAAATAATGACAAGAAATAGATTTATCAAGCGAAACGTCATATAGGGAATGGAAACAACTTAACACTAAGTAAGGCTCGCGGGTTATTCCTAGAAGATAATGATAATATTGATATGAAGGATAGCTATAAAATTACAAATGTACATCCTCCCATAAATGAAAAAGATGTTGTTGATAAAGAGTATTCTGACAATAACTTATTATCCTCTTCTAATAAATTAGACATTTTAAGTAGAAACATAACTGAACTATGAAAGGGTGACTTTGATAAAGTTACAACTAAAACATTACAACTAAATGAAACACAAATTAATGAAAAACTAATTATTGAGTTTATTGAATCAACAAATGAAGTCAGAAATACTGTTAAGTTTTGTAATAAAGTTGCTGCAGATACTATCTCTAAATATAATCAATTATAGCAAGAATTTGATAATAATAAGTTTAATCAGAATATCACTAACATACAACTAGATGAAATGTTTACTAACAGTCTGAGAGAAATGAAAGAATACAATAAATCTCTTAGAGGTGTTATAGTACAATATATAAATGCTATACTTTTACAAAGTAAGTTACTTGATAATAAAAAGAAAGACAGACTTGAGATGCTTTATAGTTTTAATCAAGAAGATATAATGAAAGAAATAGAAAGAATTTTTACTAATGAAAATATGCAAAGCAATGACCAATCCAACAGGACCGAGTGAGAGATTACTATATCCAGATTTGTCATCAGTATCAGAAAGATTGATTAACGAAAAGATTCAAGCTAATAATAAATTTAACAACAATATTAACATTATAAAAGATATTAGAAATTATTATGAAACTGAAACTAATAACTATAATAAGAAATTCATTAGATATAAGAATTATATTAACATAGCAGAGATAACAGAAATAGTATTATCATCAAAAGCAACAACTGCAACAACAACATCAGTTTCATTAACAGGTATAGGATTAGCTTATTCTATACCAACAGCTTTTGCTACAGCAACTGTTTGTGGTTCATTATCAAAAACAATTAATACTAAAATTAGAAATAAAGTTATAAAGTATTCACAAATGTATATTTTAAGTAAACAGTTTAGTGATAATTTTAATAAACTATATACTAAATCAGTGAATGATAATAAAATAGATAATGATGAGTATAATGAATTTGTTAAGTTATATGAGGATTATAAGAAGAATAAGAGAAAGAAGCTCAGTATTTTTTTGTATTAAAGATGTTAGTGCTTAGTAATAACAATGTTTTTAGTAATAATAATATTAGTATTATTATTTATCGATAACTATATAATCATAATCTTAGTTATAATCATAATCATAAACATAAAGTAATCATAATATAATCATAATCTTTATCATAATCATAAACATAATATAATCATAATTATAATCAAATAATTATCTTTTCTTTGTACCTAAGTATAACCCTCCACCTTTTTGTACTACCTTTATACCTTCACCAGTAGTTGCAAATTTAATTAAATCAGGTGTAGCCGCTAGAGCTGCTTTAGGGTTTCTAGATGCAGCTGCACATCCTATTTTACTTGCTATTTCTAATGCTCTTACTGGATTATTAGCAACTTTCTTTCCAAAATTAACCGTAGCTTTACCAACCATTTTAAAGAAATCTTTAAGTCCTTCTGCTTCTATTGTTGCATCAGATACTGTCATTGATTTATTCCTTCTATATAAAACACAATTACCTTTTAACATCTTAGTTCCTTTTGAAGTAATAGCTCCTCTTATATTAACAGTACCACTATAATGTCTACCTCTAACACAATATGAATTAGTTTTGAACTTATTTAAAAGACTCATTTCTATAAGTAAAAAATAATGGAATTTAAAAAGTATAATCCCTTTGTTATTATTAAGCCTAAACCCAAGCCTAAGCCCAAGGTTAGACCTAAGCCTAAGATTAAGCTTGAAGCTGGAAGCTTAGCTCTAGAGAATAAAAAGAAATTAGGTATTAATTATGCTAAAGGTTTTGTTAATACTAATAAGAAATAGTTGGGTATTAACAAGAGTAACAATTAGAGCTGACTAGCTATAAGTATAAGTATAAGTATATGGTTTTGTATAAGTATAAGTATATAATTATAACAATAACAATATTATACTATAATTATAAATTATCGCTATAGTTATATCTAAAATTATAATTATCGCCAGAGTTTTATCTAAAATTATAATTATATCTATGACCTAAATTATATCTATGACTTAAATTATATCTATGATATTATAGACCTACGGTCATCTGCGAAGCAGTTTCACTGATTAGTCTCTACGAGGCTATATCAACCATCTTATTACCATCACTATTCACACTAATAACCTTTCTAGTTATTACTAATGCATGACATATAACATCTGCAACTGCAGAACTTAATTTAAAATTAAGTTGTATTGGTTGTGGACCTATATGATCCCTTTGATATCTAGTATCGAATACATATTTTCTATAATTACTTTTGAATGTTCTATGATTTATATATGGTTTTATATTATGTGGTAGCCCATTATAATCTTTATTAAAGCAAACAATCTCTTTAAAAGCCTCATTATAATTATTAGTACCATAATTAATATTCATTCTATCCTCGGGATAAAACTCACTACCAATCTTACCATAACATTCAGTAAAATTCATTATATTAAATGTACTTGCATCATGAGTTTGTTCATTAACATTATTATTTTCAAAACCAACTATTATATATTGAGTTCTTTCCATACCAATATCAATACCTAGATCAAACAAGAAGTTAGTAGCATTGGGTACATTCTTATAAAATGTCTTTCTTTCATAATAGCTAAAGTCTACATTATTCTTTTTACTTAAACCCTTTTCCACAATATTTCTATTATCATTACTAGGATCAATACTAGGTACACACCATGATATATCTCTAATTTCTATATTACCATCATTAGCAACTGCATCAGGATTAGCCTTAACTCTATATAGAGCTCTATCATTATTATTTCTTTTTAATAATAGTTTAAATCCTAAGCCATATATAATCTTTTCTAAATCATTTACGAAACCAAATAGATCACTCATCTGAATCATCATACACATATGACCTCGTTGTGCAGCAATATGGTCACCTTTAAGTTGACTATCTCTATTGCCCTTTTTTTTAACAAACCACTCTCATATTCATCACCAGTACTAGTTTATAACTTATACATCAATAGATTAGGATGACAATGATCTATATATTCAATAGTCCTACCAGCACTAGTTTCAAGCTTAATTGAACTACACAATGCCATCATACCATAATTAACTAATCTGATATTAGCATCATTAGCAAATACACCACCAGCATCATCTGATACAACAAACTCTATCTCTAGATATGAATCACGCAAATTTAAGTGATTCTCTTCTCTATTGAGTATGATATTAATATCGGTATTAACCGTATTCATTGTTGCTAGATTATTAAGTTTATATTTTATAATCTTACTTTTATGTATATCATTATTATAACCATAAGTTGTATCCAAATTAAAATCCATTTTTATTAGATAAAAAATGACTTGATCACCGGAGGTGCAACTTCGTTGATTTTATATGAACTACAAAATATACACGAAGCTTTAACTAAAACTAAAGAAGAGCATACACTTAACTTTAGAATGATAAAGCCAACAGAAAAGTTTAACTTTAGTGAACCTATACTTAATACAACAAAATTAGGTTTAATTAGATTATCTGTTTATAATTCAGTGTTTAATATAACTGAAAGAAATGACCAGTTTATTTTCACTAATCCTCAATCTTTCCATCAAATAGATGCATCCAAAATATTTATTATACCACCAGGGTCATATGAGTTAACCGATATAGCAGATATAATAAAACAAGAAACAAATAATAATGTTATAATACAAGTAGATAAAAGAACAATGAAATGTAAAATGGAAGTGAAACAAGGTGTTATTAATTTCGATGTAGAAAACTCGGTAGCATCATTACTAGGATTTGTTAAACAAATATATTCAAGAGGTAAGATAATTTCATATTAAAGATGAGCATGGAAGACCTATAGAATTTAATGGTGATGTATTAAGTTTTACTTTACATCTAGTGTAACTAGTTGGGCGAAGCCCCATCAGTGAAGCTGCTTCGCAGATCTGTTGTAACCAGCAACAAGTTCGTTGATCTGACATAGTCAGCTGACCAAAGGTCCATCTGGTGTAGATATAAACTTAAACTTAAACTAAACTACAAAACTCTCCGATCCCAATTAATTCTTAGTTTACCATTAATATTTTCATTTTTAGTTATATCAATGACAATATAATTATAAGGCTCTTTCCATACCTTATTACATATATTAGCAAAATCATTATAACTAAGTTCAACATTATTAAAGAAATCTTGATATATAGATATGAGGACTTTACCTCTTTGTTCAAATAAAATAAATAGATTACAATTCTCTCTAACACTCTACCTATCCAGAGAGAACAGGTTTTGATTAAGATATATCATATTTCAATTATTATGTCTAACTCTACAAAAGTCTTCATTAATAACTGGTTCTTTGGCTCTAACATCATCAAATATCATTAGTTTCTTTAAGTCTTTGGGCAGTTTATTGGGAGATGGTAAATCTTTTATATCTTTAATAAATTCAACATCTGCTTTTGGGTTTATTCTTTCTATACCATGGTACTGATCATCAGTAGGTCCAATGATATATAGCTTATCAAAGTATATACTAGCTAGAATTAGTTCTTTGAATAAGAATGTCTTACCACATTCACTAGGACCAGGTATTATACATCTAAAGTTATCTGGGAATGCGGCTTCAGTAATTATATCATCATCATTTATCCATAAATATAGATCATCATTTATGTTTACAGATATCGGTGAATTTGAAAACGAGCTTCGCTCGTGGTTAACCAAACAACTCTGTTGAACCGCTTCACGGATATTCTTAGTAGGACTATTATTAATGCTATTACTATTGCTATTCCTATTAGATTTACTCCTTTGATATTTTTCATCAAATAGATATATAAAATTATCATTATCATTATCATTATCATTATCATTATCATTATCATTATCATTATCATTATCATTATCATTATCATTATCATTATCATTATCATTATCATTATCATTATCATTATCATTAACATTATCATTAACATTATCATTAACATTATCATTATCATTATCATTATCATTATCAGTATCATTATCATTATCATTATCATTATCATTATCATTAACATTATCATTATTAGCCAAGCTACTTCGTAGATCATTAACATTATCATTATCATTATTAGCAAAGCTACTTCGTAGATCATAATCCTTATCATTATCATTATAATTATCATTATCAATGACATTATCCTTATTTTTAACATTATCATTATTACTAACATTATCATTATCATTATTAGCAAAGTTACTTTGTAGATCATCTGCGAAGCAGGTTCCCTGATTAACATTACAACTTAAACAAGAACACTCATTATATATTCCTGGATATTTAAATTGATTAACTAGAATATTCAAAGCACTTTTAATTCTAAATCCTCTATCAATAAGAGAGATCATATATAAATATTAAGCCCCACAATAAGATTCATCATATTGTTGTATTCTCTCATTAGAGCCTAGATCAACATATACTTCTAGGAATAATGGTGGGGTTTCTACACCAAAACTATCAAAGTAATATGTTGGACCACCTTCTCTTCTTATAACTAAAACCCAATGTGTACCTTCAGTTGGATGTAGATTTACAATAATGTTAGAGTTAGGATCCCTGATACTATCTGGAGTTTGATCTCTCATTACAATCTCAATTGGTGCTAGACTTATATCTTTACCTATATCTTTTATTCTGATATCACTCATAACATTATTATCAATATTAAATTTATTATTGAATTCCTCAAAAGCCCCAAAAGTTAGGATGAGCACTTTTATATAATAAATTTATTAAATCTAAGTCTAAATCTAAGTCTAAATCTAAATCTAAATCTAAATCAAATCTATATTTATCATATAAAAATGGAAACAGGTAGTGCAGTTTTTATTTTTATTATTATAATTGGAATTTTTTATATAATATACGATTCAATACCAAGTAAATATACAAAACTAGAAGAAAGCTTTGTTGGATTTATGAATAGGAGTCTAGTTAGATTTGAATATGAAAAGTCAACACTACATACTATTGTTTATGGTGGAACTGGAACGGGTAAAACATATTTTATTAGACAATACTTAAAGTTATACTCAGTCCAAAACCAAGATCAAGATCAAGATGAAGATCAAGATCGAGATCAAGTTCAAGATCAAGATCAAGATCAAGTTCAAAATCAAATTCAAGTTCAAGATCAAGTTCAAGATCTGCGAAGCAGTTTGGTAAACCACGAACAAAGTTCGTTGGCTGATCAAGATCAAGATCAAAGGTCCATAGTTATAGTGTGTAAAGATGACAGAGACTGGATAGATCCTGAGTCTAATAAGTTTTATACTGGGTTTAATAAATGTGATATAAATATGATCACAAAAATAATATGCATAAATTTCAAAATTGTGTAATAGTACTTGATGATATGGGTGATAGGTTAAATAAGGATATAGGTTATTATTTTACTGAAGGTAGACATTAGAATATTCAAATGATTGTAATGTGTCATAAATCAGCTCAAATGATTAATACAGCAAGAATGAGTTGTGATACTATTTATTTAATAACTTATAATGGACCTGAACTATTTAAAAACTTTAATGAGATATATAAATGTGAACATGACTTCAATAAAATAATTAGTGAATTAAATGGTAACTATTATAATTGTACAGATGGAATGTCAGATGAACTTCGTTATGGTATAATTAAATATAATAAAAAGGAAAATACTTTTATTATTATTGGTAGTAATAGAACAATGTTATATGATTCAAGAGTTGGTTTTCTTGATTTAAAAGCTCTTGGTTTAAAAGATGATTTAGAAAAAGAAGATATAAATAAACTTATAGCATATATGAAACCACTAATGATTAATGCAACAGATAGAAATGTTATTAATCATGATAATTATCAGTTTTATTTTAATAAAATTCTTACTTTAAATAATATTAAAATTCAGAATGATGTTCTAACTCAGGAAATAATTTTGGGAAAGGGTATGAAAATTTTATCAAATATTGGTGGAATTATAGGCGGAGGTTTAATTATATTTATTTATTTTTATCCTGATTCAATATCAAGAAATGCTGGAACTGTAGCAATGGGAGCAAGCACAATGTTGAGTAGAGTAAATACATTAGTTAATGTTGGATATGGAGAAGAGTTGGAAGGTGAAACATGGACAAAGTCCGATCCACGAAGTGGTTACACCAATAATGATTTTTCACGAAATACAATCTGTGAAGCAGGTTCCATGATCTAAGAGGAATATATAAACAAGTGTAACTGTGATTTCGACAATGAAGAGATGGGAGTTTTGAATAGAAAAGGGAGGAAGGTTTTTAAACAAACTATATATAAATAATGAAGAATTTAGAGAAGAGATTATAAATTTTGTTAAAGATAAAAAAAATTAGACCTTGATTTGGTCTTAGATAAGAGATGTAAAACTAATACACTCAATACTTTAGGAAATAAATATTTAACAGAGTGTATCACATCTAAAGATAACATTAAAGATTTAATTGAAATCATGGCTAAATATTACCCTGAGAAGATTTAGGTAAATATTAAAGTTTACCCTATTATAAATGCTTTTACAGTGTTTAGAGTGTAACTATAAATGTGGAAACATTGCTGTTTTAAAATATCATTATGAATCACGCCATAAAGATAAAACTGATAAATGTATGTGTGTTAATATAATATTAAGTGGTATTTGTGCTAATGGTTTTTCTCCATGGGGTTGTTCTTTAAAAAATGAATCCAGTTCTAATTCTAATTCTAATTCTAATTCTAGTTCTAATTCTAATTCTAGTTCTAACCCTAGTTCTAATTCTAATTCTAGTTCTACTTCTAACCCCAGTTCTAGTTCTAACCCTAATTCTAACTCTAGTTCTAACCCTAGTTCTAGCCCTAGTTCTGGTTCTGGTTCTGGTTCTATCTATGACTATAACTCTAACTCAGATCCTAACCCCAACCCCAACCCTAACCCTAACCTTATCCCCAACCCTAACCCCAACCTTATCCATAACCCCAACCCTAACCCCAACCTTATCCATAACCCTAACCCTAACCTTATCCCCAACCCTAACCTTAACCCAAGCTCAGAAGTATTAACTAGATGTTGTAATAAGTGTAATTATATAAAACCACTAAATAATTTTGATGGGGGTAAGTGTACATGTAGAAATTGTACTTCAGCTAAAGTTAATTGCCCATATTGTACTTCTGTTGTGAGATATGATGGGATACGGGCTCATGTAAAGAAACAACATCCTGATATAGAATTGACTAGAGGATTTAGTAGAAATCTGAGTCAGAAAACAATTAATACTAGAGCTGTAAGTCCATTAGTTATTAGCCAAACAGAGGATCTGCGAAGCAGTTTCACTGATAGTTGTTCATGTAAATACTATAATTTTGTATCATTTCTTATTAATAATGGATTAAATATAGAAAAAATAAAAGAAAATATAAATTTATTGAAAAGTATAGATAATTTGAAATAAAAAGTATAAAAAAATAAAAAAAAATCAAAAAAGAGGGAATCACTCTTTAAGAGCGAAAAAGAGCGATCTTTTCTACTGGGGATCACTCCGAATAAGAGTGAATCACTCTTAAAGAGTGAAATATAAATTTTGCTTTGATTTTTGATTTTTGCTTTATTTTTGGTTCCCATTTTTTAATTTTTATCAAATTTAGAGCTAATATATAGTAGTGGATAAACCAAGGGATTCAACAAACAGTAAAATTTGGCCCGATTCGACATGCGCGATTAGCGTTAGGAGAAAGGGACAAATTTTACTGGTGGTTTAATCCCTTGTTTTATCCACTACTCTCTGATTTTGTGATTAACATTATAGAGTTCAAATTAATTTTTTATGTTCTTATGATTTCCCTTTAATCGTTTTCTGCTGAGAGTCTTCATTAACTGCTAAATATGCATTCCAAAGGCACCTTAATGAAGTATTTTTTTCGTTATACGCGTCCTTTTGCTTTCGTTATGATTGTAAATTTGTCATGAACAGAAATTTTGATCTAGTCTTGGTTCAAAACTTTTGTGCATGACTTTGGTTCACATTATCAAATACAATACGATAGCAGAAAAACTTCCCAAAAGGTTGAGTACTTTGCGTTGTGATGATAGGACTGAAAATAAAAGAAGGGTTGAGTTCTTTTATTGATCTCAAACGACAGGCAGGATGGTAACATCATTTAGTTTCTGGGTGCAAAGAGTTCATTTAGTTTCTGGGAAATTTTAATGGGTACATAGAGATTAAGACCCAACAGGTTTCCCAACACGCGGTCTCCTGATTGCCAAACATCCAAAAAGCAAAAAAATCTGCATTAAGAAGTTAACATTAATTGCGATAACAACCTTGGTTCCAGAGCAATTAAAAACTAACGCGAGAGTTTACAAACGAACACGCCAATTTTTACAGAAAAGGTAATGGGATCACAGTCAGTTGTAAAAGTTTGGAGAATCGTTTAATTTCCTTTGATCAGGGTTGTCAAAAGAAATGTCCTAAGGGAGAGAATTGTCTTTTTTATACTAGAACTACGTTAGGAAACAAAATATATAAGCAACCAGAGCGTTTTTTGTACACTTAATTGCGGATTTACATCAGACTTTAGGGGCATTTGCGCTGTTTAACTTTTAGAAAATTCAAAATTAATTAAAACTATAAAGTAATTGACAGGAGTTTGTTTTTTGTCTCCAATCTGTAATACTACCAGAGAAGGCAAGGATTTTTTTCAGATAAATCTCTCACCGTTTTTATTTGTGATACTTTTGGTATCCTATTCCCATTTATGTTTTTATTTTTTTACCTGCAAAAACTGAGCTTTGCCTTTACAGAATAACTGACATCAGCTTTAAGACAACGTGTCTCTTGCTATATAGATGAAAAAATTCTTTTGAGATGGGTCTCCTGCAGAAGGAACATACTTCGGCCCTCATATGACTTCCAGGAAAAGAGTTCCCATTGTTGATCTAAGTTGTTGCAGCTCAATGTTTCACCATTGTTGCTTATTACTGACTGGTCATTGAACACATCAACCAAGAACAAGAGTGCCCCCTAATGGCGGATTTTGCTCCCGCGCTCGCAACTGATCGGAAATTATTCTCCTTAATCTCGCCCGTTAACACCGCCTCGGATTGGCTTCTGTTCAAAAATCCTGCTAATATTAATCTAATCGCGACTTTCCTTTTTCTGAGATCAGAAATCAGCTTCCTCTTGTAGTTTAATTTACCACTTGTTGCACAATTTTTATAAACTAACATTGAAATTGAATTGGCGGAAGATATCTCAAGCAACAATGTTTTTAGAAAGTTATAGTTTTTGAGGTAAACGTAAGCAAAATCAGATTTTATCTGATCTCTCCCATGTTTCAAGATATCTTTTTGAGCAACTTAACTCATACCGTTATGCCCCATCGTCATAAATTGGAAGTTTCTCCAGATTTTCGGTTCATCTTAAATGCTGGTAGATCAAAAACATTATTGTGTGATATTCTTGTTCACT
Organism: Convolutriloba macropyga; assembly: GCF_964194025.1. Classification (NCBI taxonomy): domain Eukaryota; kingdom Metazoa; phylum Xenacoelomorpha; order Acoela; family Convolutidae; genus Convolutriloba; species Convolutriloba macropyga. The sequence continues at coordinate 25,081,260 of NC_134479.1, forward strand.
CTAAAACTCTCTCGGGTAAAAAGACATGTTTTTTTTCGTGTGAAAAATGCATCTCATGTGATTTAACTCGAAAAAATTTTCCTTGTGTGATTAATTTTTACTCTGTGTTTAAATTTTTTATAGGAATAATTTTTCACAAGCTGTTCACAGTCGTTCTCTTTAAAGTTCATAAAACCAATACAAAAGCGCTATTTTTTTTGAACGCTTACTCTGGTTTAAGTGTTGAAACCCAGGCAACATGAGCCTAAATTAGATTTGACTGGTTTTGCTTTTGCCTATTACCTTTGTCTATAATGTATGGGTTGTTGAAATTTTTTCAGGAAAACCCAATTTAGTTGACTTGGGCACATAAGCAGTTGAAAAAGAACACCAAAAAATCACTAAGAAATTTCTTAAGAAGAGATTATACTATTTAAAGAGTATGTTCCCTCAAATATTCTGATTCAAAAGATTAACCCTTTTGAAAAAGTTAATCCACCACTGTAAAAGTTTTCTTCAATTAGCCAAAATTAGTGACACAGTGATGATCAAAGTTCATAGAGTTCTGTGTTAATTAGCTGATTTTATCTTCAGAGAATCGGCCTAGGTTTTTTATCATTTTTGAACACAAGAACTTATTGCAAAATCATAAGTATTGCACCGAATTGTTATTTCAACAAAACACAAGCTAAAATGGCGAAAAAATCTGAGAACATAGCTAAGTCATATCTTCCCTAGTCCAGCGATTGGCAATTTGGGACAAAAAACTTGAAATAATTATTGTTATGCTAATTTTCGGTTAGCTAAAAACAACAGAAGCTCCTACGGTATTCTGACGGCCTTGTCATTATGCTTAGTTTTCAGTTGTTGGAACTTTTTGCTATGTTTGGGTTGAAAAGTAAAAAAAAATCATACATCATGCGGAAATACCATACAAAAAGCTATTTTTGTCACAATAACTCCCCTAATGAGAATCAATGATCTGATTTTCCATCTTTGATGAATTTTCGTTCTAATATATTTTTTTTCAAATAATATCAATAAAACCTTTAAATTTGTTCAAACAGGATTGTCAACAATCTAAGGAAGATCGTTCATTAAATTTTCTCCATCTCTTGAAATAGTTATTTTAAAAACATTACAAGTTAAGTTTTTGATTCTTAATAACGTTTTTACTTTGGTTATATTTTTAATAATGATATAGAATTGACATTTTCAAGAAAAACTGACATTTTTGGCAATCAAACAAAACAAATTGAAGATTTCTTACAATTTAAGCCAAGAATTCCAGCAAAATTTTATGTTTTTGAACCCAAGTTTACCACATATCTCCTACACAATTGGATGCCAAACATTCGTAATCAGAATAACACCCACAATTTCAGAGCTTTTTTACGTTTGAAATCAGTGTGATTAAAAATTTCGGTGAATCTTTTTTTCGATTTATTTCTGTCTTCTGGACTGGGGCTTCTATATTAGTAGAACACGGACATTGTTTGCTTGAAACAAGATTTTTAACAAGAGCGATAAAAAATTTGATTAAAAAATGTTTGCCAAAATCAATCGTATCTTGACAACATTTTGGCTGATAATTACTTCTGACATCTTCCCACTGAGAAAACTTTTGTAAAAATTATTGCTTTGGAATATTTTGACCCGAAATCATTTGTCTGCTTTATTTCAATAAAGCACTGACATTACTATGAAGCTTCTGTTCTTTTGTTTGCTCACTTTCCATTTCTATTTCTCGGGTTGGCAATTAGCAGACTAAAATAGTTTTCTTAGGTAGATTATTTTATCCCAGGAAAAATTTTTGTTTTTTCACTGCTATTTCCTTCTGAGAGTGGTCTCTGAATTCTTGTCAACCCGTCGGCTATAACTGCCAGAACTACGTGGGTCACGCAATACTGGTTCCGTGCCCACTTTGCTCTTGCACTGAAGGCACCCAAACTGACAATTTTAATCGTTGAAGAAGCAGTAACCATTGGTATAACGTATTGTTTCCAGAAAAATGGACGTCTATTTATGTATATGGTTTTTGAGTTCTTCAGTAAAGATATTAGTTCTAAATGAAAGTGTTATTTCAGTTCAACACCAATTGCCAAACTTAGTTTTGTTTCAACGCAAATTTTCAGTTCCACTACACCAATTACTAAACTTAATTTTTCGCGTGGTATTTGATGTTCATCAAGTGAAATTGGCTAATGCTCTTTAAAAAAACAGTCCCCCGGTGGTAAACATCTCTTCTTTTCGGCTGGGGGACTGGTCTTTTTCTCGGTGGGACCTCTTATTCCTGAGCACACTTTCCGGTCTCTGGAAAGATTTCGGACCGGACCTTCCAGACCCTGCAAACGGCTCTGTTCAGACTATTCAGATCATGCCTCAAAACTATCCAGCCTCCATACCACGTTATTATCAGACTGTTTAAACTCTGGGCAGTTAGTGGGCTGATAAGGCCATGCAGACTCTGGATGGGTCCCTGATTCGCGGTTTACCTCATGTGCTTAACCCTAGTAGGCCTGATCAGATCTGGTTTGGGCCCTGCACATCCTCCTACGCATGGTTATGATGACTGGCCAGGATGAAGTCCGCGACCCAAGACAGGCATTGGCCAGACTAATATAGGCCGCGGACAGGGGGTCCGGTGCGACCCAACCCAATTGTCTGGAAAAAATGTGGGTCACACCTTCCGTCTGGCCAATGACAATTTTGGTCTTTTCTGTTTGATCAATATCCATATTTCGGTCTGTTTGGTGTGGCCAATACCCATATTTTGGTCTGTTCGGTCTGGCCAATATCCAGGTTTCGGTCTCTTCGGTCTGGCCAATACCCATGTTTATGTTAGTTCGGTCTCGCCAATACCCAGTTTTAGGTCTGTATGATCTGATGAATACCCATGTTTCGGTCTGTTCGGTCTTGCCAATGTACATGTTTCTGTCAGTTCGGTCTGGCCAATACCCATATTTTGGTCTGTTCGGTCTGGTAAGTACCCTTATTTTGGTCTGTTCGGTCTGGCCAATATCCATGTTCTGGTCTGTTCGGTTTGAACATACCTATTTTCTGATCTTTTCGGTCTCGCCAATACCCAGATTTTGGTATTTTCTCGTGTTCAATTTTCCTGAGAAACACTCAGCCAGCCCTTAGTACAGTTTGTAGCGCTGCTTGGGATACGCATCAAATTTAAAAAAAAATCAGCCCAATCGGTGCCTTTTACAAAGAGTTATAGCAAAAAAAGTACCGTATTAAATTACCTTAAAGCAGATATACCAGTCACGTTTTGTTATAATTCATTATCTGAACTATAACAAACTGCATAGAAAATATATATGGTAGGACTTTCCATTAGTTGGCCAATCTAACGAATTTAATTAGGAACCGTAAATCACGTTTTTTGGGGTAACGATTTTTTGGTGATCCAACAAAATCAAAAATATCTTTTTTTAACTTTGTTCTCGAATAAGTTGTTTATTAGCAGAATCCAAGCAGGCAACCAAGACGGTAAGCAAAGCATTAAAATTTTGTTAACAACAAAATGCGACCATGTTGAACTCCTTTGGTAAAGAACTCGCAGAGATATTAGCAAATTGTCTAATTTTAAACCATTTCTTTTTTAGCTATTTTTGAAGCCCGAAAATGACAAAAACGTTCTTCGGGGCTTCAAATGGCAGCTCTAGCGTGTTTGTGTGAGTATTTCTATTCCAGCTTGGTGTCCCTGGGTCAGGCAAACCTCAATGACGAGGTGGGAAGAACCTTCCCACCTTGCCATGAAAGCTATGATGTTTTGTATGGTTTGACAAAAAACGACGCTCGTCAAAAATTAGTGATATCGTCAAAAATGTGTGACCGATGGTCTGGACAACAGTTTGGCCATTGATCTCTTCGATCTGGCCAATGGTCTGAACAAAGTCTGTTCAGTCTGGCCAACGGTAGTCAAAATCGGTTTGGTCTGGCCAAAGGTGGCCAAAGTCTATTCGGTCTGGCCAATATCTATCTTTGGGCATGGTCTGTCTGACCAATGCCTGTCTTGGGTCGCGGACTTAATTGTGGATGAAAAGCTCTGAAATGAAACTACACTACTAGTACCCCATGTTTACTATGCCTCGAGTCATGAAAAGACAATTTTTGACCCCCAATAGACCGAGATCCATATTTTGCTACAGGACTTCAACTCAAAATATCTATGGGGATAGACGTTTAACAGTCTCAAAACTGATGTTCTACTTAAACTCGATGAAAGTTTGAAGCTGGACTTTAGTTGCACCAGGAGTCGAGGGAAACAAATTCTTTGTGTGCTGTTGCCTGAACAGATTTTATCATTCCAGTTGTTTTGTAATCTTTCAAACTATATATGCCTCAAAATATCCATCCCATTGACAAAAAATTGGAGAGAGCAACATTTAAGCCTACTTTTCACGCATTTTCTAGTTTTGATTTGCAATATGAGTTAAACCTTTGGGGTCTGAAATCGAAAACAAAAACTACCGATTTGACCCGGCGGCGTTCTAACATGTTTTCTTATAATTTTTCTTCGTTGAATTCACAATTTTATATTGCATTTCATGAGATCGATCAAAACAAAAATCGTGGCTCGATAATTTGCTTTTGACTAAATTGTCTACAGAAAATGAGGAGGAGAGAGCAAAATTCACTAAATTGTGAGGATAACTGGTATTCAAGTTTAAAAAATGCTGAATGTTGAAACTAATAACTGAATTAAATAATGTTTTGCTGCATTAGGGGGCCGATGATAGTTTTCATTAGTAAGGCTATGAAGGAGACAAATAGAAAAATGAACAAAAGACGAAAAAAAAATATTTTTTTACCGCAGAAACTCAATGTTTGCTATAAAAAGTATTCAAAAAAAAACCAAAGTACCATCAGATCATAAAAATCCTTAGTAAGTCTTGGGATTTCACTGGTGACATCACAAGTCAAACGACTACAAAACAAAAGAAATGCAGCTAAACTCTAATATTTAAAAACAGTTAAAGAAATCACGAAGTTTTGAAGCCATTAAAATAGCCATTATCTGGAACGATTATATGTGTTCACCTGTGTCTTTTTTGCTCATGACGGGAACCTAAAATTGATGTGCCTATGTGGAGAGGCAACAAGAAGAAGCATAGATACTGTTCAGTATAATAAAATCAACAAAATATACATAGCAAAAAATATAGCGTAGAAGTCATAGAGCAGCAGATTAAACATAAAACCATTAGAAGGGACCACCAACAAACAAGAGAAGTTTTTTCCATTAGATAGATGAGGGCTCTTGTTTTTAGTGAGAGTGAGTTATGAATGGATAGAAGAGAGATTATAAAGAACAGAATACAAAAAGTAATTAAAAAAATTGTGTATGTAGGTATCCTAGCATTAGATAACCTTACATACTCATCTTTACGAAGCTGTTTTTACTTTCGTTTATTGAGACAATTTTATAGCTCTAAAAAGTGCTATACGTGCTGGCAAAATATGCTCTTCTGTGAAAAAGAGAATTATGTTCTTTGGGTCTCTTCTATACGTAAATGGGATCTGCTAATAATGGATCATTAATTGGAAAATTAATTTGTTTTTAATTGACCTGAAAAATAAAGTAAAGAATACATAAAACACAAAAACCGAAAAATTTTCAGATTTAAACAAAAATCTCCCAATACAATTGGAATCCTCTTGATAGTAATGGTCAACGGTGAATCCAATCGTATTCTTTCTATCAGTAAAATTGTAATTGGTTCAAATTTTATGTTAATACATAATCTCTGACAACAATTTTAGACAAAAATCCTGGCTGTTTTTGCCTGTTCATTACGGGTGCGTCGATCTCGCTCCGATTGTGCTGTCGGATTTTCAACTGCGTCCTCGTATGCGGGTTCAAGAGGTAGAATCACGTTTTCGGGGGGATCAGCTAATAGTAGATCCACTTCAATTCGAGCGTAAAGTAGAAACGTTTACTGAGCAACTTGAATTCAGATTGATAAACGAGATTATGATTACTCATACTAAAATATTATGAACAAAGTATGAAATAATTTAGCAGACCAGCGGGAATATATTTATACGTGAATACTAAAAAGTCATAACCTTAGTTATGATATGTGTGTTATACGTTAGTTTAGCGAATAGAATTGTAGTAGTGTGGCGAATACACTATTCCAAAATTATATTGGAATCGCGAAGCGAATACGGAATTTAGTGAGCGTAGCTAATTTTACTTAGTGGAATTGCGGTGCAAATCCAAGTTAGACTTTCGCGAGCGTAAAGTAGAAACGTTTACTGAGCAACTTGAATTCAGATTGATAAACGAGATTGATTACTTATATTAAAATATTATGAACAAAGTATGAAATAATTTAGTAGACTAGCGGGTATATATTTATACGTGATTACTAAAAAGTCATAACCTTATTTATGATATATTTATGATTTTTATATAATATAGAGGGTAGATTGATAATTAAGTACAAATACACAATTTCGATATATATATATATATATATATATATATATATATATATATATATATATATATATATATAGGTATCATATGTATCACATTTCCCTCGTGACAAAAATTGAAATTTATTTACAATTTTAAAATTAAACAACACCAAGAAGTAAGGAGTTAACAGAACTCAAAATAAGTTGGAGATACGTTGCAAATGCTCAATTTAACTGATAATAAGAACGAACTTGTATATGCAAAGCATATGTAGGAATTAGTGAACTGAGAAATAAGAATGACCATTACAGCACATTGAATTGGAAAATTCCAATAAAGTTGAATTTGCAGGGCAAATACAATGAGAAAAGGAAATATGTAAATGGGCAAGTTGAGAAGCGTAAATTAAATTGCACATACGAATATGAGTGGATTCGCAGAGCGAGCACATGAATTAAATTAACATTGAAAGAGAACAACAAATTGAATAAATGAAATTGAAAGTTGTAATTACAAAGCAAATACATAATTGAATAACGAAATTGTAGTTTGTTTCAGTTTTCAAAGATTGAATGTTGTCATTATATTTCATTTTCTGCATCCCAAACCGACATTTCCCGTTCTTGCTCATATTCAAAATATCTAATTCTGGGGTCCGATGGTGAGACTTGCCCCAATTGTAAGTCAGGTCGAGGTGGTGACGGGATTCTTGTTTGTTCGGCGTTTTGGATAAGGGCTACTACCGAATCTTCTTGTTTTGAAGCTTTCTTGTCTTTTTTAGTTTTTCGCTTCTTTGGTTTAGCTGAACTTGATGAGGCCAGGGAACTTGTTGGTGAAATATCCGCATCAGTGAATCCATAAAATTGGGGTCGGTTGCGCTTGCGGCCTTTTGTTTGATCGTCCTGTGCGGGGGTATATGCGGTGATTGTGAGACTTGTGATGCAGGTACAGGTGGAGCCGGTACAATTGAAATTAATGGTTGGTCTGGAGCTGGCACATCTTCGTGAAAATCATCTGCGAGAACATTAAGACGTCTTTTGAGCTGCGGTTTTGTCGGTTTGCGTATCATCAGTGCACGCGATACGTTTGAGTTTATAGATGATACTACCGATGTAGTATCCCGTTGACGGTGTCTGATTTTTATTTCGCCCCTCTTTTGTTTCTTAAGATCATTGCTGTGTTTTGCGATCTTAAATTCCGTTGTTTTCTCGTAAGGGGCAGGGCGTCGTTGAGCGTATACGCACAAATTGGCGGATCTTTCAGCTTTTGTCCCAAATTTTGCAAGATCACTATCCCAAACCTTTACTGGGGATCTGCCAGGCTCGTTGACGATCGTTGTTGTTGGTGACGACTTCGTAACAAAAGATCCAGGCTTAAGTACTTCGTACAGGCCCGCCAACTGTCTTTTTGCTCGTTTTTTGTTTGGTAGTTTTCGTGCCAGTTTGACTTTAAGGGACTGTTCCGTTCTCGGTATAGGATCCGTAATTTGTGGATGTGTGATGAAACGAGACTCTTTGTTGTCTGAGTCCCGGTAGCGCTGACCTGCATCCAAAGAGGCCTGACACATCTTCTGTTCAATTGCGATATCGCTTCTGTTAGCACTGATCCATCCAGCTTCGTCCAGGAAGTCTTCCGAAGAAACCGTTTCAGCATCTAAATAGTGATTAAATATTTTTTCATAAGTTAGATTTAAACTTGATGGAAGTGTGCTAATATTCCTTAAAGGAGTATTTGCGGGACAACCGAAATGAGCTTCAAAAGGTGTTATCTTTGTTGTTTTCTGTTTAGTTAATCGTAAATCAGAGACTATTTGTTTAATCGCTTTAGATGTTGAAAATGTATCTTTATTTTCGGCTTTCATGCAGGATAAACGTCTTTTAATTGTTTGGATCATTCGCTCCACCAATCCAATAGCTCTATGATCACCGACTGGAGTGTCGAGAATGTTGATATTATTTTCATTACAATAGTTTGTAACTTGTTTACCTACAAGACAAGTTGCTTGGTCTAAGCGTATTGTTCGCGGGATTCCATGAGTATATACAAAATCACAAAGAAATTTTACTACATTTACCCCATTAGCGTTGTCGAATATTCTAACTGTTGGATATTTGGAATAACGGTCAATACATGTTAAGAAATAAATATCTTTATCTTTATCATTAATTATCGGACCCCCAAAATCAATCTGTTTTTCTTCGTTTGGTTCTTGACAAGCTTTGTGTGGGTGCCACTTATACTTTGGTATGATAGGTTTCAAATTCTTACCAATATCTGTACATGGGACGCAATCGGATGTTTTTGCTAAAATTTCCATATGCATGTAGGGCCACCATGCATATTGGGAGAGAGAGATCATCCCCCAACTACCAGGGTGCGTCATGTGGATGGATTCGAGCACCGCCTCCCTAATAGAATTTGGAATGCGTTGGTCAACACACAGACAACCAGATTTTACATGTAGATCCTTCCAAAAGGAGTGGATGTACGTGCTCACTTCTTTACAACGGGCTTCATCATCCTGTAGGACACAGTCACGGATCTCTTTCAACACCGCGTCCTTACTAGTGAGGACCGCCAGAAAAGATTTGGTGAAGAGCTGGTTGAGGTTATTTTCAAATATCTCTTCCCGGGATAGCTCTATGTCATATTCCTCGGGTGATGATGATGCTTGGGCGTTGCTGGGTCCGGCTCTTGTAGATGAGATGGGGGTAGATTGAGTGCGGAATGTCACTCTCGGGGTTTGTGGTGAAGTGGGTGAATTATTTTGTGGTGCCTCTTTTGCTGGCATTTTGATGTGGGGTATTTGCTGTGTCGAATTAGCTTTTAAATGGCAATTAGAATTTTGCGACTGGATTCGCGATGCGAGTGTAGTGTCAGATTTGAACAAGTGATTTGCGTGGCAATTAAAGCGAGAAATGAATTTAAGATTGTAATTATTTGCTTGAGCTCGAGTAGTGAATGAGTTATTTGAGGCATTTGAATTATGGGTGCTACATTTAGCAGGTTTGCAAGAGTGGACGCGCGTCTTGTGTACTTGTGATTTGTATTTATTGTTCATGTGCCGCTTATGGAAAGGAATTTTATTCGAGTGACTAAATAAAGATTTAATTGCGTCGCGAATACGGGAAATTGTTGCTACCATAAATTCCTTATCATATTGAGTGACGCTTTTTGCTTTTTGATTTGGTTGGCGTGAAATATAATCAACTAAACCCATTCTAGTGCCAGGAATATGTTCGATATTAAAATCGAAAGGTAACAGGCGATAGATCCATCGGGTTAATCTACTATTATAAGATTTATTTGAACCATGAGATTTTAAGACTGAAAGAAATGCTCTGTGGTCTGTCAATACAGTAAAATTCTTCCCAAAAAGATAGTATTTAAAATATTCAATAGCCCAAACCACCCCAAGTAATTCCAGTTCATTTATACTATAACGTTCTTCATTGCTATTAAGGAATCGGGACGCAAAAGCTACCGTTTTCCACCCTTTCACAATCCAATTGCTCAAGTGCGGCGCCTAAACCTTGACGGGATGCGTCGCATTTGATTCGCGTTTCCAGTGTCGGGTTAAAATGAGTGTTTTCAGTAGCATTCGCAATAACGGTTTTTTTTATGTTCGAAATGTGTTTGATGATTTTCATTCCAATTAAATTTTTTGTTTTTCTTTAATAATGGCCGAAGAGGATGACATATTTTTGCAAGATTAGGAATAAACTTACTTAGGTGATGGACACTACCCAAAAATGATCGTATTTGTTTCAGTGTCTTTGGAGCTTTGATTTCCGCAATTGCTGCTGTTTTAGATTCTTTAGGTTTGATACCGCTTTGTGAAAATGTGAAACCAAGCCAATTTATCTGATGTTTAGCAAAGTGACATTTGCTTAAGTTAATTCGGAGATTATCAGCCTCAAGTTTTCTCAAACAATCATAAACGTATTTGAGGTGCGATTCCTTACTACCTTTGCTAACTACAATTATGTCGTCAAGAAAGCAATATGTGTTAGACAAACCAACTAATGTGTAATCCATCGCCTTTTGAAATTTGGCTGGCATATCTGTAAGACCATAAAATCCTGTTTTGAAACGATACGTACCTGTTGCGTCACCACAAATGATATTGAAATTGCAATGACGTGGGGTATCTGGATGCAAGTTTAGTTGACTATATGCGTACTTTAAGTCGATTGTTGAAAAATAAACGTTTTCGCCCTGATTAGAATCGTTAATATGCTGTGAAATTGAATCGATAAGACTGTCTATGTTTGGCATTTGGTATTTATTTTTATGTATTGATTTGTTTAAGAGTTTTGAATCGAGAGCTAACTTTACAGATTTGTCCTTCTCGACTGTAATTACGATAGGGGAAATAAAATTTTTATCAGAACATTCTTGTAACTTTTCAATATGTCCTTGTTGAGAGAGTTTTTTCAATTCGTTTGATACTTTGTCCAACAGATTTATAGGAACGCGACGGCCTTTTTGGTGTAATGGAGTGTAATTTTTATGGAATTTTGAACGAACAATATGTATTTTGGACTTACCGATTCTGGAGATTAAATCAGGAAAATCAGTTGCAATTTGTGTCTTGATTGGACAGTATTCTTGTTCTACCTGATTAATTGTCGTTTGATTATCTGACTGTTGAATTGAGAGTCCAAGTGCAGAAAACAAATCTCTACCTAACAGTGGGCGGTGGCCATCCGTCACGACTTGAATTTCTATTGGATTCGAGTACCAATTGTTACTTTGAATTGAAGTTTGAAGAGTGCCTAGCGTATGAATAGGTTCGTTGGAGAAAGTTTTCAATTGTTTAGGATTTGCCTCGCGTATCCACTTTGAATTTGGGTCTTGGGAAACGATTGAAGTTGCCAATGATTCTTTTACAATTGTGCACACGCTGCCCCAATCCACCAAAACATTTTTTGCTGTATTTCCGATCGTTACGGGGAGATTAAGTGCCTCCACTAAAGTTGTGAATTCCGTCGAAGATACTGTAGCCACACAATTATCTTCATCCGATGAATAATTCGATTCTAAATCAGGATCAAAATCAATCGAAATTTGATTAATGTCTTCAGCTTGGTCGTCTTTTTCGACATTATTAACCCGTGGCCTGGGTTTTGGGTACGAAGTAGGGTTTTTTGGTTTCCGACAGACTTTTGCGAAATGATTATCAATACCGCAATTATTGCATTTTTTTCCTCTAGCAGGACATCTATTGCGGTGCTCAGGAGTCCAGTTCATTCCACAGAAATGACAAGTTGTGGGCTTTTTCCGTGCCGTAGTGTTCATGGTAGAAAAGGGGGTCGCATTTGCGATGCGCATCCGCTGCACTTGATTGACGGTTGAATTGAGTTCATTTTTATTTGCATTCCTTTCGAGCTGGTTGAGAGTACCCATTTCGATGTTAATAGCTATTGCCAATGCTTTGTCCGGTTCTACCGTTTCTTTTAAGAGCTCTTTTTGAATATCTTCATTCTGCATATTTGCAATAAAAACATCTCTAATGATCGTATCCCCTTTATCTCCTGAATCGCAATTTTCCGAAAGTTCTTTGAGATGACCATAAAATTTTTCAATTGGCTCTCCCTTTTGCTGTTTTCGTGTAAGGAAGAGATATCGATGGAAAGTGATGTTGTGAATTCGGATGAAAGTTGTATTCAAGACATCCCAAAGATTTTTTGTTGAAATTTCATCCAGATTAACAGTCGAGTTTTTTGAATTGAATATTTTCCGCCCTTCTGTTCCCAGACTCAAGTACATCAATGACGATGCTTTTCGATCGCAGAGTTTCCACGGTTTGTCTCCGCATAATATGCCTACCGCTATAATGCGTTGACAATTGTTTTTCCAAGCTGTTTTTGCCTGTTCATTAAGGGTGCGTCGATCTCGCTCCGATTGTGCTGTCGGATTTTCAACTGCGTCCTCGTATGCGGGTTCAAGAGGTAGAATCACTTTTTCGGGGGGATCAGCTAATAGTAGATCTACTTCAATTCGAGCGTAAAGTAGAAACGTTTACTGAGCAACTTGAATTCAGATTGATAAACGAGATTATGATTACTCATACTAAAATATTATGAACAAAGTATGAAATAATTTAGTAGACCAGCGGGAATATATTTATACGTGAACACTAAAGAGTCATAACCTTAGTTATGATATGTGTGTTATACGTTAGTTTAGCGAATAGAATTGTAGTAGTGTGGCGAATACACTATTCCAAAATTATATTGGAATCGAAGCGAATACGGAATTTAGTGAGCGTAGCTAAATTTACTTAGTGGAATTGCGGAGCAAATCCAAGTTAGACTTTCGCGAGCGTAAAGTAGAAACGTTTATTGAGCAACTTGAATTCAGATTGATAAACGAGATTATGATTACTTATACTAAAATATTATGAACAAAGTATGAAATAATTTAGTAGACTAGCGGGAATATATTTATACGTGAATACTAAAAAGCTATAAGCTTAGTTATGATATATTTATGATTTTTATATAATATAGAGGGTAGATTGATAATTAAGTACACATACAAAATTTCGATATATATATATATATATATATATATATATATATATATATATATATATATATATATATATATAGGTATCATATGTATCACAGGCAACAAGGGACCACCAACAAACAAGAGAAGTTTTTTCCATTAGATAGATGAGGGCTCTTGTTTGTAGTGAGAGTGAGTTATGAATGGATAGGAGAGAGATTAAAAAGAACAGAATACAAAAAAGTAATTAAAAAAATTGTGTATGTAGGTATCCTAGCATTAGATAACCTTACATACTCATCTTTACGAAGCTGTTTTTACTTTCGTTTATTGAGACAAATTTATAGCTCTAAAAAGTGCTATACGTGCTGGCAAAATATGCTCTTCTGTGAAAAAGAGAATTATGTTCTTTGGGTCTCATCTATACGTAAATGGGATCTGCTAATAATGGATACTTAATTGGAAAATTAATTTGTTTTTAATTGACCTGAAAAATAAAGTAAAGAATACATAAAAAAACACAAAAACCGAAAAATTTTTAGATTTAAACAAAAAATTTGGTATTTATTTTTATGTATTGATTTGTTTAAGAGTTTTGAATCGAGAGCTAACTTTACAGATTTGTCTTTCTTGACTGTAATTACGATAGGGGAAATAAAATTTTTATCAGAACATTCTTGTAACTTTTCAATATGTCCTTGTTAAGAGAGTTTTTTCAATTCGTTTGATACTTTGTCCAACAGATTTATAGGAACGCGACGGCCTTTTTGGTGTAATGGAGTGTAATTTTTATGGAATTTTGAACGAACAATATGTATTTTGGACTTACCGATTCTGGAGATTAAATCAGGAAAATCAGTTGCAATTTGTGTCTTGATTGGACAGTATTCTTGTTCTACCTGATTAATTGTCGTTTGATTATCTGACTGTTGAATTGAGAGTCCAAGTGCAGAAAACAAATCTCTACCTAACAGTGGGCGGTGGCCATCCGTCACGACTTGAATTTCTATTGGATTCGAGTACCAATTGTTACTTTGAATTGAAGTTTGAAGAGTGCCTAGCGTGTGAATAGGTTCGTTGGAGAAAGTTTTCAATTGTTTAGGATTTGCCTCGCGTATCCACTTTGAATTTGGGTCTTGGGAAACGATTGAAGTTGCCAATGATTCTTTTACAATTGTGCACACGCTGCCCCAATCCAACAAAACATTTTTTGCTGTATTTCCGATCGTTACGGGGAGATTAAGTGCCTCCACTAAAGTTGTGAATTCCGTCGAAGATACTGTAGCCACGCAATTATCTTCATCCGATGAATAATTCGATTCTAAATCAGGATCAAAATCAATCGAAATTTGATTAATGTCTTCAGCTTGGTCGTCTTTTTCGACATTATTAACCCGTGGCCTGGGTTTTGGGTACGAAGTAGGGTTTTTTGGTTTCCGACAGAGTTTTGCGAAATGATTATCAATACCGCAATTATTGCATTTCTTTCCTCTAGCAGGACATCTATTGCGGTGCTCAGGAGTCCAGTTCATTCCACAGAAATGACAAGTTGTGGGCTTTTTCCGTGCCGTAGTGTTCATGGTAGAAAAGGGGGTAGCATTTGCGATGCGCATCCGCTGCACTTGATTGACGGTTGAATTGAGTTCATTTTTATTTGCATTCCTTTCGAGCTGGTTGAGAGTACCCATTTCGATATTAATAGCTATTGCCAATGCTTTGTCCGGTTCTACCGTTTCGTTTAAGAGCTCTTTTTGAATATCTTCATTCTGCATATTTGCAATAAAAACATCTCTTATGATCGTATCCCCTTTTTCTCCTAAATCGCAATTTTCCGAAAGTTCTTTGAGATGACCATAAAATTTTTCAATTGGCCTTTTGCTGTTTTCGTGTAAGGAAGAGATATCGATCGAAAGTGATGTTGTGAATTCGGATGAAAGTTGTATTCAAGACATCCCAAAGATTTTTTGTTGAAATTTCATCCAGAACAACAGTCGAGTTTTTTGAATTGAATATTTTCCGCCCTTCTGTTCCCAGACTCAAGTACATCAATTACGATGCTTTTCGATCGCAGAGTTTCCACGGTTTGTCTCCGCATAATATGCCTACCGCTATAATGCGTTGACAATTGTTTTTCCATGCTGTTTTTGCCTGTTCATTACGGGTGCGTCGATCTCGCTCCGATTGTGCTGTCGGATTTTCAACTGCGTCCTCGTATGCGGGTTCAAGAGGTAGAATCACGTTTTCGGGGGATCAGCTAATAGTAGATGCACTTCAATTCGAGCGTAAAGTAGAAACGTTTACTGAGCAACTTGAATTCAGATTGATAAACGAGATTATGATTACTCATACTAAAATATTATGAACAAAGTATGAAACAATTTAGTAGACCAGCGGGAATATATTTATACGTGAATACTAAAAAGTCATAACCTTAGTTATGATATGTGTGTTATACGTTAGTTTAGCGAATAGAATTGTAGTAGTGTGGCGAATACACTATTCCAAAATTATATTGGAATCGAAGCGAATACGGAATTTAGTGAGCGTAGCTAATTTACCTAGTGGAATTGCGGAGCAAATCCAAGTTAGACTTTCGCGAGCGTAAAGTAGAAACGTTTACTGAGCAACTTGAATTCAGATTGATAAACGAAATTATGATTACTTATACTAAAATATTATGAACAAAGTATGAAATAATTTAGTAGACTAGCGGGAATAAATTTATACGTGAATACTAAAAAGCCATAATCTTAGTTATGATATATTTATGATTTTTATATAAAATAGAGGGTAGATTGATAATTAAGTACACATACAAAATTTCGATATATATATATATATATATATATATATATATATATATATATATATATATATATATATATATATAGGTATCATATGTATCACAGGCAACAAGAAGAAACATAGATACTGTTCAGTATAATAAAATCAACAAAATATACATAGCAAAAAATATAGCGTCGAAGTCATAGAGCAGCAGATTAAACATAAAACCATTAGAAGGGACCACCAACAAACAAGAGAAGTTTTTTCCATTAGATAGATGAGGGCTCTTGTTTTAGTGAGAGTGAGTTATGAATGGATAGAAGAGAGATTAAAAAGAACAGAATACAAAAAAGTAATTAAAAAAATTGTGTATGTAGGTATCCTAGCATTAGATAACCTTACATACTCATCTTTACGAAGCTGTTTTTACTTTCGTTTATTGAGACATATTTATAGCTCTAAGAAGTGCTATACGTGCTGGCAAAATATCCTCTTCTGTGAAAAAGAGAATTATGTTCTTTGGGTCTCATCTATACGTAAATGGGATCTGCTAATAATGGATCCTTAATTGGAAAATTAATTTGTTTTTAATTGACCTGAAAAATAAAGCAAAGAATACAAAAAAAAACACAAAAACCGAAAAATTTTTAGATTGAAACAAAAATCTCCCAATACAATTGGAATCCTCTTGATAGTAATGGTCAACGGTGAATCCAATCGTATTCTTTCTATCAGTAAAATTGTAATTGGTTCAAATTTTATGTTAATACATAATCTCTGACAACAATTTTAGACAAAAATCCTAATATGAACAAAAATCACGCAAGCTAGCATAATCACGTCACATCTCATTAATGTTCACAAAAAAAAATTCAAGGCTCCAAAAATTTTTTTTTAATGTTGAATTCCACGCTTGTTGAGTTTTCTAATGATACCACTCACAACTCTCAACGATGAATATATCGATCGGCCAAAATTGACTGAACAAAATGAAACCCAGTTGAGCGTATAGTTCCAACCCCACTAAGGTGGGTTCGGAACAAAAAGTGTTTTCATCACTTTAACAGTGGCATCGTTAATCACGGTTTTTAATTTTTTCTTGATACGAAATGCGGTAAAATGACCACTGAATAATCAATTTTCAAGAGAAAATTAATCAACAATAACAAGTGCTAATTTTTTTTGAAAATTACAGATCATAAGGTGTATTTTTGTTTACAAAATGGTGGAATTACATTCGGTGGACAGAACAGACTCGAAAATCCTTGGTGCAGTTTTTGTATACCCAGGTTGAGGTCCCAGACGGAAGCAAGTATGTCCAGACCGAAGATGAACGCACGAGGGGGGCGTCGTGCGTTCAAAATTACATAGTCTGGAAACATCAAAAAACGCACGAAAGTCTGAACATGAACGCACGAAAGTCTGGACATGAACGCACAAAAATCGGTTGAACGCACGAAAATTGGGTGAACGCACAAAAGTCTGGACATGAATGCACGAAAGTCTGTAGAACGCACGAAAGTCTGGTGAACGCACGAAAGTCTGGACATGAACGCACGAAAGTCTGGTGAACGCACGAAAGTCTGGACATGAACGCACGAAAGTCTGGTAAACGCACGAAAGTCTGGACATGAACGCACAAAAATCGGTTGAACGCACGAAAATTGGGTGAACGCACAAAAGTCTGGACATGAACGCACGAAAGTCTGTAGAACGCATGAAAGTCTGGACATGAACGCACGAAAGTCTGGTGAACGCACGAAAGTCTGGACATGAACGCACGAAAGTCTGGTGAACGCACGAAAGTCTGGACACGAACGCACGAAAATCTGGTGAACGCACGAAAGTCTGGACATGAACGCACGAAAGTCTGGTGAACGCACGAAAGTCTGGACATGAACGCACGAAAGTCTGGTGAACGCACGAAAGTCTGGACATGAACGCACGAAAATCTGGTGAACGCACGAAAGTCTGGGCATAAACGCACGAAAGTCTGGCGAACGCACGAAAGTCTGGACATAGGCAACTTCCGTCTGGGACGGTCTGGACATAGGTACTTTCCGTCTGGGACGGTCTGGACATACTTGCTTCCGTCTGGCACCTCAGCCTGGGTAGTAATTTAAAATTATTCTCTATCTCGAATTTGATCCCTTCCTTTTATTGTTAAAGTCATCTTACGGTTTTATGTTTCTCGGTTACAAAATAATTAATCTACGCCGACTAATTTCATAAACTGCTACAGGGAATTTTTTTTAAAAAAAGTAGAAATTTGTAATGAAACAGTTCTTTTGATTTTTTACACAAAATTTAAGTCACGAAAGTAGAGTCAAGACTATCTAATCATCTTCATTGTCGTCATCTGCCATCATTGCATTATAGAAGTCCTGATAGCTGATGCGACCATCACCATCTCTGTCCATGGCTTTGAACAGTTCTGTGATCTCCTCGTCAGTTTTAGTTTCTTCCAAACTCTTAAGCACCTCGCGTATCTCATCTTCAGTTATGTATCCACTGTTGTCTTTATCGTATATCTGCAATGCAAAACATGAGTACTCTTTTCACTTAAAACGTTTTTCTTGCAAATTGTCTCTATTGCATACTATTTCTCGTATATATTGCTGCTTAAAGTACAATTGTCACATTTTTCTTCCTTTGCATCAAAACGGCCGTTATGAGAAAACGAGCATTGATGCTAGCTTTATATGTGGTCTAAAATTTTCACGGGGAATCACGTTCTCTATTAACGAAAGTTTGATTGATTTTTGCTTTAATAATTACGGTGATAACGTTAAACTGTTGCCAAAAATATTTGTTTTTGCATGTAAAAAAGTTGAAACCCGAAAGCGTGGGGTGGAATCCCAAGGCAGTCCAACAGAAGACCGAACAAAAACGGCATAAGAAATGTTTGACGTTTTGTTTCAACGTCAGAAACTGTCATGCGGGTATCATTTTCCTTAAAAAATTCTTGTAAGCTTTTTTTTTGTTGCTTGCAGACATCTTGCCTCTTTTGTTCTTTACTTGTCACACTCTTCTTGATTAGGCTGTTTTAATCGCTGCTGCAGTTACTTACCAAAATTGTCACTACAAATATATTTATATTCTAAGATTTATATTCTACCCAATTCAACAAAATACAAAAGGACATAATGTGGAACCGAATCTGGTGACAAATGAGTAGATTCCAAAAAAAAATTTAGCCCCAAAAAAGCAAATTGTCTTGTTTCTATTGTTGGGGCTTGACATGATACAAAATTTAGACTTTTGATAAAATTATGGCTTCAAATGTCAATCGACAATTCAATCGCTTTCGACAATTCATTTTTGTTTTAAACTCAACAAGTTTCAAAAATTGGAAAAATAACGGATTCATTATTAATGAAAATCAAGGCAACCTCTTTAAAATAATTTGTGAATTGATCGACTTTGGTTTGAAACGCTGCAGTTTTTAAATTTTGTGTTCACGCTTTATATCAATATTAATTTTTGAGAATCCGGCAAAACGCAAATTTTTTTAAAATTAAAACAATTGGCGATACTTACTTTAAACAGCGCCATGAAATCGGGTAGATTAGTTCCTTGAGAAGCCATTTTTTTGGTTGAATAGTTTCCTAGAGTGGACGTATTTTTGTTTGTTTGTTGGCTTTGCTCAGGAGTATGCTCTTTAGGCAGTATATAAAAATTAAGTCGATATTCAGGAGCTTCGGTTCAGATTGATTATACAAGCAACGATGAGAAAAATTACAGTTATATTTACTGCTATAATTATGCAGACCAATAATAAAAGTTACATTCTAATTAGTAAAAGCTGAAGTAGTGAGATTGAGAATGTTGAGACTGTCACTTCACTGAAGTGCAAATGTTATTTTTAGAGATCAGAAAAAAACATATCGTGCTGCATAACTTTTGGTTATCGCTATGAGTTTTATAAACTTCGTTTCATCTTTCAAAAACAATGATAGTAGTTAATGCGCACATTACTATAACGAAAAATAGTCAAGAGGTACAGTTTCAACGAATATCTAGCTATCGTACATATTGTTAAATCTTTTGTCGCGTTCCTCTTTTTAGACAAGAAGTGAAGCATCGTTACTTCATTTTAAATTGAGCAACTGATGATAATTGATGATCTCAACTGATGATCTATGATTAATTGTTTTATTGTAACTCAAGATCAAATTTTGTGAAAATTGACGTCAATTTTTCTGCTTATGTCAACTGGACTTAGTCTGAAGAAGCACTTTAATTTCGCAGCTCACAAGTGGTTTTACGTCAAAACTGAATAAGTGTCTTTGACAGTGCAAACCGAAAGAACCGTCAACGTTTAAACTTCGATGCTTACACAATTACTGTAAAATTGTTGCTTGGGTTCCCTAGTGATGAGCGGATTCAAATCTTGCAAGAATCTTGCAAGATGATTCAAAACTTGCAAGATTCTTGCAAGAATCTTGCAAGATATCAATCAAGGCCAAAAAATAAATCTGGGTACAAGTGTTTTAGGAAACATCTTTGAAGCAAGTTTTTGTTTACTGAACAAGTTACGAAGCCTAATTCAATGAAAAAAAAATAGCCAGGATTCAAAATCTTGCAAGAATCTTGCAAGAATCTTGCAAGATTTTGAATTCCGGAAAAAATATTTATGTGTTTTTGGTAGCTAAAACTAACTGAAAACCAAATATCATGACTTATATCAGAATTCTTGATCAGCAAAACTGAAAATAAATGACTTTTTTCGTCAACGCCTTTTGAATGTGAAATCTTGCAAGAATCTTGCAAGATTCTTGCAAGATTTTGAATTCACATACAACTTTCCGGACAAATAAATAGAAATTACTCGAGGCAATCAAATCCGTCTTTTTAAAGTACAATTTATCTAATAAAAAGAGAAATATTTCAATATTTCTCTTATCTTTCATTAAAACAAATTATTTTTAGAGAAACAAACAGTTGGGACTTTTTCTTACTGATCCTGTCCGTAATTTAGCATGTTCTTGTTGTAGTAAAAAAAATTCCAATTAATTTGAAGTCTAATTATCTTCCTAAGGAGATTTAAATTAACCCATGATGCCTTCAGTTGATAGCTGTTAGTGTTAATGTCCTTGAAGTGTTTTCATTAAGAAAAATCGATGTGTTTTTGAAAATTCATCTTTTGTTCTTCTTTCATTCGATTTATTGTTCAATCTTGATGTCAGAAAATCAACCTTGGCTTTCTGGTAAATCAAACATTAACTTCGTTTTTGATCTTAGGCTAGGTAATGCTTCTTTTTGGGACAAAGAGAAAGCAACGTTCGGAGTTTTTTATTTCTGATATTTTGCAATGTACCGCAACAAACTAATTGTAAAAATGATATATTAGTTCGTTCAACCAATCTTAAAGTCATCTCATAGAAAGAAAGAAACTGTTTCAAAAAATGGCATTTCAGTTCTGTGGTGCTTTTAATAATTCTTGTTCCAAATCTTTTTTTGTCAAATCACACAAAAGACACCAGCCTCAAGGGCGAGGTGGGAATTTTCTCCCAGTTCACAGTAGTGGTCTTGGGTGTTCATAACTACTAAGTGGACTTGAATTACGTTCAGAATTGTCCACGTTGCACCGTTTTTAGCCGTTCTGCTCAATTGTTTGAGAAGTTGGTGTCTCCCATTAGCCCAAAATTCGCGGGTACGCTTCATGTGTTTGACAATTTCTCCAAAACTACTGTACCAAATTGAACGGCCATTGTTTTTTTTGATGAACACTGAATGACTTTGTTTGCAGTGTTTAGTTGGTTTCCCAACTCGGCTTTAAAAAGAACTTACCAATGTTTAAACTTGAAAAAGTTGAAGTAAACCTTAATTTTTTTTGGGCTCGCTTATTGTTTCTGACAATTTTTCTTGATCTACTCTGCCAATTTGGCCAAACATAGTGTCATTGTGTTGAATGTAGGTTTCTTCGATGTTTGTTGTCTTCATTTGGTATCTAAATTGGCCTGCTCAGGACGTTAGTAAGCTGTAAATCTTAAAAATTAAAAAAAATATATTTTAATTGGATTTCAGTTCTGATGTAGTTTTTCATCTTAATTGGTTATTGTTGCTAACAAATTGTGTTTTTTTGGCTTTGTTTTGGTTTTTTACGTTTTTCGAAAGTTAGTTTTTGGGAAATCATCAATTTTTCATTCTTTGCGAAATCATGAAATTCTTGTTAGAGTTCTTTTTTATCAAAACACATAAAACAACCTGGCCTTTAGGGCGAGGTGGGAATTTTTTCCCACTCCTTAGTGGAGATCTTGGGTGTTCAGTAACTACAAAACGGACTGGAATTGCGTTCAGAAGTGTCCGAGTGGCACAGTTTTTAGTCGTTTTGCATAATTTTGCGAGAATTTGGGGGTCTCCTATTAGCCCAGAATTCGGGGTTCGCTTCATGTGTTTTATGATTTCTTCGAAACTACTGTACCAAATAGTACGGGCATTGTTGCGTTTTGCTGATCCTAAACTTCCATTGCTTTCAGTGTTCATTGGTTTATCAAGTTGCCCTAATCAAAAAGATATTAATGTTTAACTTTGGAAAAATGAAAAAAAATTTACATATTTGAGGGCACGCTTTTTGTTTCTGACAATTTTTCCTGAACTACTTTGCCAAATTGGCCTATCATAGTCGCATTTTTTTTACTGTAAGCTTATCAAATGTCTGCGGTCTTGAATTTGTGTCTAAATTGGCCTGCACAGAAAGCTATTAAGCTGTAAACCTTAAAAATTTTTTAAAAAAATATTTTTTAATTGTTTTTCAGTACTGATATAGTTCTTCATCTAATTTGGTTATTGTTGCTTGCAAATTGTGTTGTTTTGGCTTTGTTTCAGTCCCTGAAGTTTTCCAAAACGTAGCTTTCGGGAAATCATCAATTTTTCATTCTTTGCGAAATCAAGAAGTTCTAGTTAGAGGTCTTTTGTCTTTTTTTTTCTAACAAAACACACAAAATAGCCTGGCCTCTAGAATTTTTTCTCACTTCGCAGTGGGTGTCTTGGATGTTCAGTAACTACTCAATGGACTTTTATTATGTTTTGAAGTGTCCGATTGGTACCGTTTTTAGTCGTTTTGCATAATTTTGAGAGAATTTGGGGTCTAGAAGACGGAGGTACGCTTCATGTGTTTGACGATTTCTCAAAAAGTACTGTACTAAATGGGACGGCCATTTGCGCATTTTGTTGTTCCTGAACTCTCCTTGTATACAGTGTTGTCAGATTCCTTACGTCGGCTTAATCACAAAACTGGAGGAAAGAACTTGTTTTTATCACATTGAGAAAGGAACTTAATGTTTTGTACTTTTTCGAATTTCTCAATGAATTTTTGGTCAAAACGAATGATTATTGGCTTGATCTTTTGCTATTAAGACGTTCTTCTCTGGAATGGCTAGTGATAGTCTCGAAAAATATTCTTTAGAACTGTTATTCAATGATGAATGCGGAAAAACGAATCCGTACTCAAATTTTGGGCTGAGTGGTGTTTTGTTAATTGAACAACTGTATCGTCGTGCATTGACAATATTGTACCTATAACGGCTCATTTGGTCTGTACGAGACACTTTTTGCTCTTGATGAGTAGTAATTACACTGACACGCCCTGGTCTAGAAGTTATTCAAGGACAAATTTAAGAAAAATAGGATTTTTGGGTCATCTTGGTGTCCACCCAAGTTTCTGTACCCCACAATACCCGAGTAACCATACATATATGAGTTCATTAGTTTCCTCGGATAGTGGGGAGTGTTTCCATATAGATTTTTCTGATGGTTTTATCGAGTTGAGAAGGTCAACTTTAGCCCTGTATGCGCCGAACCTCGATTTTGGCCAATCTCTTCTCAATTTTCATGTCTGAGTGGTGTTTTGCGCAATTGAACCAGTTTTTCGGCTTGCGTTTTGTGTTTTCTAGACACTATTTAAGTTGTTGATGCTAATTGTATCAAATAATCGGGTTAATTCAACAATTTTTCTTTTTTCACGATTTCATCAAATTTCTGTGGATGTTGTTTTATGTCAAAACACACAAAACATCATAACCTTCATGGTGAGGTGGGAAATTTTTTCCCACCTCACGATGAAGGTTTGCCGTGAGCTGGAACGTGGAAGTGGACCAGAATTACACCCACAAATACGCCGGCAACTCTGTTTCACGTTGTTTTACGTCAGTTCCAGAGATTTTGGGCTTCGGTTTTAGCCCAAAAAATGGGGTACAAGACAGTATTTTGTTAATATCTGCTAAAGTACTGGACCAAATTAAACGGGAGTGGTCGCGTTTTGTCGGCACTGAACCCCTCTTGCTTGCAGTATTTAGATGGTTTCTCAAATCGGTCTCATCAAAAAGTTATTAATGTTTAAAGTTGAAAAAAGTCGAATTTTTGGGCTATTCTGGGTGACCCAAATTTCGGTACAACATAACAGCTGATTTGCGGAATAAATGTTGGTGTTTTAGAATCCTCAGTTAGTGGGGAGTATCTCCATATATATTTTCTATAGCGTTTTACGGAATTATGATAGTCAAATTTGGCTCTGAAATCAGGTCACCTCGCTTTTTGGGTCATTTGGTAGGGTACCTTTACTTTAGAATAACTCGTTGTAGAGTGAACCGATTTCGATGATTTTTTTTTGTTAGACCCAGCTTGAGCTGAGCTTTGTTTTGATATAGGTCTCGTTCCGTTTCGTTCAGCCGTTTTTGAGAAATTGGCCAGTAAACTTGCCCTCCGTTTTAGCCCCAGAAGCGGATGACACCATCCGGCACCAGTTTTGAAGCTTTGAATTTTGTTACTTCAGGTTACAAATTTAGTGTTCTGAATAGCCCGTCTAACGTAGATTCCGAATATGTATACTTTATATAGCGTTTTTGCAGGTTTAGATGGTCAATTTTGGCTCTGCAGCCACAGTACCCTTGCTTTTTGGTCATTTGGTACGGTGCCTTTACTTTGGAATAACTCGTTGTAGAGTGAACCGATTTTGATGATTTTTTTTTGTTAGACCCAGCTTGAGCTAAGCTTTGTTTTGATATAGGTCTCGTTCCGTTTCGTTCGGCCGTTTTTGAGAAATTGGCCAGGATATGTGCCCCAATTTTCACCAGGTGAAGCAGGGTACCTGTACTGGGTACCCGTTTTAAAGCTTGAAATTTTGTTACTTCAGGTGACAAAATTAGTGTTTTGAATTGCTCATCTAACGTAGATTCAGAATATGTATACTTTATATAGCGTTTTGTGATGTTTAGATGTTCAATTTTAGCTCTGAAGGTGGTGTTTCTCTCCTCCAAGGGCACTTGGTACGGTACCTTATTTTTGCTATAACTTCTTGAAAAATGCACCAATTGGGCTCATTTTTTAATATGACGCGTGTCTCAAGCTGTGCTACAAACGGTACTAAGGGCGTTTGTTTTTGTTCAGCCGTTTTTGAGAAATTGGCCAGGAAAGTTGACCCCAGATTGAGCTCCTGAGGAGAGAAACAGTACCTTGATGACCAGTTTATAAACTTCCATATTGAAGCATTTCATTATTTCAGATTGATTGTAAATTCATTGTAATTGCTGCAACATCCTTTCCTTACAACAGCGAATTCCAGACATCAATAAACGTGAGTTATAACCTCAAATAATACTCCATAATTGGAAAATATGCCTATTTTAGCTTCAGAGGCATATTTTTTAGTTGCGTCTGGTGCAGTAGTAGCGGGTACCGCTAAATCTGAAGTAGGTCGATGGTCTATGGTCTGGTTTGTGGTCTGTTAGTCTGGTCTGGTCTGGTGTAGTCGGTCTGGTGCAGTAGTAGTACTCGTAGTAGTGCTACGTAGTAGTAGTAGTAGTAGTAGTCGTAGTAGTAGTCGTAGTAGTAGTCGTAGTAAGAGTCGTAGTTGTAGTAGTAGTAGTAGTAGTTGCTGTTGTTATAGTTATAGTAGTGGTACTAGTAGCACTCGTAAAAGCTTTCATTAAAGAGGACTTTGAAAGTGATAGACGATATACAAAAGTACTTGATACGTTGTTAGATTACTATATGGTGTTTCAACATAAATCGCTTTTGAACCTAGTCAAGGACTTATTCAAATGAATTGAGGGTCTAAGGAGGAGTGTCACTGTCCGAGTACAGTCTGAGGGGCAAAGAATTTTTGACCTAGGTGGTATACGAAAAAAGTACTCTATACGTTGTCAAATTTCGCGCTCAAAAACTAGCTATATGGTGTTTCAACATAAATCGCTTTTGAACCTAGTCAAGGACTTATTCAAATGAATTGAGGGTCTAAGGAGGAGTGTCACTGTCCGAGTACAGTCTGAGGGGCAAAGAATTTTTGACCTAGGTGGTATACGAAAAAAGTACTCTATGCGTTGTCAAATTTCGCGCTCAAAAACTAGCTATATGGTGTTTCAACATAAATCGCTTTTGAACCTTGTCAAGGACTTATTCAAATGAATTGAGGGTCTAAGGAGGAGTGTCACTGTCCGAGTACAGTCTGAGGGGCAAAGAATTTTTGACCTAGGTGGTATACGAAAAAGTACTCTATACGTTGTCAAATTTCGCGCTCAAAAACTAGCTATATGGTGTTTCAACATAAATCGCTTTTGAACCTTGTCAAGGACTTATTCAAATGAATTGAGGGTCTAAGGAGGAGTGTCACTGTCCGAGTACAGTCTGAGGGGCAAAGAATTTTTGACCTAGGTGGTATAAGAAAAAAGTACTCTATACGTTGTCAAATTTCGCGCTCAAAAACTAGCTATATGGTGTTTCAACATAAATCGCTTTTGAACCTAGTCAAGGACTTATTCAAATGAATTGAGGGTCTAAGGAGGAGTGTCACTGTCCGAGTACAGTCTGAGGGGCAAAGAATTTTTGACCTAGGTGGTATACGAAAAAAGTACTCTATGCGTTGTCAAATTTCGCGCTCAAAAACTAGCTATATGGTGTTTCAACATAAATCGCTTTTGAACCTTGTCAAGGACTTATTCAAATGAATTGAGGGTCTAAGGAGGAGTGTCACTGTCCGAGTACAGTCTGAGGGGCAAAGAATTTTTGACCTAGGTGGTATACGAAAAAGTACTCTATACGTTGTCAAATTTCGCGCTCAAAAACTAGCTATATGGTGTTTCAACATAAATCGCTTTTGAACCTTGTCAAGGACTTATTCAAATGAATTGAGGGTCTAAGGAGGAGTGTCACTGTCCGAGTACAGTCTGAGGGGCAAAGAATTTTTGACCTAGGTGGTATACGAAAAAAGTACTCTATACGTTGTCAAATTTCGCGCTCAAAAACTAGCTATATGGTGTTTCAACATAAATCGCTTTTGAACCTTGTCAAGGACTGATTCAAATGAATTGAGGGTCTAAGGAGGAGTGTCACTGTCCGAGTACAGTCTGAGGGGCAAAGAATTTTTGACCTAGGTGACATACGAAAAAAGTACTCTATACGTTATCAAATTTCGCGCTCAAAAACTATCTATATGGTGTTTCAACATAAATCGCTTTTGAACCTAGTCAAGGACTTATTCAAATGAATTGAGGGCCTAAGGAGGAGTGTCACTGTCCGAGTACAGTCTGAGGGGCAAAGAATTTTTGACCTAGGTGGTATACGAAAAAAGTACTCTATACGTTGTCAAATTTCGCGCTCAAAAACTAGCTGTATGGTGTTTCAACATAAATCGCTTTTGAACCTAGTCAAGGCCTTATTCAAATGAATTGAGGGTCTAAGGAGGAGTGTCACGGTCCGAGTACAGTCTGAGGGGCAAAGAATTTTTGACCTAGGTGGTATACGAAAAAAGTACTCTATACGTTGTCAAATTTCGCGCTCAAAAACTTGCTATATGGTGTTTCAACATAAATCGCTTTTGAACCTAGTCAAGGCCTTATTCAAATGAATTGAGGGTCTAAGGAGGAGTGTCACTGTCCGAGTACAGTCTGAGGGGCAAATAATTTTTGACCTAGGTGGTATACGAAAAAAGTACTCTATACGTTGTCAAATTTCGCGCTTAAAAACTAGCTATATGGTGTTTCAACATAAATCGCTTTTGAACCTAGTCAAGGACTTATTCAAATGAATTGAGGGTCTAAGGAGGAGTGTCACTGTCCGAGTACAGTCTGAGGGGCAAAGAATTTTTGACCTAGGTGGTATACGAAAAAAGTACTCTATACGTTGTCAAATTTCGCGCTCAAAAACTAGCTGTATGGGTTTCAACATAAATCGCTTTTGAACCTAGTCAAGGCCTTATTCAAATGAATTGAGGGTCTAAGGAGGAGTGTCACGGTCCGAGTACAGTCTGAGGGGCAAAGAATTTTTGACCTAGGTGGTATACGAAAAAAGTACTCTATACGTTGTCAAATTTCGCGCTCAAAAACTAGCTATATGGTGTTTCAACATAAATCGCTTTTGAACCTAGTCAAGGCCTTATTCAAATGAATTGAGGGTCTAAGGAGGAGTGTCACTGTCCGAGTACAGTCTGAGGGGCAAATAATTTTTGACCTAGGTGGTATACGAAAAAAGTACTCTATACGTTGTCAAATTTCGCGCTTAAAAACTAGCTATATGGTGTTTCAACATAAATCGCTTTTGAACCTAGTCAAGGACTTATTCAAATGAATTGAGGGTCTAAGGAGGAGTGTCACTGTCCGAGTACAGTCTGAGGGGCAAATAATTTTTGACCTAGGTGGTATACGAAAAAAGTACTCTATACGTTGTCAAATTTCGCGCTTAAAAACTAGCTATATGGTGTTTCAACATAAATCGCTTTTGAACCTTGTCAAGGACTTATTCAAATGAATTGAGGGTCTAAGGAGGAGTGTCACTGTCCGAGTACAGTCTGAGGGGCAAAGAATTTTTGACCTAGGTGGTATACGAAAAAAGTACTCTATGCGTTGTCAAATTTCGCGCTCAAAAACTAGCTATATGGTGTTTCAACATAAATCGCTTTTGAACCTTGTCAAGGACTTATTCAAATGAATTGAGGGTCTAAGGAGGAGTGTCACTGTCCGAGTACAGTCTGAGGGGCAAAGAATTTTTGACCTAGGTGGTATACGAAAAAAGTACTCTATACGTTGTCAAATTTCGCGCTCAAAAACTAGCTATATGGTGTTTCAACATAAATCGCTTTTGAACCTTGTCAAGGACTTATTCAAATGAATTGAGGGTCTAAGGAGGAGTGTCACTGTCCGAGTACAGTCTGAGGGGCAAAGAATTTTTGACCTAGGTGGTATACGAAAAAAGTACTCTATACGTTATCAAATTTCGCGCTCAAAAACTAGCTATATGGTGTTTCAACATAAATCGCTTTTGAACCTAGTCAAGGACTTATTCAAATGAATTGAGGGCCTAAGGAGGAGTGTCACTGTCCGAGTACAGTCTGAGGGGCAAAGAATTTTCGACCTAGGTGGTATACGAAAAAAGTACTCTATACGTTGTCAAATTTCGCGCTCAAAAACTAGCTGTATGGTGTTTCAACATAAATCGCTTTTGAACCTAGTCAAGGCCTTATTCAAATGAATTGAGGGTCTAAGGAGGAGTGTCACGGTCCGAGTACAGTCTGAGGGGCAAAGAATTTTTGACCTAGGTGGTATACGAAAAAAGTACTCTATACGTTGTCAAATTTCGCGCTCAAAAACTAGATATATGGTGTTTCAACATAAATCGCTTTTGAACCTAGTCAAGGACTTATTCAAATGAATTGAGGGTCTAAGGAGGAGTGTCACTGTCCGAGTACAGTCTGAGGGGCAAAGAATTTTTGACCTAGGTGGTATACGAAAAAAGTACTCTATACGTTGTCAAATTTCGCGCTCAAAAACTAGCTATATGGTGTTTCAACATAAATCGCTTTTGAACCTAGTCAAGGACTTATTCAAATGAATTGAGGGTCTAAGGAGGAGTGTCACGGTCTGAGTACAGTCTGAGGGGCAAAGAATTTTTGACCTAGGTGGTATACGAAAAAAGTACTCTATACGTTGTCAAATTTCGCGCTCAAAAACTAGCTATATGGTGTTTCAACATAAATCGCTTTTGAACCTAGTCAAGGACTTATTCAAATGAATTGAGGGTCTAAGGAGGAGTGTCACTGTCCGATTACACTCTGAGGGGCAAAGAGTTTTTGACCTAGGTGGTATACGAAAAAAGTACTCTATACGTTGTCAAATTTCGCGCTCAAAAACTAGCTATATGGTGTTTCAACATAAATCGCTTTTGAACCTTGTCAAGGACTTATTCAAATGGATTGACGGTCTCAAGAGGAGTGTCACTGTCCGAGTACAGTCTGAGGGGCAAAGAATTTTTGGCCTAGGTGGTATACGAAAAAAGTACTCTATACGTTGTCAAATTTCGCGCTCAAAAACTAGCTATATGGTGTTTCAACATAAATCGCTTTTGAACCTAGTCAAGGACTTATTCAAATGAATTGAGGGTCTAAGGAGGAGTGTCACTGTCCGAGTACAGTCTGAGGGGCAAAGAATTTTTGACCTAGGTGGTATACGAAAAGAGTACTCTATACGTTGTCAAATTTCGCGCTCAAAAACTAGCTATATGGTGTTTCAACATAAATCGCTTTTGAACCTAGTCAAGGACTTATTCAAATGAATTGAGGGTCTAAGGAGGAGTGTCACTGTCCGAGTACAGTCTGAGGGGCAAAGAATTTTTGACCTAGGTGGTATACGAAAAAAGTACTCTATACGTTGTCAAATTTCGCGCTCAAAAACTATCTATATGGTGTTTCAACATAAATCGCTTTTGAACCTAGTCAAGGACTTATTCAAATGAATTGAGGGTCTAAGGAGGAGTGTCACTGTCCGAATACAGTCTGAGGGGCAAAGAATTTTTGGCCTAGGTGGTATACGAAGAAAGTACTCTATACGTTGTCAAATTTCGCGCTCAAAAACTAGCTATATGGTGTTTCAACATAAATCGCTTTTGAACCTTGTCAAGGACTTATTCAAATGGATTGAGGGTCTAAGGAGGAGTGTCACTGTCCGAGTACAGTCTGAGGGGCAAAGAATTTTTGGCCTAGGTGGTATACGAAAAAAGTACTCTATACGTTGTCAAATTTCGCGCTCAAAAACTAGCTATATGGTGTTTCAACATAAATCGCTTTTGAACCTAGTCAAGGACTTATTCAAATGAATTGAGGGTCTAAGGAGGAGTGTCACTGTTCGAGTACAGTCTGAGGGGCAAAGAATTTTTGACCTAGGTGGTATACGAAAAGAGTACTCTATACGTTGTCAAATTTCGCGCTCAAAAACTAGCTATATGGTGTTTCAACATAAATCGCTTTTGAACCTAGTCAAGGACTTATTCAAATGAATTGAGGGTCTAAGGAGGAGTGTCACTGTCCGAGTACAGTCT
This sequence comes from Convolutriloba macropyga, assembly GCF_964194025.1. Taxonomy (NCBI): domain Eukaryota; kingdom Metazoa; phylum Xenacoelomorpha; order Acoela; family Convolutidae; genus Convolutriloba; species Convolutriloba macropyga. Next base: position 25,112,287 of record NC_134479.1, read on the forward strand.
GAGGGGCAAAGAATTTTTGACCTATGTGGTATACGAAAAAAGTACTCTATACGTTGTCAAATTTCGCGCTCAAAAACTATCTATATGGTGTTTCAACATAAATCGCTTTTGAACCTAGTCAAGGACTTATTCAAATGAATTGAGGGTCTAAGGAGGAGTGTCACTGTCCGAATACAGTCTGAGGGGCAAAGAATTTTTGGCCTAGGTGGTATACGAAGAAAGTACTCTATACGTTGTCAAATTTCGCGCTCAAAAACTAGCTATATGGTGTTTCAACATAAATCGCTTTTGAACCTAGTCAAGGACTTATTCAAATGAATTGAGGGTCTAAGGAGGAGTGTAACTGTCAGAGTACAGTCTGAGGGGCAAAGAATTTTTGACCTAGGTGGTATACGAAAAAAGTACTCTATACGTTGTCAAATTTCGCGCTCAAAAACTAGCTATATGGTGTTTCAACATAAATCGCTTTTGAACCTAGTCAAGGACTTATTCAAATGAATTGAGGGTCTAAGGAGGAGTGTCACTGTCCGAGTGCAGTCTGAGGGGCAAAAAATTTTTGACCTAGGTGGTATACGAAAAAAGTACTCTATACGTTGTCAAATTTCGCGCTCAAAAACTAGCTATATGGTGTTTCAACATAAATCGCTTTTGAACCTAGTCAAGGACTTATTCAAATGAATTGAGGGTCTAAGGAGGAGTGTAACTGTCCGAGTACAGTCTGAGGGGCAAAGAATTTTTGACCTAGGTGGTATACGAAAAAAGTACTCTATACGTTGTCAAATTTCGCGCTCAAAAACTAGCTATATGGTGTTTCAACATAAATCGCTTTTGAACCTAGTCAAGGACTTATTCAAATGAGTTGAGGGTCTAAGGAGGAGTGTCACTGTCCGAGTACAGTCTGAGGGGCAAAGAATTTTTGACCTAGGTGGTATACGAAAAAAGTACTCTATACGTTGTCAAATTTCGCGCTCAAAAACTAGCTATATGGTGTTTCAACATAAATCGCTTTTGAACCTAGTCAAGGACTCATTCAAATGAATTGAGGGTCTAAGGAGGAGTGTAACTGTCCGAGTACAGTCTGAGGGGCAAAGAATTTTTGACCTAGGTGGTATACGAAAAAAGTACTCTATACGTTGTCACATTTCGCGCTCAAAAGCTAGCTATATGGTGTTTCAACATAAATCGCTTTTGAACCTAGTCAAGGACTTATTCAAATGAATTGAGGGTCTAAGGAGGAGTGTCACTGTCCGAGTACAGTCTGAGGGGCAAAGAATTTTTGACCTAGGTGGTATACGAAAAAAGTACTCTATACGTTGTCAAATTTCGCGCTCAAAAACTAGCTATATGGTGTTTCAACATAAATCGCTTTTGAACCTAGTCAAGGACATATTCAAATGAATTGAGGGTCTAAGGAGGAGTGTCACTGTCCGAGTACAGTCTGAGGGGCAAAGAATTTTTGACCTAGGTGGTATACGAAAAAAGTACTCTATACGTTGTCAAATTTCGCGCTCAAAAACTAGCTATATGGTGTTTCAACATAAATCGCTTTTGAACCTAGTCAAGGACTTATTCAAATGAATTGAGGGTCTAAGGAGGAGTGTCACTGTCCGAGTGCAGTCTGAGGGGCAAAGAATTTTTGACCTAGGTGGTATACGAAAAAAGTACTCTATACGTTATCAAATTTCGCGCTCAAAAACTAGCTATATGGTGTTTCAACATAAATCGCTTTTGAACCTAGTCAAGGACTTATTCAAATGAATTGAGGGTCTAAGGAGGAGTGTAACTGTCCGAGTACAGTCTGAGGGGCAAAGAATTTTTGACCTAGGTGGTATACGAAAAAAGTACTCTATACGTTGTCAAATTTCGCGCTCAAAAACTAGCTATATGGTGTTTCAACATAAATCGCTTTTGAACCTAGTCAAGGACTTATTCAAATGAATTGAGGGTCTAAGGAGGAGTGTCACTGTCCGAGTGCAGTCTGAGGGGCAAAGAATTTTTGACCTAGGTGGTATACGAAAAAAGTACTCTATACGTTGTCAAATTTCGCGCTCAAAAACTAGCTATATGGTGTTTCAACATAAATCGCTTTTGAACCTAGTCAAGGACTTATTCAAATGAATTGAGGGTCTAAGGAGGAGTGTAACTGTCCGAGTACAGTCTGAGGGGCAAAGAATTTTTGACCTAGGTGGTATACGAAAAAAGTACTCTATACGTTGTCAAATTTCGCGCTCAAAAACTAGATATATGGTGTTTCAACATAAATCGCTTTTGAACCTAGTCAAGGACTTATTCAAATGAATTGAGGGTCTAAGGAGGAGTGTCACTGTCCGAGTACAGTTTGAGGGGCAAAGAATTTTTGACCTAGGTGGTATACAAAAAAAGTACTCTATACGTTGTCAAATTTCGCGCTCAAAAACTAGCTATATGGTGTTTCAACATAAATCGCTTTTGAACCTAGTCAAGGACTTATTCAAATGAATTGAGGGTCTAAGGAGGAGTGTAACTGTCCGAGTACAGTCTGAGGGGCAAAGAATTTTTGACCTAGGTGGTATACGAAAAAAGTACTCTATACGTTGTCAAATTTCGCGCTCAAAAGCTAGCTATATGGTGTTTCAACATAAATCGCTTTTGAACCTAGTCAAGGACTTATTCAAATGAATTGAGGGTCTAAGGAGGAGTGTCACTGTCCGAGTACAGTCTGAGGGGCAAAGAATTTTTGACCTAGGTGGTATACGAAAAAAGTACTCTATACGTTGTCAAATTTCGCGCTCAAAAACTAGCTATATGGTGTTTCAACATAAATCGCTTTTGAACCAAGTCAAGGACATATTCAAATGAATTGAGGGTCTAAGGAGGAGTGTCACTGTCCGAGTACAGTCTGAGGGGCAAAGAATTTTTGACCTAGGTGGTATACGAAAAAAGTACTCTATACGTTGTCAAATTTCGCGCTCAAAAACTAGCTATATGGTGTTTCAACATAAATCGCTTTTGAACCTAGTCAAGGACTTATTCAAATGAATTGAGGGTCTAAGGAGGAGTGTCACTGCCCGAGTACAGTCTGAGGGGCAAAGAATTTTTGACCTAGGTGGTATACGAAAAAAGTACTCTATACGTTGTCAAATTTCGCGCTCAAAAACTAGCTATATGGTGTTTCAACATAAATCGCTTTTGAACCTAGTCAAGGACTTATTCAAATGAATTGAGGGTCTAAGGAGGAGTGTAACTGTCCGAGTACAGTCTGAGGGGCAAAGAATTTTTGACCTAGGTGGTATACAAAAAAAGTACTCTATACGTTGTCAAATTTCGCGCTCAAAAACTAGCTATATGGTGTTTCAACATAAATCGCTTTTGAACCTAGTCAAGGACTTATTCAAATGAATTGAGGGTCTAAGGAGGAGTGTCACTGTCCGAGTACAGTCTGAGGGACAAAGAATTTTTGACCTAGGTGGTATACGAAAAAAGTACTTGATACGTTGTCAAATTTCGCGCTCAAAAATGCTCTATATAGTGTTTCAACATAAATCGCTTTTCAACCTAGTCAAGGACTTATTCAAATGAATTGAGGGTCTAGGGAGGAGTGTCACTGTCCAAGTACGGTCTGAGGGGGAAAGAATTTTTGACCTAGGTGGTATACGAAAAAAGTACTCTATACGTTGTCAAATTTCGCGCTCAAAAACTAGCTATATGGTGTTTCAACATAAATCGCTTTTGAACCTAGTCAAGGACTTATTCAAATGAATTGAGGGTCTAAGGAGGAGTGTCACTGTCCGAGTACAGTCTGAGGGGCAAAGAATTTTTGACCTAGGTGGTATACGAAAAAAGTACTCTATACGTTGTCAAATTTCGCGCTCAAAAACTAGCTATATGGTGTTTCAACATAAATCGCTTTTGAACCTAGTCAAGGACTTATTCAAATGAATTGAGGGTCTAAGGAGGAGTGTCACTGTCCGAGTACAGTCTGAGGGGCAAAGAATTTTTGACCTAGGTGGTATACGAAAAAAGTACTCTATACGTTGTCAAATTTCGCGCTCAAAAACTAGCTATATGGTGTTTCAACATAAATCGCTCTTGAACCTAGTCAAGGACTTATTCAAATGAATTGAGGGTCTAAGGAGGAGTGTCACTGTCCGAGTACAGTCTGAGGGGCAAAGAATTTTTGACCTAGGTGGTATACGAAAAAAGTACTCTATACGTTGTCAAATTTCGCGCTCAAAAACTAGCTATATGGTGTTTCAACATAAATCGCTTTTGAACCTAGTCAAGGACTTATTCAAAAGAATTGAGGGTCTAAGGAGGAGTGTCACTGTCCGAGTACAGTCTGAGGGGCAAAGAATTTTTGGCCTAGGTGGTGTACGAAAAAAGTACTCTATACGTTGTCAAATTTCGCGCTCAAAAGCTAGCTATATGGTGTTTCAACATAAATCGCTTTTGAACCTAGTCAAGGACTTATTCAAATGAATTGAGGGTCTAAGGAGGAGTGTCACTGTCCGAGTACAGTCTGAGGGGCAAAGAATTTTTGACCTAGGTGGTATACGAAAAGAGTACTCTATACGTTGTCAAATTTCGCGCTCAAAAACTAGCTATATGGTGTTTAAACATAAATCGCTTTTGAACCTAGTCAAGGACTTATTCAAATGAATTGAGGGTCTAAGGAGGAGTGTCACTGTTCGAGTACAGTCTGAGGGGCAAAGAATTTTTGACCTAGGTGGTATACGAAAAAAGTACTCAATACGTTGTCAAATTTCGCGCTCAAAAACTAGCTATATGGTGTTTCAACATAAATCGCTTTTGAACCTAGTCAAGGACTTATTCAAATGAATTGAGGGTCTAAGGAGGAATGTCACTGTCCGAGTACAGTCTGAGGGGCAAAGAATTTTTGACCTAGGTGGTATACGAAAAAAGTACTCTATACGTTGTCAAATTTCGCGCTCAAAAACTAGCTATATGGTGTTTCAACATAAATCGCTTTTGAACCTAGTCAAGGACTTATTCAAATGAATTGAGGGTCTAAGGAGGAGTGTCACTGTCCGAGTACAGTCTGAGGGGCAAAGAATTTTTGACCTAGGTGGTATACGAAAAAAGTACTCTATACGTTGTCAAATTTCGCGCTCAAAAACTAGCTATATGGTGTTTCAACATAAATCGCTTTTGAACCTAGTCAAGGACTTATTCAAAAGAATTGAGGGTCTAAGGAGGAGTGTCACTGTCCGAGTACAGTCTGAGGGGCAAAGAATTTTTGGCCTAGGTGGTGTACGAAAAAAGTACTCTATACGTTGTCAAATTTCGCGCTCAAAAGCTAGCTATATGGTGTTTCAACATAAATCGCTTTTGAACCTAGTCAAGGACTTATTCAAATGAATTGAGGGTCTAAGGAGGAGTGTCACTGTCCGAGTACAGTCTGAGGGGCAAAGAATTTTTGACCTAGGTGGTATACGAAAAGAGTACTCTATACGTTGTCAAATTTCGCGCTCAAAAACTAGCTATATGGTGTTTCAACATAAATCGCTTTTGAACCTAGTCAAGGACTTATTCAAATGAATTGAGGGTCTAAGGAGGAGTGTCACTGTCCGAGTACAGTCTGAGGGGCAAAGAATTTTTGACCTAGGTGGTATACGAAAAAAGTACTCTATACGTTGTCAAATTTCGCGCTCAAAAACTAGCTATATGGTGTTTCAACATAAATCGCTTTTGAACCTTGTCAAGGACTTATTCAAATGAATTGAGGGTCTAAGGAGGAGTGTCACTGTCCGAGTACAGTCTGAGGGGCAAAGATTTTTTGACCTGGGTGGTATACGAAAAGAGTACTTGATACGTTGTCAAATTTCGCGCTCAAAAACGCTCTATATAGCGTTTCAACATAAATCGCTTTTCAACCTAGTCAAGGACCTATTCAAATGAATTGAGGGTCTAGGGAGGAGTGTCACTGTCCGAGTACAGTCTGAGGGGGAAAGAATTTTTGACCTAGGTGGTATACGAAAAAAGTACTTGATACGTTGTCAAGTTTCGCGCTCAAAAACGCTCTATATAGTGTTTCAACATAAATCGCTTTTGAACCTAGTCAAGGACTTATTCAAATGAATTGAGGGTCTAAGGAGGAGTGTCACTGTCCGAGTACAGTCTGAGGGGCAAAGAATTTTTGACCTAGGTGGTATACGAAAAGAGTACTCTATACGTTGTCAAATTTCGCGCTCAAAAACTAGCTATATGGTGTTTCAACATAGATCGCTTTTGAACCTAGTCAAGGACTTATTCAAATGAATTGAGGGTCTAAGGAGGAGTGTCACTGTCCGAGTACAGTCTGAGGGGCAAAGAATTTTTGACCTAGGTGGTATACGAAAAAAGTACTCTATACGTTGTCAAATTTCGCGCTCAAAAACTAGCTATATGGTGTTTCAACATAAATCGCTTTTGAACCTTGTCAAGGACTTATTCAAATGAATTGAGGGTCTAAGGAGGAGTGTCACTGTCCGAGTACAGTCTGAGGGGCAAAGATTTTTTGACCTGGGTGGTATACGAAAAGAGTACTTGATACGTTGTCAAATTTCGCGCTCAAAAACGCTCTATATAGCGTTTCAACATAAATCGCTTTTCAACCTAGTCAAGGACCTATTCAAATGAATTGAGGGTCTAGGGAGGAGTGTCACTGTCCGAGTACAGTCTGAGGGGGAAAGAATTTTTGACCTAGGTGGTATACGAAAAAAGTACTTGATACGTTGTCAAGTTTCGCGCTCAAAAACGCTCTATATAGTGTTTCAACATAAATCGCTTTTGAACCTAGTCAAGGACTTATTCAAATGAATTGAGGGTCTAAGGAGGAGTGTCACTGTCCGAGTACAGTCTGAGGGGCAAAGAATTTTTGACCTAGGTGGTATACGAAAAGAGTACTCTATACGTTGTCAAATTTCGCGCTCAAAAACTAGCTATATGGTGTTTCAACATAAATCGCTTTTGAACCTAGTCAAGGACTTATTCAAATGAATTGAGGGTCTAAGGAGGAGTGTCACTGTCCGAGTACAGTCTGAGGGGCAAAGAATTTTTGACCTAGGTGGTATACGAAAAAAGTACTCTATACGTTGTCAAATTTCGCGCTCAAAAACTAGCTATATGGTGTTTCAACATAAATCGCTTTTGAACCTTGCCAAGGACTTATTCAAATGAATTGAGGGTCTAAGGAGGAGTGTCACTGTCCGAGTACAGTCTGAGGGGCAAAGATTTTTTGACCTGGGTGGTATACGAAAAGAGTACTTGATACGTTGTCAAATTTCGCGCTCAAAAACGCTCTATATAGCGTTTCAACATAAATCGCTTTTCAACCTAGTCAAGGACCTATTCAAATGAATTGAGGGTCTAGGGAGGAGTGTCACTGTCCGAGTACAGTCTGAGGGGGAAAGAATTTTTGACCTAGGTGGTATACGAAAAAAGTACTTGATACGTTGTCAAATTTCGCGCTCAAAAACGCTCTATATAGTGTTTCAACATAAATCGCTTTTCAACCTAGTCAAGGACTTATTCAAATGAATTGAGGGTCTAGGGAGGAGTGTCACTGTCCGAGTACAGTCTGAGGGGCAAAGAATTTTTGACCTAGGTGGTATACGAAAAGAGTACTCTATACGTTGTCAAATTTCGCGCTCAAAAACTAGCTATATGGTGTTTCAACATAGATCGCTTTTGAACCTAGTCAAGGACTTATTCAAATGAATTGAGGGTCTAAGGAGGAGTGTCACTGTCCGAGTACAGTCTGAGGGGCAAAGAATTTTTGACCTAGGTGGTATACGAAAAAAGTACTCTATACGTTGTCAAATTTCGCGCTCAAAAACTAGCTATATGGTGTTTCAACATAAATCGCTTTTGAACCTTGTCAAGGACTTATTCAAATGAATTGAGGGTCTAAGGAGGAGTGTCACTGTCCGAGTACAGTCTGAGGGGCAAAGATTTTTTGACCTGGGTGGTATACGAAAAGAGTACTTGATACGTTGTCAAATTTCGCGCTCAAAAACGCTCTATATAGCGTTTCAACATAAATCGCTTTTCAACCTAGTCAAGGACCTATTCAAATGAATTGAGGGTCTAGGGAGGAGTGTCACTGTCCGAGTACAGTCTGAGGGGGAAAGAATTTTTGACCTAGGTGGTATACGAAAAAAGTACTTGATACGTTGACAAGTTTCGCGCTCAAAAACGCTCTATATAGTGTTTCAACATAAATCGCTTTTGAACCTAGTCAAGGACTTATTCAAATGAATTGAGGGTCTAAGGAGGAGTGTCACTGTCCGAGTACAGTCTGAGGGGCAAAGAATTTTTGACCTAGGTGGTATACGAAAAGAGTACTCTATACGTTGTCAAATTTCGCGCTCAAAAACTAGCTATATGGTGTTTCAACATAAATCGCTTTTGAACCTAGTCAAGGACTTATTCAAATGAATTGAGGGTCTAAGGAGGAGTGTCACTGTCCGAGTACAGTCTGAGGGGCAAAGAATTTTTGACCTAGGTGGTATACGAAAAAAGTACTCTATACGTTGTCAAATTTCGCGCTCAAAAACTAGCTATATGGTGTTTCAACATAAATCGCTTTTGAACCTTGCCAAGGACTTATTCAAATGAATTGAGGGTCTAAGGAGGAGTGTCACTGTCCGAGTACAGTCTGAGGGGCAAAGATTTTTTGACCTGGGTGGTATACGAAAAGAGTACTTGATACGTTGTCAAATTTCGCGCTCAAAAACGCTCTATATAGCGTTTCAACATAAATCGCTTTTCAACCTAGTCAAGGACCTATTCAAATGAATTGAGGGTCTAGGGAGGAGTGTCACTGTCCGAGTACAGTCTGAGGGGGAAAGAATTTTTGACCTAGGTGGTATACGAAAAAAGTACTTGATACGTTGTCAAATTTCGCGCTCAAAAACGCTCTATATAGTGTTTCAACATAAATCGCTTTTCAACCTAGTCAAGGACTTATTCAAATGAATTGAGGGTCTAGGGAGGAGTGTCACTGTCCGAGTACAGTCTGAGGGGGAAAGAATTTTTGACCTAGGTGGTATACGAAAAGAGTACTTGATACGTTGTCAAGTTTCGCGCTCAAAAACGCTCTATATAGTGTTTCAACATAAATCGCTTTTGAACCTTGCCAAGGACTTATTCAAATGAATTGAGGGTCTAAGGAGGAGTGTCACTGTCCGAGTACAGTCTGAGGGGCAAAGATTTTTTGACCTGGGTGGTATACGAAAAGAGTACTTGATACGTTGTCAAATTTCGCGCTCAAAAACGCTCTATATAGCGTTTCAACATAAATCGCTTTTCAACCTAGTCAAGGACCTATTCAAATGAATTGAGGGTCTAGGGAGGAGTGTCACTGTCCGAGTACAGTCTGAGGGGCAAAGATTTTTTGACCTGGGTGGTATACGAAAAGAGTACTTGATACGTTGTCAAATTTCGCGCTCAAAAACGCTCTATATAGCGTTTCAACATAAATCGCTTTTCAACCTAGTCAAGGACCTATTCAAATGAATTGAGGGTCTAGGGAGGAGTGTCACTGTCCGAGTACAGTCTGAGGGGGAAAGAATTTTTGACCTAGGTGGTATACGAAAAAAGTACTTGATACGTTGTCAAATTTCGCGCTCAAAAACGCTCTATATAGTGTTTCAACATAAATCGCTTTTCAACCTAGTCAAGGACTTATTCAAATGAATTGAGGGTCTAGGGAGGAGTGTCACTGTCCGAGTACAGTCTGAGGGGGAAAGAATTTTTGACCTAGGTGGTATACGAAAAGAGTACTTGATATGTTGTCAAATTTCGCGCTCAAAAACGCTCTATATAGCGTTTCAACATAAATCGCTTTTCAACCTAGTCAAGGACCTATTCAAATGAATTGAGGGTCTAGGGAGGAGTGTCACTGTCCGAGTACAGTCTGAGGGGGAAAGAATTTTTGACCTAGGTGGTATACGAAAAAAGTACTTGATACGTTGTCAAATTTCGCGCTCAAAAACGCTCTATATAGTGTTTCAACATAAATCGCTTTTCAACCTAGTCAAGGACTTATTCAAATGAATTGAGGGTCTAGGGAGGAGTGTCACTGTCCGAGTACAGTCTGAGGGGGAAAGAATTTTTGACCTAGGTCGTATACGAAAAGAGTACTTGATACGTTGTCAAATTTCGCGCTCAAAAACGCTCTATATAGCGTTTCAACATAAATCGCTCTTCAACCTAGTCAAGGACCTATTCAAATGAATTGAGGGTCTAGGGAGGAGTGTCACTGTCCGAGTACAGTCTGAGGGGGAAAGAATTTTTGACCTAGGTGGTATACGAAAAAAGTACTTGATACGTTGTCAAATTTCGCGCTCAAAAACGCTCTATATAGTGTTTCAACATAAATCGCTTTTCAACCTAGTCAAGGACTTATTCAAATGAATTGAGGGTCTAGGGAGGAGTGTCACTGTCCGAGTACAGTCTGAGGGGGAAAGAATTTTTGACCTAGGTCGTATACGAAAAGAGTACTTGATACGTTGTCAAATTTCGCGCTCAAAAACGCTCTATATAGCGTTTCAACATAAATCGCTCTTCAACCTAGTCAAGGACCTATTCAAATGAATTGAGGGTCTAGGGAGGAGTGTCACTGTCCGAGTACAGTCTGAGGGGGAAAGAATTTTTGAACTAGGTGGTATACGAAAAGAGTACTTGATACGTTGTCAAATTTCGCGCTCAAAAACGCTCTATATAGCGTTTCAACATAAATCGCTTTGCAACCTAGTCAAGGACCTATTCAAATGACTTGAGGGTCTAGGGAGGAGTGTCACTGTCCGAGTACAGTCTGAGGGGGAAAGAATTTTTGACCTGGGTGGTATACGAAAAAAGTACTTGATACGTTGTCAAATTTCGCGCTCAAAAACGCTCTATATAGTGTTTCAACATAAATCGCTTTTCAACCTAGTCAAGGACTTATTCAAATGAATTGAGGGTCTAGGGAGGAGTGTCACTGTCCGAGTACAGTCTGAGGGGGAAAGAATTTTTGACCTAGGTGGTATACGAAAAGAGTACTTGATACGTTGTCAAATTTCGCGCTAAAAAACGCTCTATATAGCGTTTCAACATAAATCGCTTTTCAACCTAGTCAAGGACCTATTCAAATGAATTGAGGGTCTAGGGAGGAGTGTCACTGTCCGAGTACAGTCTGAGGGGGAAAGAATTTTTGAACTAGGTGGTATACGAAAAAAGTACTTGATACGTCAAATTTCGCGCTCAAAAACGCTCTATATAGTGTTTCAACATAAATCGCTTTTCAACCTAGTCAAGGACCTATTCAAATGAATTGAGGGTCTAGGGAGGAGTGTCACTGTCCGAGTACAGTCTGAGGGGGAAAGAATTTTTGACCTAGGTGTTATACGAAAAAAGTACTTGATACGTTGTCAAATTTCGCGCTCAAAAACGCTCTATATAGTGTTTCAACATAAATCGCTTTTCAACCTAGTCAAGGACTTATTCAAATGAATTGAGGGTCTAGGGAGGAGTGTCACTGTCCGAGTACAGTCTGAGGGGGAAAAAATTTTTGACCTAGGTGGCATACGAAAAGAGTACTTGATACGTTGTCAAATTTCGCGCTCAAAAACGCTCTATATAGCATTTCAACATAAATCGCTTTTCAACCTAGTCAAGGACCTATTCAAATGAATTGAGGGTCTAGGGAGGAGTGTCACTGTCCGAGTACAGTCTGAGGGGGAAAGAATTTTTGACCTAGGTGGTATACGAAAAAAGAACTTGATACGTTGTCAAATTTCGCGCTCAAAAACGCTCTATATAGTGTTTCAACATAAATCGCTTTTCAACCTAGTCAAGGACTTATTCAAATGAATTGAGGGTCTAGGGAGGAGTGTCACTGTCCGAGTACAGTCTGAGGGGGAAAGAACTTTTGACCTAGGTGGTATAGGAAAAGAGTACTTGATACGTTGTGAAATTTCGCGCTCAAAAACGCTCTATATAGCGTTTCAACATAAATCGCTTTTCAACCTAGTCAAGGACCTATTCAAATGAATTGAGGGTCTAGGGAGGAGTGTCACTGTCCGAGTACAGTCTGAGGGGGAAAGAATTTTTGAACTAGGTGGTATACGAAAAAAGTACTTGATACGTTGTCAAATTTCGCGCTCAAAAACGCTCTATATAGTGTTTCAACATAAATCGCTTTTCAACCTAGTCAAGGACTTATTCAAATGAATTGAGGGTCTAGGGAGGAGTGTCACTGTCCGAGTACAGTCTGAGGGGGAAAGAATTGTTGACCTAGGTGGTATACGAAAAAAGTACTTGATACGTTGTCAAATTTCGTGCTCAAAAACGCTCTATATAGTGTTTCAACATAAATCGCTTTTCAACCTAGTCAAGGACTTATTGAAATGAATTGAGGGTCTAGGGAGGAGTGTCACTGTCCGAGTACAGTCTGAGGGGGAAAGAATTTTTGACCTAGGTGCTATACGAAAAGAGTACTTGAGACGTTGTCAAATTTCGCGCTCAAAAACGCTCTATATAGTGTTTCAACATAAATCGCTTTTCAACCTAGTCAAGGACCTATTCAAATGAATTGAGGGTCTAGGGAGTAGTATCACTGTCCGAGTACAGTCTGAGGGGGAAAGAATTTTTGACCTAGGTGATATACGAAAAAAGTACTTGATACGTTGTCAAATTTCGCGCTCAAAAACGCTCTATATAGTGTTTCAACATAAATCGCTTTTGAACCTAGTCAAGGACTTATTCAAATGAATTGAGGGTCTAGGGAGGAGTGTCACTGTCCAAGTACAGTCTGAGGGGGAAAGAATTTTTGACCTAGGTGGTATACGAAAAGAGTACTTGATACGTTGTCAAATTTCGCGCTCAAAAACGCTCTATATAGCATTTCAACATAAATCGCTTTTCAACCTAGTGAAGGACCTATTCAAATGAATTGAGGGTCTAGGGAGGAGTGTCACTGTCCAAGTACAGTCTGAGGGGGAAAGAATTTTTGACCTAGGTGGTATACGAAAAAAGTACTTGATACGTTGTCAAATTTCGCGCTCAAAAACGCGCTATATAGTATTTCAACATAAATCGCTTTTCAACCTAGTCAAGGACTTATTCAAATGAATTGAGGGTCTAGGGAGGAGTGTCACTGTCCGAGTACAGTCTGAGGGGGAAAGAATTTTTGACCTAGGTGGTATACGAAAAAAGTACTTGATACGTTGTCAAATTTCGCGCTCAAAAACGCTCTATATAGTGTTTCAACATAAATCGCTTTTCAACCTAGTCAAGGACTTATTCAAATGAATTGAGGGTCTAGGGAGGAGTGTCGCTGTCCGAGTACAGTCTGAGGGGGAAAGAACTTTTGACCTAGGTGGTATAGGAAAAGAGTACTTGATACGTTGTCAAATTTCGCGCTCAAAAACGCTCTATATAGTGTTTCAACATAAATCGCTTTCGAACCTAGTCAAGGACTTATTCAAATGAATTGAGGGTCTAGGGAGGAGTGTCACTGTCCAAGTACAGTCTGAGGGGGAAAGAATTTTTGACCTAGGTGATATACGAAAAAAGTACTTGATACGTTGTCAAATTTCGCGCTCAAAAACGCTCTATATAGTGTTTCAACATAAATCGCTTTTGAACCTAGTCAAGGACTTATTCAAATGAATTGAGGGTCTAGGGAGGAGTGTCACTGTCCAAGTACAGTCTGAGGGGGAAAGAATTTTTGACCTAGGTGGTATACGAAAAGAGTACTTGATACGTTGTCAAATTTCGCGCTCAAAAACGCTCTATATAGCAATTCAACATAAATCGCTTTTCAACCTAGTCAAGGACCTATTCAAATGAATTGAGGGTCTAGGGAGGAGTGTCACTGTCCGAGTACAGTCTGAGGGGGAAAGAATTTTTGACCTAGGTGGTATACGAAAAAAGTACTTGATACGTTGTCAAATTTCGCGCTCAAAAACGCGCTATATAGTATTTCAACATAAATCGCTTTTCAACCTAGTCAAGGACTTATTCAAATGAATTGAGGGTCTAGGGAGGAGTGTCACTGTCCGAGTACAGTCTGAGGGGGAAAGAATTTTTGACCTAGGTGGTATACGAAAAAAGTACTTGATACGTTGTCAAATTTCGCGCTCAAAAACGCTCTATATAGTGTTTCAACATAAATCGCTTTTCAACCTAGTCAAGGACTTATTCAAATGAATTGAGGGTCTAGGGAGGAGTGTCACTGTCCGAGTACAGTCTGAGGGGGAAAGAATTTTTGACCTAGGTGGTATAGGAAAAGAGTACTTGATACGTTGTCAAATTTCGCGCTCAAAAACGCTCTATATAGCGTTTCAACATAAATCGCTTTTCAACCTAGTCAAGGACCTATTCAAATGAATTGAGGGTCTAGGGAGGAGTGTCACTGTCCGAGTACAGTCTGAGGGGGAAAGAATTTTTGAACTAGGTGGTATACGAAAAAAGTACTTGATACGTTGTCAAATTTCGCGCTCAAAAACGCTCTATATAGTGTTTCAACATAAATCGCTTTTCAACCTAGTCAAGGACTTATTCAAATGAATTGAGGGTCTAGGGAGGAGTGTCACTGTCCGAGTACAGTCTGAGGGGGAAAGAATTTTTGACCTAGGTGGTATACGAAAAAAGTACTTGATACGTTGTCAAATTTCGTGCTCAAAAACGCTCTATATAGTGTTTCAACATAAATCGCTTTTCAACCTAGTCAAGGACTTATTGAAATGAATTGAGGGTCTAGGGAGGAGTGTCACTGTCCGAGTACAGTCTGAGGGGGAAAGAATTTTTGACCTAGGTGGTATAGGAAAAGAGTACTTGATACGTTGTCAAATTTCGCGCTCAAAAACGCTCTATATAGCGTTTCAACATAAATCGCTTTTCAACCTAGTCAAGGACCTATTCAAATGAATTGAGGGTCTAGGGAGGAGTGTCACTGTCCGAGTACAGTATGAGGGGGAAAGAATTTTTGAACTAGGTGGTATACGAAAAAAGTACTTGATACGTTGTCAAATTTCGCGCTCAAAAACGCTCTATATAGTGTTTCAACATAAATCGCTTTTCAACCTAGTCAAGGACTTATTGAAATGAATTGAGGGTCTAGGGAGGAGTGTCACTGTCCGAGTACAGTCTGAGGGGGAAAGAATTTTTGACCTAGGTGGTATACGAAAAGAGTACTTGATACGTTGTCAAATTTCGCGCTCAAAAACGCTCTATATAGCAATTCAACATAAATCGCTTTTCAACCTAGTCAAGGACCTATTCAAATGAATTGAGGGTCTAGGGAGGAGTGTCACTGTCCGAGTACAGTCTGAGGGGGAAAGAATTTTTGACCTAGGTGGTATACGAAAAAAGTACTTGATACGTTGTCAAATTTCGCGCTCAAAAACGCGCTATATAGTATTTCAACATAAATCGCTTTTCAACCTAGTCAAGGACTTATTCAAATGAATTGAGGGTCTAGGGAGGAGTGTCACTGTCCGAGTACAGTCTGAGGGGGAAAGAATTTTTGACCTAGGTGGTATACGAAAAAAGTACTTGATACGTTGTCAAATTTCGCGCTCAAAAACGCTCTATATAGTGTTTCAACATAAATCGCTTTTCAACCTAGTCAAGGACTTATTCAAATGAATTGAGGGTCTAGGGAGGAGTGTCACTGTCCGAGTACAGTCTGAGGGGGAAAGAATTTTTGACCTAGGTGGTATAGGAAAAGAGTACTTGATACGTTGTCAAATTTCGCGCTCAAAAACGCTCTATATAGCGTTTCAACATAAATCGCTTTTCAACCTAGTCAAGGACCTATTCAAATGAATTGAGGGTCTAGGGAGGAGTGTCACTGTCCGAGTACAGTCTGAGGGGGAAAGAATTTTTGAACTAGGTGGTATACGAAAAAAGTACTTGATACGTTGTCAAATTTCGCGCTCAAAAACGCTCTATATAGTGTTTCAACATAAATCGCTTTTCAACCTAGTCAAGGACTTATTCAAATGAATTGAGGGTCTAGGGAGGAGTGTCACTGTCCGAGTACAGTCTGAGGGGGAAAGAATTTTTGACCTAGGTGGTATACGAAAAAAGTACTTGATACGTTGTCAAATTTCGTGCTCAAAAACGCTCTATATAGTGTTTCAACATAAATCGCTTTTCAACCTAGTCAAGGACTTATTGAAATGAATTGAGGGTCTAGGGAGGAGTGTCACTGTCCAAGTACAGTCTGAGGGGGAAAGAATTTTTGACCTAGGTGGTATAGGAAAAGAGTACTTGATACGTTGTCAAATTTCGCGCTCAAAAACGCTCTATATAGCGTTTCAACATAAATCGCTTTTCAACCTAGTCAAGGACCTATTCAAATGAATTGAGGGTCTAGGGAGGAGTGTCACTGTCCGAGTACAGTATGAGGGGGAAAGAATTTTTGAACTAGGTGGTATACGAAAAAAGTACTTGATACGTTGTCAAATTTCGCGCTCAAAAACGCTCTATATAGTGTTTCAACATAAATCGCTTTTCAACCTAGTCAAGGACTTATTCAAATGAATTGAGGGTCTAGGGAGGAGTGTCACTGTCCGAGTACAGTCTGAGGGGGAAAGAATTTTTGACCTAGGTGGTATACGAAAAAAGTACTTGATACGTTGTCAAATTTCGTGCTCAAAAACGCTCTATATAGTGTTTCAACATAAATCGCTTTTCAACCTAGTCAAGGACTTATTGAAATGAATTGAGGGTCTAGGGAGGAGTGTCACTGTCCGAGTACAGTCTGAGGGGGAAAGAATTTTTGACCTAGGTGCTATACGAAAAGAGTACTTGAGACGTTGTCAAATTTCGCGCTCAAAAACGCTCTATATAGTGTTTCAACATAAATCGCTTTTCAACCTAGTCAAGGACCTATTCAAATGAATTGAGGGTCTAGGGAGTAGTATCACTGTCCGAGTACAGTCTGAGGGGGAAAGAATTTTTGACCTAGGTGATATACGAAAAAAGTACTTGATACGTTGTCAAATTTCGCGCTCAAAAACGCTCTATATAGTGTTTCAACATAAATCGCTTTTGAACCTAGTCAAGGACTTATTCAAATGAATTGAGGGTCTAGGGAGGAGTGTCACTGTCCGAGTACAGTCTGAGGGGGAAAGAATTTTTGACCTAGGTGGCATACGAAAAGAGTACTTGATACGTTGTCAAATTTCGCGCTCAAAAACGCTCTATATAGCGTTTCAACATAAATCGCTTTTCAACCTAGTCAAGGACCTATTCAAATGAATTGAGGGTCTAGGGAGGAGTGTCACTGTCCGAGTACAGTCTGAGGGGGAAAAAATTTTTGACCTAGGTGGTATACGAAAAAAGTACTTGATACGTTGTCAAATTTCGCGCTCAAAAACGCGCTATATAGTGTTTCAACATAAATCGCTTTTCAACCTAGTCAAGGACTTATTCAAATGAATTGAGGGTCTAGGGAGTAGTATCACTGTCCGAGTACAGTCTGAGGGGGAAAGAATTTTTGACCTAGGTGATATACGAAAAAAGTACTTGATACGTTGTCAAATTTCGCGCTCAAAAACGCTCTATATAGTGTTTCAACATAAATCGCTTTTGAACCTAGTCAAGGACTTATTCAAATGAATTGAGGGTCTAGGGAGGAGTGTCACTGTCCGAGTACAGTCTGAGGGGGAAAGAATTTTTGACCTAGGTGGCATACGAAAAGAGTACTTGATACGTTGTCAAATTTCGCGCTCAAAAACGCTCTATATAGCGTTTCAACATAAATCGCTTTTCAACCTAGTCAAGGACCTATTCAAATGAATTGAGGGTCTAGGGAGGAGTGTCACTGTCCGAGTACAGTCTGAGGGGGAAAAAATTTTTGACCTAGGTGGTATACGAAAAAAGTACTTGATACGTTGTCAAATTTCGCGCTCAAAAACGCGCTATATAGTGTTTCAACATAAATCGCTTTTCAACCTAGTCAAGGACTTATTCAAATGAATTGAGGGTCTAGGGAGGAGTGTCACTGTCCGAGTACAGTCTGAGGGGGAAAGAATTTTTGACCTAGGTGGTATACGAAAAAAGTACTTGATACGTTGTCAAATTTCGCGCTCAAAAACGCGCTATATAGTGTTTCAACATAAATCGCTTTTCAACCTAGTCAAGGACCTATTCAAATGAATTGAGGGTCTAGGGAGGAGTGTCACTGTCCCAGTACAGTCTGAGGGGGAAAGAATTTTTGACCTAGGTGGTATACGAAAAAAGTACTTGATACGTTGTCAAATTTCGCGCTCAAAAACGCGCTATAAAGTGTTTCAACATAAATCGCTTTTCAACCTAGTCAAGGACTTATTCAAATGAATTCAGGGTCTAGTGAGGAGTGTCACTGTCCGAGTACAGTCTGAGGGGGAAAGAATTTTTGACCTAGGTGGTATACGAAAAAAGTACTTGATACGTTGTCAAATTTCGCGCTCAAAAACGCTCTATATAGTGTTTCAACATAAATCGCTTTTCAACCTAGTCAAGGACTTATTCAAATGAATTGAGGGTCTAGGGAGGAGTGTCACTGTCCGAGTACAGTCTGAGGGGGAAAGAATTTTTGACCTAGGTGGTATACGAAAAGAGTACTTGATACGTTGTCAAATTTCGCGCTCAAAAACGCTCTATATAGTGTTTCAACATAAATCGCTTTTCAACCTAGTCAAGGACCTATTCAAATGAATTGAGGGTCTAGGGAGGAGTGTCACTGTCCAAGTACAGTCTGAGGGGGAAAGAGTTTTTGACCTAGGTGGTATACGAAAAAAGTACTTGATACGTTGTCAAATTTCGCGCTCAAAAACGCTCTATATAGTGTTTCAACATAAATCGCTTTTCAACCTAGTCAAGGACTTATTCAAATGAATTGAGGGTCTAGGGAGGAGTGTCACTGTCCGAGTACAGTCTGAGGGGGAAAAAATTTTTGACCTAGGTGGTATACGAAAAAAGTACTTGATACGTTGTCAAATTTCGCGCTCAAAAACGCTCTATATAGTGTTTCAACATAAATCGCTTTTCAACCTAGTCAAGGACTTATTCAAATGAATTGAGGGTCTAGGGAGGAGTGTCACTGTCCGAGTACAGTCTGAGGGGGAAAGAATTTTTGACCTAGGTGGTATACGAAAAAAGTACTTGATACGTTGTCAAATTTCGCGCTCAAAAACGCGCTATAGTGTTTCAACATAAATCGCTTTTCAACCTAGTCAAGGACTTATTCAAATGAATTGAGGGTCTAGTGAGGAGTGTCATTGTCCGAGTACAGTCTGAGGGGGAAAGAATTTTTGACCTAGGTGGTATACGAAAAGAGTACTTGATACGTTGTCAAATTTCGCGCTCAAAAACGCTCTATATAGTGTTTCAACATAAATCGCTTTTCAACCTAGTCAAGGACCTATTCAAATGAATTGAGGGTCTAGGGAGGAGTGTCACTGTCCAAGTACAGTCTGAGGGGGAAAGAGTTTTTGACCTAGGTGGTATACGAAAAAAGTACTTGATACGTTGTCAAATTTCGCGCTCAAAAACGCTCTATATAGTGTTTCAACATAAATCGCTTTTCAACCTAGTCAAGGACTTATTCAAATGAATTGAGGGTCTAGGGAGGAGTGTCACTGTCCGAGTACAGTCTGAGGGGGAAAAAATTTTTGACCTAGGTGGTATACGAAAAAAGTACTTGATACGTTGTCAAATTTCGCGCTCAAAAACGCTCTATATAGTGTTTCAACATAAATCGCTTTTCAACCTAGTCAAGGACTTATTCAAATGAATTGAGGGTCTAGGGAGGAGTGTCACTGTCCGAGTACAGTCTGAGGGGGAAAGAATTTTTGACCTAGGTGGTATACGAAAAAAGTACTTGATACGTTGTCAAATTTCGCGCTCAAAAACGCGCTATAGTGTTTCAACATAAATCGCTTTTCAACCTAGTCAAGGACTTATTCAAATGAATTGAGGGTCTAGTGAGGAGTGTCATTGTCCGAGTACAGTCTGAGGGGGAAAGAATTTTTGACCTAGGTGGTATACGAAAAAAGTACTTGATACGTTGTCAAATTTCGCGCTCAAAAACGCTCTATATAGTGTTTCAACATAAATCGCTTTTCAACCTAGTCAAGGACTTATTCAAATGAAATGAGGGTCTAGGGAGGAGTGTCACTTTCCGAGTACAGTCTGAGGGGGAAAGAATTTTTGACCTAGGTGGTATACGAAAAGAGTACTTGATACGTTGTCAAATTTCGCGCTCAAAAACGCTCTATATAGTGTTTCAACATAAATCGCTTTTCAACCTAGTCAAGGACCTATTCAAATGAATTGAGGGTCTAGGGAGGAGTGTCACTGTCCGAGTACAGTCTGAGGGGGAAAGAATTTTTGACCTAGGTGGTATACGAAAAAAGTACTTGATACGTTGTCAAATTTCGCGCTCAAAAACGCTCTATATAGTGTTTCAACATAAATCGCTTTTCAACCTAGTCAAGGACTTATTCAAATGAATTGAGGGTCTAGGGAGGAGTGTCACTGTCCGAGTACAGTCTGAGGGGGAAAGAATTTTTGACCTAGGTGGTATACGAAAAGAGTACTTGATACGTTGTCAAATTTCGCGCTCAAAAACGCTCTATATAGCGTTTCAACATAAATCGCTTTTCAACCTAGTCAAGGACCTATTCAAATGAATTGAGGGTCTAGGGAGGAGTGTCACTGTCCGAGTACAGTCTGAGGGGGAAAGAATTTTTGACCTAGGTGGTATACGAAAAAAGTACTTGATACGTTGTCAAATTTCGCGCTCAAAAACGCGCTATATAGTGTTTCAACATAAATCGCTTTTCAACCTAGTCAAGGACTTATTCAAATGAATTGAGGGTCTAGGGAGGAGTGTCACTGTCCGAGTACAGTCTGAGGGGGAAAGAATTTTTGACCTAGGTGGTATACGAAAAAAGTACTTGATACGTTGTCAAATTTCGCGCTCAAAAACGCGCTATATAGTGTTTCAACATAAATCGCTTTTCAACCTAGTCAAGGACTTATTCAAATGAATTGAGGGTCTAGTGAGGAGTGTCACTGTCCGAGTACAGTCTGAGGGGGAAAGAATTTTTGACCTAGGTGGTATACGAAAAAAGTACTTGATACGTTGTCAAATTTCGCGCTCAAAAACGCGCTATATAGTGTTTCAACATAAATCGCTTTTCAACCTAGTCAAGGACCTATTCAAATGAATTGAGGGTCTAGGGAGGAGTGTCACTGTCCCAGTACAGTCTGAGGGGGAAAGAATTTTTGACCTAGGCGGTATACGAAAAAAGTACTTGATACGTTGTCAAATTTCGGCTCAAAAACGCGCTATATAGTGTTTCAACATAAATCGCTTTTCAACCTAGTCAAGGACTTATTCAAATGAATTGAGGGTCTAGGGAGGAGTGTCACTGTCCGAGTACAGTCTGAGGGCGAAAGAATTTTTGACCTAGGTGGTATACGAAAAAAGTACTTCATACCTTGTCAAATTTCGCGCTCAAAAACGCGCTATATAGTGTTTCAACATAAATCGCTTTTCAACCTAGTCAAGGACTTATTCAAATGAATTGAGGGTCTAGTGAGGAGTGTCACTGTCCGAGTACAGTCTGAGGGGGAAAGAATTTTTGACCTAGGTGGTATACGAAAAAAGTACTTGATACGTTGTCAAATTTCGCGCTCAAAAACGCGCTATATAGTGTTTCAACATAAATCGCTTTTCAACCTATTCAAGGATTTATTTAAATGAATTGAGGGTCTAGGGAGGAGTGTCACTGTCCGAGTACAGTCTGAGGGCGAAAGAATTTTTGACCTAGGCGGTATACGAAAAAAGTACTTGATACGTTGTCAAATTTCGCGCTCAAAAACGCGCTATATAGTGTTTCAACATAAATCGCTTTTCAACCTAGTCAAGGACTTATTCAAATGAATTGAGGGTCTAGGGAGGAGTGTCACTGTCCGAGTACAGTCTGAGGGGGAAAGAATTTTTGACCTAGGTGGTATACGAAAAAAGTACTTGATACGTTGTCAAATTTCGGCTCAAAAACGCGCTATATAGTGTTTCAACATAAATCGCTTTTCAACCTAGTCAAGGACTTATTCAAATGAATTGAGGGTCTAGGGAGGAGTGTCACTGTCCGAGTACAGTCTGAGGGCGAAAGAATTTTTGACCTAGGTGGTATACGAAAAAAGTACTTCATACCTTGTCAAATTTCGCGCTCAAAAACGCGCTATATAGTGTTTCAACATAAATCGCTTTTCAACCTAGTCAAGGACTTATTCAAATGAATTGAGGGTCTAGTGAGGAGTGTCACTGTCCGAGTACAGTCTGAGGGGGAAAGAATTTTTGACCTAGGTGGTATACGAAAAAAGTACTTGATACGTTGTCAAATTTCGCGCTCAAAAACGCGCTATATAGTGTTTCAACATAAATCGCTTTTCAACCTATTCAAGGATTTATTTAAATGAATTGAGGGTCTAGGGAGGAGTGTCACTGTCCGAGTACAGTCTGAGGGCGAAAGAATTTTTGACCTAGGTGGTATACGAAAAAAGTACTTCATACCTTGTCAAATTTCGCGCTCAAAAACTCGCTATATAGTGTTTCAACATAAATCGCTTTTCCACAAATTTCGGGCTCAAAATATATGCTTGTGCAATTTCATGAAGTTTTTTCGATTTAGTCAAGGAGTGGTTCAAATGAATTGAGGTTTTTGTAGGAGTGTCATAATTTTAGTACGTTATGAAAGAGAACTTATTTTTTTCGAGGTGGTCTAAGAAAAAAAGTACGTAGTACGTTGTTAAATATCGCGCTCTATGTTCTGAATTGATTTATAGGCACCGCAAGATGCCCACACCAATTCGAAAATCGGATCGAGCTGCAGAAAAGCTGATAAAGTCAAACGATATTCCGCTAGATGACAATTTGACTTTCCTCTTCTACTTTCATGTTGACAATTCTTATATGCTCTTCAAGGCTAACGAGAAGGCTTGGCCAAAAACTATTCTTAACTCTGAAAAAATTAGTCTGCAAAGACATGCCAAAATGGATTTTCCAAAAATTGGAGAAGGTGTCTTCCAGGCAAAAGGCGAAGAAATTGTAATGGAAGCTTTAGGCAAATATTTGCAATCAGCGGATCCTGATCGTAGTATTTCGGATTTAGACTTGAGTACGAAGGTTAAGGAGATATTCATGGGTTTAAGTTGTTTGAACTCTGGAAACAAACGAAAATCGGTGGAGATTGAGGCAGAGGAATACGATCAAATTTCTGATAGTGATGATAGCACTGCGAGTAATCCGAGTCCAGAGTTGGATGCGGCCCCAAAAAAGGTAAAGCTTTCTCAGAAAGAATCGAATCAAGGCAGAGAAAAACGCACAAACTGTGGTAGTTCTGAATCTGATGGAAGCGATAAGAGCGTTAGTGATCAACTTGTTTGTGAGAAAGTGCTTCATGTCCTGTCGCGAATTGAACAGAGGTTAGATCGGTCGAACAATGTTCAGAAAGACATCTTGATGTTGGTGAAAAAAGCTATGAAGGAAGTAGAATGCATACAAGATGCAACTAAGGAAAAGCCCGATGAGGAAAACAATGAAAGCCTGGATAAGGTTTTCTACAAGGACACCTGCTTGACTGACTTAGGTGGTGATACAGCTGAGGAGAAATTGAAGAGAATCGCACGCCGTCTCTGGACAAAAAGTGAATTGTCTAAAATAGTTATTGACCCGCAAAAATCTTTGAAACCAGAAGCAACGGGTCGTGATAGAGCTGACGAGGATAGAGAGGCTGCATTCAAAAAAGCGGCTAAAGTTGTTCTTGGGAGTCAGTATTCACAAAAGCTGTATAAACGCTGTGTGCGCTTAATAAATGTTATGGGAAATGGTTACAAGAATAGAGGATTTCTTGAAAGCGACTCTGATTGAATGGCAAATGCAATGTTTGCCCGATTGAAAAGAAAATAAGTTGTCCTAACCGTGGTTAGGATATTTTAGACCCCGCTGGTCCTGAAGGATATGCCTAATATTTATGTTTCTCAGTTTCTTTGACTCACTCTTCCATGTTTAATAGCATTATTTTGTTATTTACATTAGTACGTTGTTTTGTGCTTCGGATGCAGTTCCGTTTAGTTTTCCTGGTGCTGTTTGGGATCTGCTATCCTCTATCTTTTGAATATGATTGTCAGTTGTTTGGTGCCATGACTGTCTTTATCTTTGGATGTTCAATTTCAGTGTTGCTGCAATAGTTCATTTGATGCTTTTCCTAAAGATATGTGAGATTCTTGCTTTTTCTCTCCTGCTATTCAGTTTACCAAATTTTTCAGTTGAGACGTTCAAGTTTTCCGTTAATGCGAAGAAAATCAGAATTGAATGTTTTAACATTTAACCTGAAATCACTTATAGGTCTGAAATGAATTTTGTTTCCCTGGAAGAAATAAAGTCCCTAGTTCTGCGCAACATTTTGTCTACTGAGAGCCTTGAACGTATCCTTGCACAGTTGCTGAGAATAGAGGAGCTTTTGGACCAAAACTGTATGACCGAGATCGAACTTCATAATTTCATGGTTTCTGCTTCCGTAAAAATTAAAGAACAGGTATAAATTTTGTTTTTGAAAAATTTTTAATCACCTTTTTGTCTTTGAGAAATTTTAATTGGCTTTTTGAAGATTAAATCAGTGCCATGAAGTAATTGCTTGCACTTCAGAACAGAAAACGCTGCAAGATCTTGAAGAAATCACAGCGAAGAGTCCTTATGTATAAAAACATGGACCTCCTCGAATTTGGTGGTAGAGAGAACGATTATAGGGGATTTGGAGCCTCTGTTGTTCGTAAAATCTTTCCCTCAGAAGAAGAGCGAGATGAGTTTTGCTTCTCTCCAAGGAAAAAGCATCAGAATGTTCGCAAAAGGGCACCAATAGTCGCAGAGTTGAAGTTCAAAGGTTCAGTTTTTTTGTAGAATACGAGTCATTTTCTTGATCTCGCATTTTTTTTGTTTTAGAAGCTGTCAAAATCTTCTGTGGAACATCTCTATATGCTTACAACCGTGCAAAGCTTGGGGCAAACCAAGTGGGCTTAAAAGAACGTCACATTAAAAAATGTGAAGCTCTCAAAAGTAATCCTGGAAAACTCTAGTTCGCTCATCAGTGGATGAGCGGTTTAGGTCCTTGATGTTTCCGCGTCACGTGATAGCAGTTTTTGTTGCTTAATATTTGAGTAGAGTTGTAAGAAGTCTGTAGGGTTTATGTTCTTAAATAATCCAGTTTTGTTTCCTTGATTTTTTTTTCACTTAAATTGTTTTGTGGTCTATTTGGAAAAATTGGTTTAGTTTCAACATTGTTCGTTAAATAAGCTCACCGGTTTTTCCAGAAGAAATGAGTTCTAGTGTGGAAACGCGCAATTATAATTGGAAGACCTTAGCATGGGTGGACGCTAGGCTAACGAGAACTTACATAGACAGTGATAACTTCCTCTCGCACAAAATTTTGGTGGAAGACGAAGAGGGGACACGTGAGAACTCTGAAGAACTTCAAAATTTTCTCGAGGAACAGTATCAATCTTCAAGACGGATAGTATCCTTTGAACCAATTAATTATGTACCTTCTGCTGGTTTTCAGCAATTAGGTGTTTTGTCAAAACAAGAAATTGTTGCTGGAGAAGTTATTAACGGTCTCTCAGGTTTCCTGAGTGAGCTCCCGGACTCCGATCACGTAGAGGGCTACAATGATTTTTCTTTAATTACTAGAAGCAGAAAATTAAGACAAACTTTTTTGATGCTCGGGCCAATATCTTTTATAAATTCGTCATGTCGGCCTAATGCAAGGTATGAGATAAAAAATTTTGCGGTACGTTGCGTAAGTTTGAAAGCTATCAAACCAGGTGAAGAAATTGTAGTAAAATATGACACTAATTTTTTTGGAAAGTTCAACGAAAATTGCTTATGTAAGTTTACTTATTTACATGGTGATCCTCTGAAAGATCAACTTCCGAAACGAAAGCGTAAATTAAAGTTCTCCAAAGAAGCAGAGAAGGAAAATGAAGCCCCAATTGGTAAGGCAAAAAAAACTATTGTATACCGGAAACAGAATTTTGTTTCAGAATTGAAACATCGGTTTAAGGAAAACGTAATTGTAGTTGAAAACGAAAGCTCGGGTGATAGTTCAGGTGATGAAATTTCTTTTTTATCTTATAATGATCTGTATGGTTCGTTGGAGTTAAGTAAGGAAGTTCTTGCTACTACAATTGATTCGTCTGAGTCTCATATTACGTTTTCTCCCAACCCTCCTAGTATTGGCTTGCCTGTGTGCTCAACTCCGCTGCGTGATGCCCCCCTTGCTCTGAATATGCTGGAAGGGTTAGATGAATATGAAGAGAGTGAAATTTGCGATAGATCTTTTGATTGCGATTTGAACTTCGAACCTGATGAAATTGAGCTATTTGACGGTTCTGATTTCTCAACAAGGGATTTTCATAAAAATTTTAAGGAATTAGCTAACAAGCATACACTCTCAGGTATAGCGCAGAAAGATCTTTTGAAGTTTTTTTGCAAATTTTTGCCGGATCCAAATAACGTTTTTACTACAATGCCAATTGATCAGTTGCCAAGTACAACTAAGTTCACCGATCAGGAATCAACCTTTATTTCTGTTAGGTTGTTGCCACAAATAAAAAAAATTCTCGCACGTAACCTTTCACACATTAAAAATTCGTGGAGTTCAAATTGCCCCTTAAATTTTGGCTCTCTTAGAATAAACGAAAAAGTTATATATCTAAACATGAACATAGATGGGGTAGCTCTCTTCAAGTCGAGAAATTTTTCGATCTGGCCGGTCTGGATTCAAATATTTAATTTACCTGAAAAATTGCGAGGCAAGTTCCAAAACCTTGCTCTCTTAGGTTCGTGGCATGGAAAAAGTAAACCAAACTGGAATTTTTTTAATAAAAAAGTTTGCACCGAGATTGAACTCTTCGTTAGGGGCAAAGCTTTTATCGATAATCTTGGTTTGTGTTCTTTCAAATTCCAGTACTTGATTTGCGACATGCCAGCAATAGCTTCCCTTTGTCAAGTTCAGCAATTTAACGGTTATTACGGATGTCCTTATTGTTATATTCGAGGTTGTCATGAGAATAGACGAATGTTGTATTCTGTAACTGAAAGTTATTGTTTAAGACAAAATGAGCAGTACAAAAAGAATGCGAAGAATGGAAAATTTGGTGTTAAAGATATTTCTCCCTTCCATGAGTTCTTTCCAATCCCCTGGTCTGTTCCTATAGACTCAATGCATCAAGTTTTTCTGGGAGTTGCTAAAATCCTAACAATAGCTCTTATAACAAAATTGAAATCGATGAAATACAGCTTTGACAACAAATTAGATAAATGTATGGTACCCTACGAAAGCATTCATAAACCTAAAAGTGTCAAGGAATTAAAGCTCTGGAAGGCTTCTGATTACAAACTTTTCTTTTTTCATCTTGGGCCTATCTTGTTGAATAACTCTTATTTTTGTGGAGATCGGCTTTTTGTGGAAAACTTTATGCGTCTTTCGTTGGCAATAAGATTATTAAGTGAGTTTAATGTTCCCGAAGAATTAGTCAGCTACGCGGACAAACAAATAGAGATTTTCTTTCGCAATTTCTTAACACTGTTTTCTGTAGAGTCGCAGTCCTTTAACTTCCATGCCGTGAGACATTTGCCGGAACAAGTTAAGATGTTAGGTCCCCTTTGGCTACATTCTGCTTTTTCTTATGAGTCGGCTAATCATATGCTCATTCGCACTGTCAAAGGTTCAATAAAGCAGCCTGATAAAATTGTTTATAATTTTCTCACTTCACAATTTTGCGAACAAAATAGCTCTGATTGTAAGACAATAAACACAGAGTTGTATACTAAGTTAAGTGCTGAATGTCTTCATTTTGCAACGGTTAATGATCTAAACTCTTTTAGAAGTCGCTACTTTAAAAATTTTTTATTTTCTTCTGAGTCATTCACATACAACAAGTCTAATTTATCAAATAGTTTTGCTCAATTAAGTTCAGGGGAGTTTGTGAAAATTGAATTTTTTGCTAAAAACTCAAATCAGGCGTTAGTTGTTATTGTGAAATTAATGAAAAATAAAAAATTAAAGATGTTTTTTGAAGACTTAGATGATAAGCTGGTCTATTTGTACAGATTAAGTGATCCTAGCGATCTCACCATAAAAGCAGTAGAAGATCTGAAATGGAAATGTGTTGTCTACGAAGAGAAGGAGCGAATATTTTTGGTAAGTGTCATGCGAGAGGGTTTTGAACACAATTAAAAATTTTCTAACGATAGGAAATTTCTGTTTCATTTGGTTTCCGACAAGCTTTTAAGTGGGACATGATATTTTTTGAGAAGTGTTTCCAAATGCTAGTTCCCCTACGATCATTTTTGATTCCTAAAAAGGTTCTGAGTTTGGTTTACTCAAAAACAGCAATGGTTTTTGTCTTGTTGGTTTTTGTTTTTTTGCTAACAATTCTGTTGAGTTGTTTGTCACAGTGGTGCAAACCTAGTCTAAAGTTTAGTTCGTCTGCTACAGTGGTGCTGACCTTAAGTTACCTGGAACGCTTCTTTCAATTGCACGAGTAAAACATTGATGCCTTTTCTGCTTAGCTGGAGTCTGTGTTCTAGCACCTAAAGTGGTTTAAACGTTACTCAAGCGTGTCTTCAGTTACTTTTTGTTTAGAAATGGACAAAAATCCAGGCGTTCTGATCGTTGGTGATTCAAACACTCGTCACCTTAGTCACGAGATTTATGCAGACAGGAAGCTGGCAAATTTGCCCATTTACCTAAATGCAATAAGTGGACGACGAGCCATCGATTTGGATCATAGAGACTTGGAAAATTGCCTGCGATTTCGTTATGTTGTACTGATGCTTGGGAACAATGACCTCGGTCAGTTTCGAGATAGGCCAGCAATTGATCCCGAGTTGGTGGCCTTCAAGTTAATTGCTTTTGCAGAACTCTTGCTAGAGGAGGGCACGCGTGTCCGCGTAATTAAGCTGCTCCCTAGAACAGATGTTAGAAAGGAACTGATTGACATTTGTAACGCCGTTCTGAAAAGGCATCTTGGTAGAAATCTTTTCTCCCAGATGACCATCTACCGGCAAAAATTCAATACCCGTGGGGGTTACCACCCCAATCAAACTGGGCGACTAGACCTTCTGCGCGGATTATACAAGGCTTGCAAAACGTTTGGGTTTTGTTAAAAAACTTGTACCGCAACAATTTTGAAGTTTTAAAACTTCATCAAAACTGAAGTTGCAGAGAACTGAGATTGTCCAAAAC